>NC_136694.1:7509213-7791169 GCF_947650265.1 Symphodus melops | reverse complement strand
TTTAAAGAGAAGTCCCTGAACCATTTAGTTCTATTAAGATGTCCCTGAACCTATTAGTTCTATGAAGAGAAGTCCCTGAACCTTTTAGTTCAATGAATAGAAGTCCTTGAACCTTTTAGTTCTATGATGAGAAGTCCCTGAACCTTTTAGTTCTATGATGAGAAGTCCCTGAACCTTTTAGTTCCTGAAGAGAAGTCCCTGAACCTTTTAGTTCTTCAAAGAGATGTCCCTGCACCTTTTAGTTCTTTGAAGAGAAGTCCCTGAACTTTTTAGTTCCATAAAGAGAAGTCCCTGAACCTTTTAGTTCTTTGAAGAGAAGTCCCTGATCCTTTTAGTTCTGAGATGAGAAGTCCATGAACCTTTTAGTTCTATGAAGAGAAGTCCCTGAACCTTTTTGTTCCTGAAGAGAAGTTTCTGAACCTTTTAGATCTTCAAAGAGAAGTCCCTGAACCTTTTAGTTCCATAAAGAGAAGTCCCTGAACCTGTTAGTTCTTTGAAGAGAAGTCCCTGAACCTTTTAGATCTGAGATGAGAAGTCCATGAACCTTTTTGTTCCTGAAGAGAAGTCCCTGAACCTTTTAGTTCTTTGAAGAGAAGTCCCTGAACCTTTTAGTTCTGAGATGAGAAGTCCATGAACCTTTTAGTTCCTGAAGAGAAGTCCCTGAACCTGTTAGGTCGATGAAGAGAAGTCCCTGAACCTTTTTGTTCTTGGAAGAGAAGTCCCTGAACCTTTTAGTTCCTGAAGAGACGTCCCTGAACCTTTCAGATCTTTAAAGAGAAGTCCCTGAACCTTTTAGTTCTTCAAAGAGATGTCCCTGAACCTTTTAGTTCTTTGAAGAGAAGTCCCTGAACTTTTTAGTTCCATAAAGAGAAGTCCCTGAACCTTTTAGTTCTTTGAAGAGAAGTCCCTGATCCTTTTAGTTCTGAGATGAGAAGTCCATGAACCTTTTAGTTCTATGAAGAGAAGTCCCTGAACCTTTTTGTTCCTGAAGAGAAGTTTCTGAACCTTTTAGATCTTCAAAGAGAAGTCCCTGAACCTTTTAGTTCCATAAAGAGAAGTCCCTGAACCTGTTAGTTCTTTGAAGAGAAGTCCCTGAACCTTTTAGATCTGAGATGAGAAGTCCATGAACCTTTTTGTTCCTGAAGAGAAGTCCCTGAACCTTTTAGTTCTTTGAAGAGAAGTCCCTGAACCTTTTAGTTCTGAGATGAGAAGTCCATGAACCTTTTAGTTCCTGAAGAGAAGTCCCTGAACCTGTTAGGTCGATGAAGAGAAGTCCCTGAACCTTTTTGTTCTTGGAAGAGAAGTCCCTGAACCTTTTAGTTCCTGAAGAGACGTCCCTGAACCTTTCAGATCTTTAAAGAGAAGTCCCTGAACCTTTTAGTTCTATGAAGAGAAGTCCCTGAACCTTTTGAGTTGCTGAAGAGAAGTCCTTGAAACTTTTAGATCTATTAAGAGAAGTCCCTGAACCTTTTAATTCTATGAATAGAAGTCCCTGAACACTTTAGTTCTACGAAGAGACATCCCTGAACTTTTCAGTTCATGAAGAGAAGTTCCTGAACCTTTTAGTTCCAGAAGAGAAGTCCTTGAACCTTTAAGTTCTGTAAAGAGACGTCCCTGAACCTTTTAGTTCCTGAAGAGAAGTCCCTGAACCTTTTAGTTCTTTAAAGAGAAGTCCCTGAACCTTTTAGTTCTGAGATGAGAAGTCCATGAACCTTTTTGTTCCTGAAGAGAAGTCCCTGAACCTTTTAGTTCTTTGAAGAGAAGTCCCTGAACCTTTTAGTTCTGAGATGAGAAGTCCATGAACCTTTCAGATCTTTAAAGAGAAGTCCCTGAACCTTTTAGTTCCTGAAGAGAAGTCTGTGAACCTTTTCGTTCCTCAGGAGAAGTCCCTGAACCTTTTAGTTCTATGAAGAGAAGTCCATGAACCTTTTAGTTCTTTAAAGAGAAGTCCCTGAACATTTTAGTTCTATGAAGAGAAGTCCCTGAACCTTTTAGTTCTATGAAGAGAAGTCCCTGAACCTTTCAGATCTTTAAAGAGAAGTCCCTGAACCTTTTAGTTCCTGAAGAGAAGTCCCTGAACCTTTTAGTTCTTTAAAGAGAAGTCCCTGAACCATTTAGTTCTATTAAGAGATGTCCCTGAACCTTTTAGTTCTATGAAGAGAAGTCCCTGAACCTTTTAGTTCCTGAAGAGAAGTCCCTGAACCTTTTAGTTCTATGAAGAGAAGTCCCTGAACCTTTCAGATCTTTAAAGAGAAGTCCCTGAACCTTTTAGTTCCTGAAGAGAAGTCCCTGAACCTTTTAGTTCTTTAAAGAGAAGTCCCTGAACCATTTAGTTCTATTAAGATGTCCCTGAACCTATTAGTTCTATGAAGAGAAGTCCCTGAACCTTTTAGTTCAATGAATAGAAGTCCTTGAACCTTTTAGTTCTATGATGAGAAGTCCCTGAACCTTTTAGTTCTATGATGAGAAGTCCCTGAACCTTTTAGTTCCTGAAGAGAAGTCCCTGAACCTTTTAGTTCTTCAAAGAGATGTCCCTGCACCTTTTAGTTCTTTGAAGAGAAGTCCCTGAACTTTTTAGTTCCATAAAGAGAAGTCCCTGAACCTTTTAGTTCTTTGAAGAGAAGTCCCTGATCCTTTTAGTTCTGAGATGAGAAGTCCATGAACCTTTTAGTTCTATGAAGAGAAGTCCCTGAACCTTTTTGTTCCTGAAGAGAAGTTTCTGAACCTTTTAGATCTTCAAAGAGAAGTCCCTGAACCTTTTAGTTCCATAAAGAGAAGTCCCTGAACCTGTTAGTTCTTTGAAGAGAAGTCCCTGAACCTTTTAGATCTGAGATGAGAAGTCCATGAACCTTTTTGTTCCTGAAGAGAAGTCCCTGAACCTTTTAGTTCTTTGAAGAGAAGTCCCTGAACCTTTTAGTTCTGAGATGAGAAGTCCATGAACCTTTTAGTTCCTGAAGAGAAGTCCCTGAACCTGTTAGGTCGATGAAGAGAAGTCCCTGAACCTTTTTGTTCTTGGAAGAGAAGTCCCTGAACCTTTTAGTTCCTGAAGAGACGTCCCTGAACCTTTCAGATCTTTAAAGAGAAGTCCCTGAAACTTTTAGTTCTATGAAGAGAAGTCCCTGAACCTTTTGAGTTGCTGAAGAGAAGTCCTTGAAACTTTTAGATCTATTAAGAGAAGTCCCTGAACCTTTTAATTCTATGAATAGAAGTCCCTGAACACTTTAGTTCTACGAAGAGACATCCCTGAACTTTTCAGTTCATGAAGAGAAGTTCCTGAACCTTTTAGTTCCTGAAGAGAAGTCCCTGAACCTTTTAGTTCTTTAAAGAGAAGTCCCTGAACCTTTTAGTTCTGAGATGAGAAGTCCATGAACCTTTTTGTTCCTGAAGAGAAGTCCCTGAACCTTTTAGTTCTTTGAAGAGAAGTCCCTGAACCTTTTAGTTCTGAGATGAGAAGTCCATGAACCTTTTAGTTCTATGAAGAGAAGTCCCTGAACCTTTTTGTTCCTGAAGAGAAGTCTGTGAACCTTTTAGTTCCTGAAGAGAAGTCCCTGAACCTGTTAGGTCTATGAAGAGAAGTCCCTGAACCTTTTTGTTCTTGGAAGAGAAGTCCCTGAACCTTTTAGTTCCTGAAGAGACGTCCCTGAACCTTTCAGATCTTTAAAGAGAAGTCCCTGAACCTTTTAGTTCCTGAAGAGAAGTCCCTGAACCTTTTAGTTCCTGAAGAGAAGTCTGTGAACCTTTTAGTTCCTGAGGAGAAGTCCCTGAACCTTTTAGTTCTATGAAGAGAAGTCCATGAACCTTTTAGTTCTTTAAAGAGAAGTCCCTGAACATTTTAGTTCTATGAAGAGAAGTCCCTGAACCTTTTAGTTCTATGAAGAGAAGTCCCTGAACCTTTAAGTTCCTGAAGAGAAGTCCCTGAACCTTTTAGTTCTATGAAGAGAAGTCCCTGAACCTTTCAGATCTTTAAAGAGAAGTCCCTGAACCTTTTAGTTCCTGAAGAGAAGTCCCTGAACCTTTTAGTTCTTTAAAGAGAAGTCCCTGAACCATTTAGTTCTATTAAGATGTCCCTGAACCTTTTAGTTCTATGAAGAGAAGTCCCTGAACCTTTTAGTTCAATGAATAGAAGTCCTTGAACCTTTTAGTTCTATGATGAGAAGTCCCTGAACCTTTTAGTTCTATGATGAGAAGTCCCTGAACCTTTTAGTTCCTGAAGAGAAGTCCCTGAACCTTTTAGTTCTTTAAAGAGAAGTCCCTGAACCTTTTAGTTCCTGAAGAGAAGTCCCTGAACCTTTTTGATCTTTAAAGAGACGTCCCTGAACCTTTTAGTTCTATGACGAGAAGTCCCTGAACCTTTTAGTTCCTGAAGAGAAGTCTGTGAACCTTTTAGTTCCTGAGGAGAAGTCCCTGAACCTTTTAGTTCTATGAAGAGAAGTCCCTGAACCTTTTAGTTCTTTAAAGAGAAGTCCCTGAACATTTTACTTCTATGAAGAGAAGTCCCTGAACCTTTTAGTTCTATGAAGAGAAGTCCCTGAACCTTTCAGATCTTAAAAGAGAAGTCCCTGAACCTTTTAGTTCCTGAAGAGAAGTCCCTGAACCTTTTAGTTCTTTAAAGAGAAGTCCCTGAACCATTTAGTTCTATTAAGAGATGTCCCTGAACCTTTTAGTTCTATGAAGAGAAGTCCCTGAACCTTTTAGTTCCTGAAGAGAAGTCCCTGAACCTTTTAGTTCTATGAAGAGAAGTCCCTGAACCTTTTAGTTCAATGAATAGAAGTCCTTGAACCTTTTAGTTCTATGATGAGAAGTCCCTGAACCTTTTTGTTCTTTGAAGAGAAGTCCCTGAACCTTTTAGTTCCTGAAGAGACGTCCCTGAACCTTTCAGATCTTTAAAGAGAAGTCCCTGAACCTTTTAGTTCCTGAAGAGAAGTCCCTGAACCTTTTAGTTCCTGAAGAGAAGTCTGTGAACCTTTTAGTTCCTGAGGAGAAGTCCCTGAACCTTTTAGTTCTATGAAGAGAAGTCCCTGAACCTTTTAGTTCTTTAAAGAGAAGTCCCTGAACATTTTAGTTCTATGAAGAGAAGTCCCTGAACCTTTTAGTTCTATGAAGAGAAGTCCCTGAACCTTTTAGTTCTTTAAAGAGAAGTCCCTGAACCATTTAGTTCTATTAAGAGATGTCCCTGAACCTTTTAGTTCTATGAAGAGAAGTCCCTGAACCTTTTAGTTCCTGAAGAGAAGTCCCTGAACCTTTTAGTTCAATGAAGAGAAGTCCCTGAACCTTTTAGTTCAATGAATAGAAGTCCTTGAACCTTTTAGTTCATGAAGAGAAGTCCCTGAACCTTTTAGTTCTATGATGAGAAGTCCCTGAACCTTTTAGTTCCTGAAGAGAAGTCCCTGAACCTTTTAGTTCTTTAAAGAGAAGTCCCTGAACCTTTTAGTTCCTGAAGAGAAGTTTCTGAAACTTTTAGATCTTCAAAGAGAAGTCCCTGAACCTTTTAGTTCTTTGAAGAGAAGTCCCTGAACCTTTTAGTTCCATAAAGAGAAGTCCCTGAACCTTTTAGTTCTTTGAAGAGAAGTCCCTGATCCTTTTAGTTCTGAGATGAGAAGTCCATGAACCTTTTAGTTCTATGAAGAGAAGTCCCTGAACCTTTTTGTTCCTGAAGAGAAATTTCTGAACCTTTTAGATCTTCAAAGAGAAGTCCCTGAACCTTTTAGTTCTTTGAAGAGAAGTCCCTGAACCTTTTAGTTCCATAAAGAGAAGTCCCTGAACCTTTTAGTTCTTTGAAGAGAAGTCCCTGAACCTTTTAGTTCCTGAAGAGAAGTCCCTGAACCTTTTAGTTCTTTAAAGAGAAGTCCCTGAACCTTTTAGTTCCTGAAGAGAAGTCCCTGAACCTTTTTGATCTTTAAAGAGACGTCCCTGAACCTTTTAGTTCTATGACGAGAAGTCCCTGAACCTTTTAGTTCCTGAAGAGAAGTCTGTGAACCTTTTAGTTCCTGAGGAGAAGTCCCTGAACCTTTTAGTTCTATGAAGAGAAGTCCCTGAACCTTTTAGTTCTTTAAAGAGAAGTCCCTGAACATTTTACTTCTATGAAGAGAAGTCCCTGAACCTTTTAGTTCTATGAAGAGAAGTCCCTGAACCTTTCAGATCTTAAAAGAGAAGTCCCTGAACCTTTTAGTTCCTGAAGAGAAGTCCCTGAACCTTTTAGTTCTTTAAAGAGAAGTCCCTGAACCATTTAGTTCTATTAAGAGATGTCCCTGAACCTTTTAGTTCTATGAAGAGAAGTCCCTGAACCTTTTAGTTCCTGAAGAGAAGTCCCTGAACCTTTTAGTTCTATGAAGAGAAGTCCCTGAACCTTTTAGTTCAATGAATAGAAGTCCTTGAACCTTTTAGTTCTATGATGAGAAGTCCCTGAACCTTTTTGTTCTTGGAAGAGAAGTCCCTGAACCTTTTAGTTCCTGAAGAGACGTCCCTGAACCTTTCAGATCTTTAAAGAGAAGTCCCTGAACCTTTTAGTTCCTGAAGAGAAGTCCCTGAACCTTTTAGTTCCTGAAGAGAAGTCTGTGAACCTTTTAGTTCCTGAGGAGAAGTCCCTGAACCTTTTAGTTCTATGAAGAGAAGTCCCTGAACCTTTTAGTTCTTTAAAGAGAAGTCCCTGAACATTTTAGTTCTATGAAGAGAAGTCCCTGAACCTTTTAGTTCTATGAGGAGAAGTCCCTGAACCTTTTAGTTCTTTAAAGAGAAGTCCCTGAACCATTTAGTTCTATTAAGAGATGTCCCTGAACCTTTTAGTTCTATGAAGAGAAGTCCCTGAACCTTTTAGTTCCTGAAGAGAAGTCCCTGAACCTTTTAGTTCAATGAAGAGAAGTCCCTGAACCTTTTAGTTCAATGAATAGAAGTCCTTGAACCTTTTAGTTCATGAAGAGAAGTCCCTGAACCTTTTAGTTCTATGATGAGAAGTCCCTGAACCTTTTAGTTCCTGAAGAGAAGTCCCTGAACCTTTTAGTTCTTTAAAGAGAAGTCCCTGAACCTTTTAGTTCCTGAAGAGAAGTTTCTGAAACTTTTAGATCTTCAAAGAGAAGTCCCTGAACCTTTTAGTTCTTTGAAGAGAAGTCCCTGAACCTTTTAGTTCCATAAAGAGAAGTCCCTGAACCTTTTAGTTCTTTGAAGAGAAGTCCCTGATCCTTTTAGTTCTGAGATGAGAAGTCCATGAACCTTTTAGTTCTATGAAGAGAAGTCCCTGAACCTTTTTGTTCCTGAAGAGAAATTTCTGAACCTTTTAGATCTTCAAATAGAAGTCCCTGAACCTTTTAGTTCTTTGAAGAGAAGTCCCTGAACCTTTTAGTTCCATAAAGAGAAGTCCCTGAACCTTTTAGTTCTTTGAAGAGAAGTCCCTGAACCTTTTAGTTCCTGAAGAGAAGTCCCTGAACCTTTTAGTTCTTTAAAGAGAAGTCCCTGAACCTTTTAGTTCCTGAAGAGAAGTCCCTGAACCTTTTTGATCTTTAAAGAGACGTCCCTGAACCTTTTAGTTCTATGACGAGAAGTCCCTGAACCTTTTAGTTCCTGAAGAGAAGTCTGTGAACCTTTTAGTTCCTGAGGAGAAGTCCCTGAACCTTTTAGTTCTATGAAGAGAAGTCCCTGAACCTTTTAGTTCTTTAAAGAGAAGTCCCTGAACATTTTACTTCTATGAAGAGAAGTCCCTGAACCTTTTAGTTCTATGAAGAGAAGTCCCTGAACCTTTCAGATCTTAAAAGAGAAGTCCCTGAACCTTTTAGTTCTGAGATGAGAAGTCCATGAACCTTTTTGTTCCTGAAGAGAAGTCCCTGAACCTTTTAGTTCTTTGAAGAGAAGTCCCTGAACCTTTTAGTTCTGAGATGAGAAGTCCATGAACCTTTTAGTTCTATGAAGAGAAGTCCCTGAACCTTTTTGTTCCTGAAGAGAAGTTTCTGAACCTTTTAGATCTTCAAAGAGAAGTCCCTGAACCTTTTAGTTCCATAAAGAGAAGTCCCTGAACCTTTCAGAACTTTAAAGAGAAGTCCCTGAACCTTTTAGTTCTATGAAGAGAAGTCCCTGAACCTTTTGAGTTGCTGAAGAGAAGTCCTTGAAACTTTTAGATCTATTAAGAGAAGTCCCTGAACCTTTTAATTCTATGAATAGAAGTCCGTGAACACTTTAGTTCTACGAAGAGACATCCCTGAACTTTTCAGTTCATGAAGAGAAGTTCCTGAACCTTTTAGTTCCAGAAGAGAAGTCCTTGAACCTTTAAGTTCTGTAAAGAGACGTCCCTGAACCTTTTAGTTCCTGAAGAGAAGTCCCTGAACCTTTTAGTTCTTTAAAGAGAAGTCCCTGAACCTTTTAGTTCTGAGATGAGAAGTCCATGAACCTTTTTGTTCCTGAAGAGAAGTCCCTGAACCTTTTAGTTCTTTGAAGAGAAGTCCCTGAACCTTTTAGTTCTGAGATGAGAAGTCCATGAACCTTTTAGTTCTATGAAGAGAAGTCCCTGAACCTTTTTGTTCCTGAAGAGAAGTCTGTGAACATTTTAGTTCCTGAAGAGAAGTCCCTGAACCTGTTAGGTCTATGAAGAGAAGTCCCTGAACCTTTTTGTTCTTGGAAGAGAAGTCCCTGAACCTTTTAGTTCCTGAAGAGACGTCCCTGAACCTTTCAGATCTTTAAAGAGAAGTCCCTGAACCTTTTAGTTCCTGAAGAGAAGTCTGTGAACCTTTTAGTTCCTCAGGAGAAGTCCCTGAACCTTTTAGTTCTATGAAGAGAAGTCCATGAACCTTTTAGTTCTTTAAAGAGAAGTCCCTGAACATTTTAGTTCTATGAAGAGAAGTCCCTGAACCTTTTAGTTCTATGAAGAGAAGTCCCTGAACCTTTCAGATCTTTAAAGAGAAGTCCCTGAACCTTTTAGTTCCTGAAGAGAAGTCCCTGAACCTTTTAGTTCTTTAAAGAGAAGTCCCTGAACCATTTAGTTCTATTAAGAGATGTCCCTGAACCTTTTAGTTCTATGAAGAGAAGTCCCTGAACCTTTTAGTTCCTGAAGAGAAGTCCCTGAACCTTTTAGTTCTATGAAGAGAAGTCCCTGAACCTTTCAGATCTTTAAAGAGAAGTCCCTGAACCTTTTAGTTCCTGAAGAGAAGTCCCTGAACCTTTTTGATCTTTAAAGAGACGTCCCTGAACCTTTTAGTTCTATGACGAGAAGTCCCTGAACCTTTTAGTTCCTGAAGAGAAGTCTGTGAACCTTTTAGTTCCTGAGGAGAAGTCCCTGAACCTTTTAGTTCTATGAAGAGAAGTCCCTGAACCTTTTAGTTCTTTAAAGAGAAGTCCCTGAACATTTTACTTCTATGAAGAGAAGTCCCTGAACCTTTTAGTTCTATGAAGAGAAGTCCCTGAACCTTTCAGATCTTAAAAGAGAAGTCCCTGAACCTTTTAGTTCTGAGATGAGAAGTCCATGAACCTTTTTGTTCCTGAAGAGAAGTCCCTGAACCTTTTAGTTCTTTGAAGAGAAGTCCCTGAACCTTTTAGTTCTGAGATGAGAAGTCCATGAACCTTTTAGTTCTATGAAGAGAAGTCCCTGAACCTTTTTGTTCCTGAAGAGAAGTTTCTGAACCTTTTAGATCTTCAAAGAGAAGTCCCTGAACCTTTTAGTTCCATAAAGAGAAGTCCCTGAACCTTTCAGAACTTTAAAGAGAAGTCCCTGAACCTTTTAGTTCTATGAAGAGAAGTCCCTGAACCTTTTGAGTTGCTGAAGAGAAGTCCTTGAAACTTTTAGATCTATTAAGAGAAGTCCCTGAACCTTTTAATTCTATGAATAGAAGTCCGTGAACACTTTAGTTCTACGAAGAGACATCCCTGAACTTTTCAGTTCATGAAGAGAAGTTCCTGAACCTTTTAGTTCCAGAAGAGAAGTCCTTGAACCTTTAAGTTCTGTAAAGAGACGTCCCTGAACCTTTTAGTTCCTGAAGAGAAGTCCCTGAACCTTTTAGTTCTTTAAAGAGAAGTCCCTGAACCTTTTAGTTCTGAGATGAGAAGTCCATGAACCTTTTTGTTCCTGAAGAGAAGTCCCTGAACCTTTTAGTTCTTTGAAGAGAAGTCCCTGAACCTTTTAGTTCTGAGATGAGAAGTCCATGAACCTTTTAGTTCTATGAAGAGAAGTCCCTGAACCTTTTTGTTCCTGAAGAGAAGTCTGTGAACCTTTTAGTTCCTGAAGAGAAGTCCCTGAACCTGTTAGGTCTATGAAGAGAAGTCCCTGAACCTTTTTGTTCTTGGAAGAGAAGTCCCTGAACCTTTTAGTTCCTGAAGAGACGTCCCTGAACCTTTCAGATCTTTAAAGAGAAGTCCCTGAACCTTTTAGTTCCTGAAGAGAAGTCTGTGAACCTTTTAGTTCCTCAGGAGAAGTCCCTGAACCTTTTAGTTCTATGAAGAGAAGTCCATGAACCTTTTAGTTCTTTAAAGAGAAGTCCCTGAACATTTTAGTTCTATGAAGAGAAGTCCCTGAACCTTTTAGTTCTATGAAGAGAAGTCCCTGAACCTTTCAGATCTTTAAAGAGAAGTCCCTGAACCTTTTAGTTCCTGAAGAGAAGTCCCTGAACCTTTTAGTTCTTTAAAGAGAAGTCCCTGAACCATTTAGTTCTATTAAGAGATGTCCCTGAACCTTTTAGTTCTATGAAGAGAAGTCCCTGAACCTTTTAGTTCCTGAAGAGAAGTCCCTGAACCTTTTAGTTCTATGAAGAGAAGTCCCTGAACCTTTCAGATCTTTAAAGAGAAGTCCCTGAACCTTTTAGTTCCTGAAGAGAAGTCCCTGAACCTTTTAGTTCAATGAATAGAAGTCCTTGAACCTTTTAGTTCTATGATGAGAAGTCCCTGAACCTTTTAGTTCTATGATGAGAAGTCCCTGAACCTTTTAGTTCCTGAAGAGAAGTCCCTGAACCTTTTAGTTCTTCAAAGAGAAGTCCCTGAACCTTTTAGTTCTTTGAAGAGAAGTCCCTGAACTTTTTAGTTCCATAAAGAGAAGTCCCTGAACCTTTTAGTTCTTTGAAGAGAAGTCCCTGATCCTTTTAGTTCTGAGATGAGAAGTCCATGAACCTTTTAGTTCTATGAAGAGAAGTCCCTGAACCTTTTTGTTCCTGAAGAGAAGTTTCTGAACCTTTTAGATCTTCAAAGAGAAGTCCCTGAACCTTTTAGTTCCATAAAGAGAAGTCCCTGAACCTTTTAGTTCTTTGAAGAGAAGTCCCTGAACCTTTTAGATCTGAGATGAGAAGTCCATGAACCTTTTTGTTCCTGAAGAGAAGTCCCTGAACCTTTTAGTTCTTTGAAGAGAAGTCCCTGAACCTTTTAGTTCTGAGATGAGAAGTCCATGAACCTTTTAGTTCTATGAAGAGAAGTCCCTGAACCTTTTTGTTCCTGAATAGAAGTCTGTGAACCTTTTAGTTCCTGAAGAGAAGTCCCTGAACCTGTTAGGTCGATGAAGAGAAGTCCCTGAACCTTTTTGTTCTTGGAAGAGAAGTCCCTGAACCTTTTAGTTCCTGAAGAGACGTCCCTGAACCTTTCAGATCTTTAAAGAGAAGTCCCTGAACCTTTTAGTTCCTGAAGAGAAGTCTGTGAACCTTTTAGTTCCTCAGGAGAAGTCCCTGAACCTTTTAGTTCTATGAAGAGAAGTCCATGAACCTTTTAGTTCTTTAAAGAGAAGTCCCTGAACATTTTAGTTCTATGAAGAGAAGTCCCTGAACCTTTTAGTTCTATGAAGAGAAGTCCCTGAACCTTTCAGATCTTTAAAGAGAAGTCCCTGAACCTTTTAGTTCCTGAAGAGAAGTCCCTGAACCTTTTAGTTCTTTAAAGAGAAGTCCCTGAACCATTTAGTTCTATTAAGAGATGTCCCTGAACCTTTTAGTTCTATGAAGAGAAGTCCCTGAACCTTTTAGTTCCTGAAGAGAAGTCCCTGAACCTTTTAGTTCTATGAAGAGAAGTCCCTGAACCTTTCAGATCTTTAAAGAGAAGTCCCTGAACCTTTTAGTTCCTGAAGAGAAGTCCCTGAACCTTTTAGTTCTTTAAAGAGAAGTCCCTGAACCATTTAGTTCTATTAAGATGTCCCTGAACCTTTTAGTTCTATGAAGAGAAGTCCCTGAACCTTTTAGTTCAATGAATAGAAGTCCTTGAACCTTTTAGTTCTATGATGAGAAGTCCCTGAACCGTTTAGTTCTATGATGAGAAGTCCCTGAACCTTTTAGTTCCTGAAGAGAAGTCCCTGAACCTTTTAGTTCTTCAAAGAGAAGTCCCTGAACCTTTTAGTTCTTTGAAGAGAAGTCCCTGAACTTTTTAGTTCCATAAAGAGAAGTCCCTGAACCTTTTAGTTCTTTGAAGAGAAGTCCCTGATCCTTTTAGTTCTGAGATGAGAAGTCCATGAACCTTTTAGTTCTATGAAGAGAAGTCCCTGAACCTTTTTGTTCCTGAAGAGAAGTTTCTGAACCTTTTAGATCTTCAAAGAGAAGTCCCTGAACCTTTTAGTTCCATAAAGAGAAGTCCCTGAACCTTTTAGTTCTTTGAAGAGAAGTCCCTGAACCTTTTAGATCTGAGATGAGAAGTCCATGAACCTTTTTGTTCCTGAAGAGAAGTCCCTGAACCTTTTAGTTCTTTGAAGAGAAGTCCCTGAACCTTTTAGTTCTGAGATGAGAAGTCCATGAACCTTTTAGTTCTATGAAGAGAAGTCCCTGAACCTTTTTGTTCCTGAATAGAAGTCTGTGAACCTTTTAGTTCCTGAAGAGAAGTCCCTGAACCTGTTAGGTCGATGAAGAGAAGTCCCTGAACCTTTTTGTTCTTGGAAGAGAAGTCCCTGAACCTTTTAGTTCCTGAAGAGACGTCCCTGAACCTTTCAGATCTTTAAAGAGAAGTCCCTGAACCTTTTAGTTCTATGAAGAGAAGTCCCTGAACCTTTTGAGTTGCTGAAGAGAAGTCCTTGAAACTTTTAGATCTATTAAGAGAAGTCCCTGAACCTTTTAATTCTATGAATAGAAGTCCCTGAACACTTTAGTTCTACGAAGAGACATCCCTGAACTTTTCAGTTCATGAAGAGAAGTTCCTGAACCTTTTAGTTCCAGAAGAGAAGTCCTTGAACCTTTAAGTTCTGTAAAGAGACGTCCCTGAACCTTTTAGTTCCTGAAGAGAAGTCCCTGAACCTTTTAGTTCTTTAAAGAGAAGTCCCTGAACCTTTTAGTTCTGAGATGAGAAGTCCATGAACCTTTTTGTTCCTGAAGAGAAGTCCCTGAACCTTTTAGTTCTTTGAAGAGAAGTCCCTGAACCTTTTAGTTCTGAGATGAGAAGTCCATGAACCTTTTAGTTCTATGAAGAGAAGTCCCTGAACCTTTTTGTTCCTGAAGAGAAGTCTGTGAACCTTTTAGTTCCTGAAGAGAAGTCCCTGAACCTGTTAGGTCTATGAAGAGAAGTCCCTGAACCTTTTTGTTCTTGGAAGAGAAGTCCCTGAACCTTTTAGTTCCTGAAGAGAAGTCCCTGAACCTTTCAGATCTTTAAAGAGAAGTCCCTGAACCTTTTAGTTCCTGAAGAGAAGTCCCTGAACCTTTTAGTTCCTGAAGAGAAGTCTGTGAACCTTTTAGTTCCTGAGGAGAAGTCCCTGAACCTTTTAGTTCTATGAAGAGAAGTCCATGAACCTTTTAGTTCTTTAAAGAGAAGTCCCTGAACATTTTAGTTCTATGAAGAGAAGTCCCTGAACCTTTTAGTTCTATGAAGAGAAGTCCCTGAACCTTTAAGTTCCTGAAGAGAAGTCCCTGAACCTTTTAGTTCTATGAAGAGAAGTCCCTGAACCTTTCAGATCTTTAAAGAGAAGTCCCTGAACCTTTTAGTTCCTGAAGAGAAGTCCCTGAACCTTTTAGTTCTTTAAAGAGAAGTCCCTGAACCATTTAGTTCTATTAAGATGTCCCTGAACCTTTTAGTTCTATGAAGAGAAGTCCCTGAACCTTTTAGTTCAATGAATAGAAGTCCTTGAACCTTTTAGTTCTATGATGAGAAGTCCCTGAACCTTTTAGTTCTATGATGAGAAGTCCCTGAACCTTTTAGTTCCTGAAGAGAAGTCCCTGAACCTTTTAGTTCTTTAAAGAGAAGTCCCTGAACCTTTTAGTTCCTGAAGAGAAGTCCCTGAACCTTTTTGATCTTTAAAGAGACGTCCCTGAACCTTTTAGTTCTATGACGAGAAGTCCCTGAACCTTTTAGTTCCTGAAGAGAAGTCTGTGAACCTTTTAGTTCCTGAGGAGAAGTCCCTGAACCTTTTAGTTCTATGAAGAGAAGTCCCTGAACCTTTTAGTTCTTTAAAGAGAAGTCCCTGAACCTTTTAGTTCCTGAAGAGAAGTCCCTGAACCTTTTAGTTCTTTAAAGAGAAGTCCCTGAACCATTTAGTTCTATTAAGAGATGTCCCTGAACCTTTTAGTTCTATGAAGAGAAGTCCCTGAACCTTTTAGTTCCTGAAGAGAAGTCCCTGAACCTTTTAGTTCTATGAAGAGAAGTCCCTGAACCTTTTAGTTCAATGAATAGAAGTCCTTGAACCTTTTAGTTCTATGATGAGAAGTCCCTGAACCTTTTTGTTCTTGGAAGAGAAGTCCCTGAACCTTTTAGTTCCTGAAGAGACGTCCCTGAACCTTTCAGATCTTTAAAGAGAAGTCCCTGAACCTTTTAGTTCCTGAAGAGAAGTCCCTGAACCTTTTAGTTCCTGAAGAGAAGTCTGTGAACCTTTTAGTTCCTGAGGAGAAGTCCCTGAACCTTTTAGTTCTATGAAGAGAAGTCCCTGAACCTTTTAGTTCTTTAAAGAGAAGTCCCTGAACATTTTAGTTCTATGAAGAGAAGTCCCTGAACCTTTTAGTTCTATGAAGAGAAGTCCCTGAACCTTTCAGATCTTTAAAGAGAAGTCCCTGAACCTTTTAGTTCCTGAAGAGAAGTCCCTGAACCTTTTAGTTCTTTAAAGAGAAGTCCCTGAACCATTTAGTTCTATTAAGAGATGTCCCTGAACCTTTTAGTTCTATGAAGAGAAGTCCCTGAACCTTTTAGTTCAATGAATAGAAGTCCTTGAACCTTTTAGTTCTATGAAGAGAAGTCCCTGAACCTTTTAGTTCTATGATGAGAAGTCCCTGAACCTTTTAGTTCCTGAAGAGAAGTCCCTGAACCTTTTAGTTCTTTAAAGAGAAGTCCCTGAACCTTTTAGTTCCTGAAGAGAAGTTTCTGAAACTTTTAGATCTTCAAAGAGAAGTCCCTGAACCTTTTAGTTCTTTGAAGAGAAGTCCCTGAACCTTTTAGTTCCATAAAGAGAAGTCCCTGAACCTTTTAGTTCTTTGAAGAGAAATCCCTGATCCTTTTAGTTCTGAGATGAGAAGTCCATGAACCTTTTAGTTCTATGAAGAGAAGTCCCTGAACCTTTTTGTTCCTGAAGAGAAATTTCTGAACCTTTTAGATCTTCAAAGAGAAGTCCCTGAACCTTTTAGTTCTTTGAAGAGAAGTCCCTGAACCTTTTAGTTCCATAAAGAGAAGTCCCTGAACCTTTTATTTCTTTGAAGACAAGTCCCTGAACCTTTTAGTTCTGAGATGAGAAGTCCATGAACCTTTTTGTTACTGAAGAGAAGTCCCTGAACCTTTTAGTTCTTTGAAGAGAAGTCCCTGAACCTTTTAGTTCTGAGATGAGAAGTCCATGAACCTTTTAGTTCTATGAAGAGAAGTCCCTGAACCTTTTTGTTCCTGAAGAGAAGTTTCTGAACCTTTTAGATCTTCAAAGAGAAGTCCCTGAACCTTTTAGTTCCATAAAGAGAAGTCCCTGAACCTTTCAGAACTTTAAAGAGAAGTCCCTGAACCTTTTAGTTCTATGAAGAGAAGTCCCTGAACCTTTTGAGTTGCTGAAGAGAAGTCCTTGAAACTTTTAGATCTATTAAGAGAAGTCCCTGAACCTTTTAATTCTATGAATAGAAGTCCGTGAACACTTTAGTTCTACGAAGAGACATCCCTGAACTTTTCAGTTCATGAAGAGAAGTTCCTGAACCTTTTAGTTCCAGAAGAGAAGTCCTTGAACCTTTAAGTTCTGTAAAGAGACGTCCCTGAACCTTTTAGTTCCTGAAGAGAAGTCCCTGAACCTTTTAGTTCTTTAAAGAGAAGTCCCTGAACCTTTTAGTTCTGAGATGAGAAGTCCATGAACCTTTTTGTTCCTGAAGAGAAGTCCCTGAACCTTTTAGTTCTTTGAAGAGAAGTCCCTGAACCTTTTAGTTCTGAGATGAGAAGTCCATGAACCTTTTAGTTCTATGAAGAGAAGTCCCTGAACCTTTTTGTTCCTGAAGAGAAGTCTGTGAACCTTTTAGTTCCTGAAGAGAAGTCCCTGAACCTGTTAGGTCTATGAAGAGAAGTCCCTGAACCTTTTTGTTCTTGGAAGAGAAGTCCCTGAACCTTTTAGTTCCTGAAGAGACGTCCCTGAACCTTTCAGATCTTTAAAGAGAAGTCCCTGAACCTTTTAGTTCCTGAAGAGAAGTCTGTGAACCTTTTAGTTCCTCAGGAGAAGTCCCTGAACCTTTTAGTTCTATGAAGAGAAGTCCATGAACCTTTTAGTTCTTTAAAGAGAAGTCCCTGAACATTTTAGTTCTATGAAGAGAAGTCCCTGAACCTTTTAGTTCTATGAAGAGAAGTCCCTGAACCTTTCAGATCTTTAAAGAGAAGTCCCTGAACCTTTTAGTTCCTGAAGAGAAGTCCCTGAACCTTTTAGTTCTTTAAAGAGAAGTCCCTGAACCATTTAGTTCTATTAAGAGATGTCCCTGAACCTTTTAGTTCTATGAAGAGAAGTCCCTGAACCTTTTAGTTCCTGAAGAGAAGTCCCTGAACCTTTTAGTTCTATGAAGAGAAGTCCCTGAACCTTTCAGATCTTTAAAGAGAAGTCCCTGAACCTTTTAGTTCCTGAAGAGAAGTCCCTGAACCTTTTAGTTCTTTAAAGAGAAGTCCCTGAACCATTTAGTTCTATTAAGATGTCCCTGAACCTTTTAGTTCTATGAAGAGAAGTCCCTGAACCTTTTAGTTCAATGAATAGAAGTCCTTGAACCTTTTAGTTCTATGATGAGAAGTCCCTGAACCTTTTAGTTCTATGATGAGAAGTCCCTGAACCTTTTAGTTCCTGAAGAGAAGTCCCTGAACCTTTTAGTTCTTCAAAGAGAAGTCCCTGAACCTTTTAGTTCTTTGAAGAGAAGTCCCTGAACTTTTTAGTTCCATAAAGAGAAGTCCCTGAACCTTTTAGTTCTTTGAAGAGAAGTCCCTGATCCTTTTAGTTCTGAGATGAGAAGTCCATGAACCTTTTAGTTCTATGAAGAGAAGTCCCTGAACCTTTTTGTTCCTGAAGAGAAGTTTCTGAACCTTTTAGATCTTCAAAGAGAAGTCCCTGAACCTTTTAGTTCCATAAAGAGAAGTCCCTGAACCTTTTAGTTCTTTGAAGAAAAGTCCCTGAACCTTTTAGATCTGAGATGAGAAGTCCATGAACCTTTTTTTTTCCTGAAGAGAAGTCCCTGAACCTTTTAGTTCTATGAATAGAAGTCCGTGAACACTTTAGTTCTACGAAGAGACATCCCTGAACTTTTCAGTTCATGAAGAGAAGTTCCTGAACCTTTTAGTTCCAGAAGAGAAGTCCTTGAACCTTTAAGTTCTGTAAAGAGACGTCCCTGAACCTTTTAGTTCCTGAAGAGAAGTCCCTGAACCTTTTAGTTCTTTAAAGAGAAGTCCCTGAACCTTTTAGTTCTGAGATGAGAAGTCCATGAACCTTTTTGTTCCTGAAGAGAAGTCCATGAACCTTTTAGTTCTATGAAGAGAAGTCCCTGAACCTTTTTGTTCCTGAAGAGAAGTCTGTGAACCTTTTAGTTCCTGAAGAGAAGTCCCTGAACCTGTTAGGTCTATGAAGAGAAGTCCCTGAACCTTTTTGTTCTTGGAAGAGAAGTCCCTGAACCTTTTAGTTCCTGAAGAGACGTCCCTGAACCTTTCAGATCTTTAAAGAGAAGTCCCTGAACCTTTTAGTTCCTGAAGAGAAGTCTGTGAACCTTTTAGTTCCTCAGGAGAAGTCCCTGAACCTTTTAGTTCTATGAAGAGAAGTCCATGAACCTTTTAGTTCTTTAAAGAGAAGTCCCTGAACATTTTAGTTCTATGAAGAGAAGTCCCTGAACCTTTTAGTTCTATGAAGAGAAGTCCCTGAACCTTTCAGATCTTTAAAGAGAAGTCCCTGAACCTTTTAGTTCCTGAAGAGAAGTCCCTGAACCTTTTAGTTCTTTAAAGAGAAGTCCCTGAACCATTTAGTTCTATTAAGAGATGTCCCTGAACCTTTTAGTTCTATGAAGAGAAGTCCCTGAACCTTTTAGTTCCTGAAGAGAAGTCCCTGAACCTTTTAGTTCTATGAAGAGAAGTCCCTGAACCTTTCAGATCTTTAAAGAGAAGTCCCTGAACCTTTTAGTTCCTGAAGAGAAGTCCCTGAACCTTTTAGTTCAATGAATAGAAGTCCTTGAACCTTTTAGTTCTATGATGAGAAGTCCCTGAACCTTTTAGTTCTATGATGAGAAGTCCCTGAACCTTTTAGTTCCTGAAGAGAAGTCCCTGAACCTTTTAGTTCTTCAAAGAGAAGTCCCTGAACCTTTTAGTTCTTTGAAGAGAAGTCCCTGAACTTTTTAGTTCCATAAAGAGAAGTCCCTGAACCTTTTAGTTCTTTGAAGAGAAGTCCCTGATCCTTTTAGTTCTGAGATGAGAAGTCCATGAACCTTTTAGTTCTATGAAGAGAAGTCCCTGAACCTTTTTGTTCCTGAAGAGAAGTTTCTGAACCTTTTAGATCTTCAAAGAGAAGTCCCTGAACCTTTTAGTTCCATAAAGAGAAGTCCCTGAACCTTTTAGTTCTTTGAAGAGAAGTCCCTGAACCTTTTAGATCTGAGATGAGAAGTCCATGAACCTTTTTGTTCCTGAAGAGAAGTCCCTGAACCTTTTAGTTCTTTGAAGAGAAGTCCCTGAACCTTTTAGTTCTGAGATGAGAAGTCCATGAACCTTTTAGTTCTATGAAGAGAAGTCCCTGAACCTTTTTGTTCCTGAATAGAAGTCTGTGAACCTTTTAGTTCCTGAAGAGAAGTCCCTGAACCTGTTAGGTCGATGAAGAGAAGTCCCTGAACCTTTTTGTTCTTGGAAGAGAAGTCCCTGAACCTTTTAGTTCCTGAAGAGACGTCCCTGAACCTTTCAGATCTTTAAAGAGAAGTCCCTGAACCTTTTAGTTCCTGAAGAGAAGTCTGTGAACCTTTTAGTTCCTCAGGAGAAGTCCCTGAACCTTTTAGTTCTATGAAGAGAAGTCCATGAACCTTTTAGTTCTTTAAAGAGAAGTCCCTGAACATTTTAGTTCTATGAAGAGAAGTCCCTGAACCTTTTAGTTCTATGAAGAGAAGTCCCTGAACCTTTCAGATCTTTAAAGAGAAGTCCCTGAACCTTTTAGTTCCTGAAGAGAAGTCCCTGAACCTTTTAGTTCTTTAAAGAGAAGTCCCTGAACCATTTAGTTCTATTAAGAGATGTCCCTGAACCTTTTAGTTCTATGAAGAGAAGTCCCTGAACCTTTTAGTTCCTGAAGAGAAGTCCCTGAACCTTTTAGTTCTATGAAGAGAAGTCCCTGAACCTTTCAGATCTTTAAAGAGAAGTCCCTGAACCTTTTAGTTCCTGAAGAGAAGTCCCTGAACCTTTTAGTTCTTTAAAGAGAAGTCCCTGAACCATTTAGTTCTATTAAGATGTCCCTGAACCTTTTAGTTCTATGAAGAGAAGTCCCTGAACCTTTTAGTTCAATGAATAGAAGTCCTTGAACCTTTTAGTTCTATGATGAGAAGTCCCTGAACCGTTTAGTTCTATGATGAGAAGTCCCTGAACCTTTTAGTTCCTGAAGAGAAGTCCCTGAACCTTTTAGTTCTTCAAAGAGAAGTCCCTGAACCTTTTAGTTCTTTGAAGAGAAGTCCCTGAACTTTTTAGTTCCATAAAGAGAAGTCCCTGAACCTTTTAGTTCTTTGAAGAGAAGTCCCTGATCCTTTTAGTTCTGAGATGAGAAGTCCATGAACCTTTTAGTTCTATGAAGAGAAGTCCCTGAACCTTTTTGTTCCTGAAGAGAAGTTTCTGAACCTTTTAGATCTTCAAAGAGAAGTCCCTGAACCTTTTAGTTCCATAAAGAGAAGTCCCTGAACCTTTTAGTTCTTTGAAGAGAAGTCCCTGAACCTTTTAGATCTGAGATGAGAAGTCCATGAACCTTTTTGTTCCTGAAGAGAAGTCCCTGAACCTTTTAGTTCTTTGAAGAGAAGTCCCTGAACCTTTTAGTTCTGAGATGAGAAGTCCATGAACCTTTTAGTTCTATGAAGAGAAGTCCCTGAACCTTTTTGTTCCTGAATAGAAGTCTGTGAACCTTTTAGTTCCTGAAGAGAAGTCCCTGAACCTGTTAGGTCGATGAAGAGAAGTCCCTGAACCTTTTAGATCTTCAAAGAGAAGTCCCTGAACCTTTTAGTTCCATAAAGAGAAGTCCCTGAACCTTTCAGAACTTTAAAGAGAAGTCCCTGAACCTTTTAGTTCTATGAAGAGAAGTCCCTGAACCTTTTGAGTTGCTGAAGAGAAGTCCTTGAAACTTTTAGATCTATTAAGAGAAGTCCCTGAACCTTTTAATTCTATGAATAGAAGTCCCTGAACACTTTAGTTCTACGAAGAGACATCCCTGAACTTTTCAGTTCATGAAGAGAAGTTCCTGAACCTTTTAGTTCCAGAAGAGAAGTCCTTGAACCTTTAAGTTCTGTAAAGAGACGTCCCTGAACCTTTTAGTTCCTGAAGAGAAGTCCCTGAACCTTTTAGTTCTTTAAAGAGAAGTCCCTGAACCTTTTAGTTCTGAGATGAGAAGTCCATGAACCTTTTTGTTCCTGAAGAGAAGTCCCTGAACCTTTTAGTTCTTTGAAGAGAAGTCCCTGAACCTTTTAGTTCTGAGATGAGAAGTCCATGAACCTTTTAGTTCTATGAAGAGAAGTCCCTGAACCTTTTTGTTCCTGAAGAGAAGTCTGTGAACCTTTTAGTTCCTGAAGAGAAGTCCCTGAACCTGTTAGGTCTATGAAGAGAAGTCCCTGAACCTTTTTGTTCTTGGAAGAGAAGTCCCTGAACCTTTTAGTTCCTGAAGAGAAGTCCCTGAACCTTTCAGATCTTTAAAGAGAAGTCCCTGAACCTTTTAGTTCCTGAAGAGAAGTCCCTGAACCTTTTAGTTCCTGAAGAGAAGTCTGTGAACCTTTTAGTTCCTGAGGAGAAGTCCCTGAACCTTTTAGTTCTATGAAGAGAAGTCCATGAACCTTTTAGTTCTTTAAAGAGAAGTCCCTGAACATTTTAGTTCTATGAAGAGAAGTCCCTGAACCTTTTAGTTCTATGAAGAGAAGTCCCTGAACCTTTAAGTTCCTGAAGAGAAGTCCCTGAACCTTTTAGTTCTATGAAGAGAAGTCCCTGAACCTTTCAGATCTTTAAAGAGAAGTCCCTGAACCTTTTAGTTCCTGAAGAGAAGTCCCTGAACCTTTTAGTTCTTTAAAGAGAAGTCCCTGAACCATTTAGTTCTATTAAGATGTCCCTGAACCTTTTAGTTCTATGAAGAGAAGTCCCTGAACCTTTTAGTTCAATGAATAGAAGTCCTTGAACCTTTTAGTTCTATGATGAGAAGTCCCTGAACCTTTTAGTTCTATGATGAGAAGTCCCTGAACCTTTTAGTTCCTGAAGAGAAGTCCCTGAACCTTTTAGTTCTTTAAAGAGAAGTCCCTGAACCTTTTAGTTCCTGAAGAGAAGTCCCTGAACCTTTTTGATCTTTAAAGAGACGTCCCTGAACCTTTTAGTTCTATGACGAGAAGTCCCTGAACCTTTTAGTTCCTGAAGAGAAGTCTGTGAACCTTTTAGTTCCTGAGGAGAAGTCCCTGAACCTTTTAGTTCTATGAAGAGAAGTCCCTGAACCTTTTAGTTCTTTAAAGAGAAGTCCCTGAACCTTTTAGTTCCTGAAGAGAAGTCCCTGAACCTTTTAGTTCTTTAAAGAGAAGTCCCTGAACCATTTAGTTCTATTAAGAGATGTCCCTGAACCTTTTAGTTCTATGAAGAGAAGTCCCTGAACCTTTTAGTTCCTGAAGAGAAGTCCCTGAACCTTTTAGTTCTATGAAGAGAAGTCCCTGAACCTTTTAGTTCAATGAATAGAAGTCCTTGAACCTTTTAGTTCTATGATGAGAAGTCCCTGAACCTTTTTGTTCTTGGAAGAGAAGTCCCTGAACCTTTTAGTTCCTGAAGAGACGTCCCTGAACCTTTCAGATCTTTAAAGAGAAGTCCCTGAACCTTTTAGTTCCTGAAGAGAAGTCCCTGAACCTTTTAGTTCCTGAAGAGAAGTCTGTGAACCTTTTAGTTCCTGAGGAGAAGTCCCTGAACCTTTTAGTTCTATGAAGAGAAGTCCCTGAACCTTTTAGTTCTTTAAAGAGAAGTCCCTGAACATTTTAGTTCTATGAAGAGAAGTCCCTGAACCTTTTAGTTCTATGAAGAGAAGTCCCTGAACCTTTCAGATCTTTAAAGAGAAGTCCCTGAACCTTTTAGTTCCTGAAGAGAAGTCCCTGAACCTTTTAGTTCTTTAAAGAGAAGTCCCTGAACCATTTAGTTCTATTAAGAGATGTCCCTGAACCTTTTAGTTCTATGAAGAGAAGTCCCTGAACCTTTTAGTTCCTGAAGAGAAGTCCCTGAACCTTTTAGTTCTATGAAGAGAAGTCCCTGAACCTTTTAGTTCAATGAATAGAAGTCCTTGAACCTTTTAGTTCTATGAAGAGAAGTCCCTGAACCTTTTAGTTCTATGATGAGAAGTCCCTGAACCTTTTAGTTCCTGAAGAGAAGTCCCTGAACCTTTTAGTTCTTTAAAGAGAAGTCCCTGAACCTTTTAGTTCCTGAAGAGAAGTTTCTGAAACTTTTAGATCTTCAAAGAGAAGTCCCTGAACCTTTTAGTTCTTTGAAGAGAAGTCCCTGAACCTTTTAGTTCCATAAAGAGAAGTCCCTGAACCTTTTAGTTCTTTGAAGAGAAATCCCTGATCCTTTTAGTTCTGAGATGAGAAGTCCATGAACCTTTTAGTTCTATGAAGAGAAGTCCCTGAACCTTTTTGTTCCTGAAGAGAAATTTCTGAACCTTTTAGATCTTCAAAGAGAAGTCCCTGAACCTTTTAGTTCTTTGAAGAGAAGTCCCTGAACCTTTTAGTTCCATAAAGAGAAGTCCCTGAACCTTTTATTTCTTTGAAGACAAGTCCCTGAACCTTTTAGTTCTGAGATGAGAAGTCCATGAACCTTTTTGTTACTGAAGAGAAGTCCCTGAACCTTTTAGTTCTTTGAAGAGAAGTCCCTGAACCTTTTAGTTCTGAGATGAGAAGTCCATGAACCTTTTAGTTCTATGAAGAGAAGTCCCTGAACCTTTTTGTTCCTGAAGAGAAGTTTCTGAACCTTTTAGATCTTCAAAGAGAAGTCCCTGAACCTTTTAGTTCCATAAAGAGAAGTCCCTGAACCTTTCAGAACTTTAAAGAGAAGTCCCTGAACCTTTTAGTTCTATGAAGAGAAGTCCCTGAACCTTTTGAGTTGCTGAAGAGAAGTCCTTGAAACTTTTAGATCTATTAAGAGAAGTCCCTGAACCTTTTAATTCTATGAATAGAAGTCCGTGAACACTTTAGTTCTACGAAGAGACATCCCTGAACTTTTCAGTTCATGAAGAGAAGTTCCTGAACCTTTTAGTTCCAGAAGAGAAGTCCTTGAACCTTTAAGTTCTGTAAAGAGACGTCCCTGAACCTTTTAGTTCCTGAAGAGAAGTCCCTGAACCTTTTAGTTCTTTAAAGAGAAGTCCCTGAACCTTTTAGTTCTGAGATGAGAAGTCCATGAACCTTTTTGTTCCTGAAGAGAAGTCCCTGAACCTTTTAGTTCTTTGAAGAGAAGTCCCTGAACCTTTTAGTTCTGAGATGAGAAGTCCATGAACCTTTTAGTTCTATGAAGAGAAGTCCCTGAACCTTTTTGTTCCTGAAGAGAAGTCTGTGAACCTTTTAGTTCCTGAAGAGAAGTCCCTGAACCTGTTAGGTCTATGAAGAGAAGTCCCTGAACCTTTTTGTTCTTGGAAGAGAAGTCCCTGAACCTTTTAGTTCCTGAAGAGACGTCCCTGAACCTTTCAGATCTTTAAAGAGAAGTCCCTGAACCTTTTAGTTCCTGAAGAGAAGTCTGTGAACCTTTTAGTTCCTCAGGAGAAGTCCCTGAACCTTTTAGTTCTATGAAGAGAAGTCCATGAACCTTTTAGTTCTTTAAAGAGAAGTCCCTGAACATTTTAGTTCTATGAAGAGAAGTCCCTGAACCTTTTAGTTCTATGAAGAGAAGTCCCTGAACCTTTCAGATCTTTAAAGAGAAGTCCCTGAACCTTTTAGTTCCTGAAGAGAAGTCCCTGAACCTTTTAGTTCTTTAAAGAGAAGTCCCTGAACCATTTAGTTCTATTAAGAGATGTCCCTGAACCTTTTAGTTCTATGAAGAGAAGTCCCTGAACCTTTTAGTTCCTGAAGAGAAGTCCCTGAACCTTTTAGTTCTATGAAGAGAAGTCCCTGAACCTTTCAGATCTTTAAAGAGAAGTCCCTGAACCTTTTAGTTCCTGAAGAGAAGTCCCTGAACCTTTTAGTTCTTTAAAGAGAAGTCCCTGAACCATTTAGTTCTATTAAGATGTCCCTGAACCTTTTAGTTCTATGAAGAGAAGTCCCTGAACCTTTTAGTTCAATGAATAGAAGTCCTTGAACCTTTTAGTTCTATGATGAGAAGTCCCTGAACCTTTTAGTTCTATGATGAGAAGTCCCTGAACCTTTTAGTTCCTGAAGAGAAGTCCCTGAACCTTTTAGTTCTTCAAAGAGAAGTCCCTGAACCTTTTAGTTCTTTGAAGAGAAGTCCCTGAACTTTTTAGTTCCATAAAGAGAAGTCCCTGAACCTTTTAGTTCTTTGAAGAGAAGTCCCTGATCCTTTTAGATCTGAGATGAGAAGTCCATGAACCTTTTTTTTTCCTGAAGAGAAGTCCCTGAACCTTTTAGTTCTTTGAAGAGAAGTCCCTGAACCTTTTAGTTCTGAGATGAGAAGTCCCTGAACTTTTTAGTTCCATAAAGAGAAGTCCCTGAACCTTTTAGTTCTTTGAAGAGAAGTCCCTGATCCTTTTAGTTCTGAGATGAGAAGTCCATGAACCTTTTAGTTCTATGAAGAGAAGTCCCTGAACCTTTTTGTTCCTGAAGAGAAGTTTCTGAACCTTTTAGATCTTCAAAGAGAAGTCCCTGAACCTTTTAGTTCCATAAAGAGAAGTCCCTGAACCTTTTAGTTCTTTGAAGAAAAGTCCCTGAACCTTTTAGATCTGAGATGAGAAGTCCATGAACCTTTTTTTTTCCTGAAGAGAAGTCCCTGAACCTTTTAGTTCTTTGAAGAGAAGTCCCTGAACCTTTTAGTTCTGAGATGAGAAGTCCATGAACCTTTTAGTTCTATGAAGAGAAGTCCCTGAACCTTTTTGTTCCTGAATAGAAGTCTGTGAACCTTTTAGTTCCTGAAGAGAAGTCCCTGAACCTGTTAGGTCGATGAAGAGAAGTCCCTGAACCTTTTTGTTCTTGGAAGAGAAGTCCCTGAACCTTTTAGTTCCTGAAGAGACGTCCCTGAACCTTTCAGATCTTTAAAGAGAAGTCCCTGAACCTTTTAGTTCTATGAAGAGAAGTCCCTGAACCTTTTGAGTTGCTGAAGAGAAGTCCTTGAAACTTTTAGATCTATTAAGAGAAGTCCCTGAACCTTTTAATTCTATGAATAGAAGTCCCTGAACACTTTAGTTCTACGAAGAGACATCCCTGAACTTTTCAGTTCATGAAGAGAAGTTCCTGAACCTTTTAGTTCCAGAAGAGAAGTCCTTGAACCTTTAAGTTCTGTAAAGAGACGTCCCTGAACCTTTTAGTTCCTGAAGAGAAGTCCCTGAACCTTTTAGTTCTTTAAAGAGAAGTCCCTGAACCTTTTAGTTCTGAGATGAGAAGTCCATGAACCTTTTTGTTCCTGAAGAGAAGTCCCTGAACCTTTTAGTTCTTTGAAGAGAAGTCCCTGAACCTTTTAGTTCTGAGATGAGAAGTCCATGAACCTTTTAGTTCTATGAAGAGAAGTCCCTGAACCTTTTTGTTCTTGAAGAGAAGTCTGTGAACCTTTTAGTTCCTGAAGAGAAGTCCCTGAACCTGTTAGGTCTATGAAGAGAAGTCCCTGAACCTTTTTGTTCTTGGAAGAGAAGTCCCTGAACCTTTTAGTTCCTGAAGAGACGTCCCTGAACCTTTCAGATCTTTAAAGAGAAGTCCCTGAACCTTTTAGTTCCTGAAGAGAAGTCCCTGAACCTTTTAGTTCCTGAAGAGAAGTCTGTGAACCTTTTAGTTCCTGAGGAGAAGTCCCTGAACCTTTTAGTTCTATGAAGAGAAGTCCATGAACCTTTTAGTTCTTTAAAGAGAAGTCCCTGAACATTTTAGTTCTATGAAGAGAAGTCCCTGAACCTTTTAGTTCTATGAAGAGAAGTCCCTGAACCTTTTAGTTCTTTAAAGAGAAGTCCCTGAACCATTTAGTTCTATTAAGATGTCCCTGAACCTTTTAGTTCTATGAAGAGAAGTCCCTGAACCTTTTAGTTCAATGAATAGAAGTCCTTGAACCTTTTAGTTCTATGATGAGAAGTCCCTGAACCTTTTAGTTCTATGATGAGAAGTCCCTGAACATTTTAGTTCCTGAAGAGAAGTCCCTGAACCTTTTAGTTCTTTAAAGAGAAGTCCCTGAACCTTTTAGTTCCTGAAGAGAAGTCTGTGAACCTTTTAGTTCCTGAGGAGAAGTCCCTGAACCTTTTAGTTCTATGAAGAGAAGTCCATGAACCTTTTAGTTCTTTAAAGAGAAGTCCCTGAACATTTTAGTTCTATGAAGAGAAGTCCCTGAACCTTTTAGTTCTATGAAGAGAAGTCCCTGAACCTTTAAGTTCCTGAAGAGAAGTCCCTGAACCTTTTAGTTCTATGAAGAGAAGTCCCTGAACCTTTCAGATCTTTAAAGAGAAGTCCCTGAACCTTTTAGTTCCTGAAGAGAAGTCCCTAAACCTTTTAGTTCTTTAAAGAGAAGTCCCTGAACCATTTAGTTCTATTAAGATGTCCCTGAACCTTTTAGTTCTATGAAGAGAAGTCCCTGAACCTTTTAGTTCAATGAATAGAAGTCCTTGAACCTTTTAGTTCTATGATGAGAAGTCCCTGAACCTTTTAGTTCTATGATGAGAAGTCCCTGAACCTTTTAGTTCCTGAAGAGAAGTCCCTGAACCTTTTAGTTCTTTAAAGAGAAGTCCCTGAACCTTTTAGTTCCTGAAGAGAAGTCCCTGAACCTTTTTGATCTTTAAAGAGACGTCCCTGAACCTTTTAGTTCTATGACGAGAAGTCCCTGAACCTTTTAGTTCCTGAAGAGAAGTCTGTGAACCTTTTAGTTCCTGAGGAGAAGTCCCTGAACCTTTTAGTTCTATGAAGAGAAGTCCCTGAACCTTTTAGTTCCTGAAGAGAAGTCCCTGAACCTTTTAGTTCTTTAAAGAGAAGTCCCTGAACCATTTAGTTCTATTAAGAGATGTCCCTGAACCTTTTAGTTCTATGAAGAGAAGTCCCTGAACCTTTTAGTTCCTGAAGAGAAGTCCCTGAACCTTTTAGTTCTATGAAGAGAAGTCCCTGAACCTTTTAGTTCAATGAATAGAAGTCCTTGAACCTTTTAGTTCTATGATGAGAAGTCCCTGAACCTTTTAGTTCTTGGATGAGAAGTCCCTGAACCTTTTAGTTCCTGAAGAGAAGTCCCTGAACCTTTTAGTTCTTTAAAGAGAAGTCCCTGAACCTTTTAGTTCCTGAAGAGAAGTTTCTGAACCTTTTAGATCTTCAAAGAGAAGTCCCTGAACCTTTTAGTTCTTTGAAGAGAAGTCCCTGAACCTTTTAGTTCCATAAAGAGAAGTCACTGAACCTTTTAGTTCTTTGAAGAGAAGTCCCTGAACCTTTTAGTTCCTGAAGAGAAGTCCCTGAACCTTTTATTTCTTTAAAGAGAAGTCCCTGAACCATTTAGTTCTATTAAGAGATGTCCCTGAACCTTTTAGTTCTATGAAGAGAAGTCCCTGAAGCTTTTAGTTCCTGAAGAGAAGTCCCTGAACCTTTTAGTTCTTTAAAGAGAAGTCCCTGAACCTTTTAGTTCCTGAAGAGAAGTTTCTGAACCTTTTAGATCTTCAAAGAGAAGTCCCTGAACCTTTTAGTTCTTTGAAGAGAAGTCCCTGAACCTTTTAGTTCCATAAAGAGAAGTCCCTGAACCTTTTAGTTCTTTGAAGAGAAGTCCCTGATCCTTTTAGTTCTGAGATGAGAAGTCCATGAACCTTTTAGTTCTATGAAGAGAAGTCCCTGAACCTTTTTGTTCCTGAAGAGAAGTTTTTGAACCTTTTAGATCTTCAAAGAGAAGTCCCTGAACCTTTTAGTTCTTTGAAGAGAAGTCCCTGAACCATTTAGTTCTATTAAGATGTCCCTGAACCTTTTAGTTCTATGAAGAGAAGTCCCTGAACCTTTTAGTTCAATGAATAGAAGTCCTTGAACCTTTTAGTTCTATGATGAGAAGTCCCTGAACCTTTTAGTTCTATGATGAGAAGTCCCTGAACCTTTTAGTTCCTGAAGAGAAGTCCCTGAACCTTTTAGTTCTTTAAAGAGAAGTCCCTGAACCTTTTAGTTCCTGAAGAGAAGTCCCTGAACCTTTTTGATCTTTAAAGAGACGTCCCTGAACCTTTTAGTTCTATGACGAGAAGTCCCTGAACCTTTTAGTTCCTGAAGAGAAGTCTGTGAACCTTTTAGTTCCTGAGGAGAAGTCCCTGAACCTTTTAGTTCTATGAAGAGAAGTCCCTGAACCTTTTAGTTCCTGAAGAGAAGTCCCTGAACCTTTTAGTTCTTTAAAGAGAAGTCCCTGAACCATTTAGTTCAATGAATAGAAGTCCTTGAACCTTTTAGTTCTATGATGAGAAGTCCCTGAACCTTTTAGTTCTTGGATGAGAAGTCCCTGAACCTTTTAGTTCCTGAAGAGAAGTCCCTGAACCTTTTAGTTCTTTAAAGAGAAGTCCCTGAACCTTTTAGTTCCTGAAGAGAAGTTTCTGAACCTTTTAGATCTTCAAAGAGAAGTCCCTGAACCTTTTAGTTCTTTGAAGAGAAGTCCCTGAACCTTTTAGTTCCATAAAGAGAAGTCACTGAACCTTTTAGTTCTTTGAAGAGAAGTCCCTGAACCTTTTAGTTCCTGAAGAGAAGTCCCTGAACCTTTTAGTTCTTTAAAGAGAAGTCCCTGAACCATTTAGTTCTATTAAGAGATGTCCCTGAACCTTTTAGTTCTATGAAGAGAAGTCCCTGAAGCTTTTAGTTCCTGAAGAGAAGTCCCTGAACCTTTTAGTTCTTTAAAGAGAAGTCCCTGAACCTTTTAGTTCCTGAAGAGAAGTTTCTGAACCTTTTAGATCTTCAAAGAGAAGTCCCTGAACCTTTTAGTTCTTTGAAGAGAAGTCCCTGAACCTTTTAGTTCCATAAAGAGAAGTCCCTGAACCTTTTAGTTCTTTGAAGAGAAGTCCCTGATCCTTTTAGTTCTGAGATGAGAAGTCCATGAACCTTTTAGTTCTATGAAGAGAAGTCCCTGAACCTTTTTGTTCCTGAAGAGAAGTTTCTGAACCTTTTAGATCTTCAAAGAGAAGTCCCTGAACCTTTTAGTTCTTTGAAGAGAAGTCCCTGAACCTTTTAGTTCCATAAAGAGAAGTCCTTGAACCTTTTATTTCTATGATGAGAAGTCCCTGAACCTTTTAGTTCTATGATGAGAAGTCCCTGAACCTTTCAGATCTTTAAAGAGAAGTCCCTGAACCTTTTAGTTCAATGAATAGAAGTCCTTGAACCTTTTAGTTCTATGATGAGAAGTCCCTGAACCTTTTAGTTCTTGGATGAGAAGTCCCTGAACCTTTTAGTTCCTAAAGAGAAGTCCCTGAACCTTTTAGTTCTTTAAAGAGAAGTCCCTGAACCTTTTAGTTCCTGAAGAGAAGTTTCTGAACCTTTTAGATCTTCAAAGAGAAGTCCCTGAACCTTTTAGTTCTTTGAAGAGAAGTCCCTGAACCTTTTAGTTCCATAAAGAGAAGTCACTGAACCTTTTAGTTCTTTGAAGAGAAGTCCCTGAACCTTTTAGTTCCTGAAGAGAAGTCCCTGAACCTTTTAGTTCTTTAAAGAGAAGTCCCTGAACCATTTAGTTCTATTAAGAGATGTCCCTGAACCTTTTAGTTCTATGAAGAGAAGTCCCTGAAGCTTTTAGTTCCTGAAGAGAAGTCCCTGAACCTTTTAGTTCTTTAAAGAGAAGTCCCTGAACCTTTTAGTTCCTGAAGAGAAGTTTCTGAACCTTTTAGATCTTCAAAGAGAAGTCCCTGAACCTTTTAGTTCTTTGAAGAGAAGTCCCTGAACCTTTTAGTTCCATAAAGAGAAGTCCTTGAACCTTTTATTTCTATGATGAGAAGTCCCTGAACCTTTTAGTTCTATGATGAGAAGTCCCTGAACCTTTTAGTTCCTGAAGAGAAGTCCCTGAACCTTTTAGTTCTTTAAAGAGAAGTCCCTGAACCTATTAGTTCCTGATGAGAAGTTTCTGAACCTTTTAGATCTTCAAAGAGAAGTCCCTGAACCTTTTAGTTCTTTGAAGAGAAGTCCCTGAACCTTTTAGTTCCATAAAGAGAAGTCCCTGATCCTTTTAGTTCTGAGATGAGAAGTCCATGAACCTTTTAGTTCTATGAAGAGAAGTCCCTGAACCTTTTAGTTCCATAAAGAGAAGTCCCTGAACCTTTTAGTTCTTTGAAGAGAAGTCCCTGAACCTTTTAGTTCCTGAAGAGAAGTCCCTGAACCTTTTAGTTCTTTAAAGAGAAGTCCCTGAACCGTTTAGTTCTATTAAGAGATGTCCCTGAACCTTTTAGTTCTATGAAGAGAAGTCCCTGAACATTTTAGTTCCTGAAGAGAAGTCCCTGAACCTTTTAGTTCCTGAAGAGAAGTCTGTGAACCTTTTAGTTCCTGAAGAGAAGTCCTTGAACCTTTTAGTTCTATGATGAGAAGTCCCTGAACCTTTTAGTTCTATGATGAGAAGTCCCTGAACCTTTTAGTTCCTGAAGAGAAGTCCCTGAACCTTTTAGTTCTTTAAAGAGAAGTCCCTGAACCTTTTAGTTCCTGAAGAGAAGTCCCTGAACCTTTTTGATCTTTAAAGAGACGTCCCTGAACCTTTTAGTTCTATGACGAGAAGTCCCTGAACCTTTTAGTTCCTGAAGAGAAGTCTGTGAACCTTTTAGTTCCTGAGGAGAAGTCCCTGAACCTTTTAGTTCTATGAAGAGAAGTCCCTGAACCTTTTAGTTCCTGAAGAGAAGTCCCTGAACCTTTTAGTTCTTTAAAGAGAAGTCCCTGAACCATTTAGTTCTATTAAGAGATGTCCCTGAACCTTTTAGTTCTATGAAGAGAAGTCCCTGAACCTTTTAGTTCCTGAAGAGAAGTCCCTGAACCTTTTAGTTCTATGAAGAGAAGTCCCTGAACCTTTTAGTTCAATGAATAGAAGTCCTTGAACCTTTTAGTTCTATGATGAGAAGTCCCTGAACCTTTTAGTTCTTGGATGAGAAGTCCCTGAACCTTTTAGTTCCTGAAGAGAAGTCCCTGAACCTTTTAGTTCTTTAAAGAGAAGTCCCTGAACCTTTTAGTTCCTGAAGAGAAGTTTCTGAACCTTTTAGATCTTCAAAGAGAAGTCCCTGAACCTTTTAGTTCTTTGAAGAGAAGTCCCTGAACCTTTTAGTTCCATAAAGAGAAGTCACTGAACCTTTTAGTTCTTTGAAGAGAAGTCCCTGAACCTTTTAGTTCCTGAAGAGAAGTCCCTGAACCTTTTAGTTCTTTAAAGAGAAGTCCCTGAACCATTTAGTTCTATTAAGAGATGTCCCTGAACCTTTTAGTTCTATGAAGAGAAGTCCCTGAAGCTTTTAGTTCCTGAAGAGAAGTCCCTGAACCTTTTAGTTCTTTAAAGAGAAGTCCCTGAACCTTTTAGTTCCTGAAGAGAAGTTTCTGAACCTTTTAGATCTTCAAAGAGAAGTCCCTGAACCTTTTAGTTCTTTGAAGAGAAGTCCCTGAACCTTTTAGTTCCATAAAGAGAAGTCCCTGAACCTTTTAGTTCTTTGAAGAGAAGTCCCTGATCCTTTTAGTTCTGAGATGAGAAGTCCATGAACCTTTTAGTTCTATGAAGAGAAGTCCCTGAACCTTTTTGTTCCTGAAGAGAAGTTTCTGAACCTTTTAGATCTTCAAAGAGAAGTCCCTGAACCTTTTAGTTCTTTGAAGAGAAGTCCCTGAACCATTTAGTTCTATTAAGATGTCCCTGAACCTTTTAGTTCTATGAAGAGAAGTCCCTGAACCTTTTAGTTCAATGAATAGAAGTCCTTGAACCTTTTAGTTCTATTATGAGAAGTCCCTGAACCTTTTAGTTCTATGATGAGAAGTCCCTGAACCTTTTAGTTCCTGAAGAGAAGTCCCTGAACCTTTTAGTTCTTTAAAGAGAAGTCCCTGAACCTTTTAGTTCCTGAAGAGAAGTCCCTGAACCTTTTTGATCTTTAAAGAGACGTCCCTGAACCTTTTAGTTCTATGACGAGAAGTCCCTGAACCTTTTAGTTCCTGAAGAGAAGTCTGTGAACCTTTTAGTTCCTGAGGAGAAGTCCCTGAACCTTTTAGTTCTATGAAGAGAAGTCCCTGAACCTTTTAGTTCCTGAAGAGAAGTCCCTGAACCTTTTAGTTCTTTAAAGAGAAGTCCCTGAACCATTTAGTTCTATTAAGAGATGTCCCTGAACCTTTTAGTTCCATGAAGAGAAGTCCCTGAACCTTTTAGTTCCTGAAGAGAAGTCCCTGAACCTTTTAGTTCTATGAAGAGAAGTCCCTGAACCTTTTAGTTCAATGAATAGAAGTCCTTGAACCTTTTAGTTCTATGATGAGAAGTCCCTGAACCTTTTAGTTCTTGGATGAGAAGTCCCTGAACCTTTTAGTTCCTGAAGAGAAGTCCCTGAACCTTTTAGTTCTTTAAAGAGAAGTCCCTGAACCTTTTAGTTCCTGAAGAGAAGTTTCTGAACCTTTTAGATCTTCAAAGAGAAGTCCCTGAACCTTTTAGTTCTTTGAAGAGAAGTCCCTGAACCTTTTAGTTCCATAAAGAGAAGTCACTGAACCTTTTAGTTCTTTGAAGAGAAGTCCCTGAACCTTTTAGTTCCTGAAGAGAAGTCCCTGAACCTTTTAGTTCTTTAAAGAGAAGTCCCTGAACCATTTAGTTCTATTAAGAGATGTCCCTGAACCTTTTAGTTCTATGAAGAGAAGTCCCTGAAGCTTTTAGTTCCTGAAGAGAAGTCCCTGAACCTTTTAGTTCTTTAAAGAGAAGTCCCTGAACCTTTTAGTTCCTGAAGAGAAGTTTCTGAACCTTTTAGATCTTCAAAGAGAAGTCCCTGAACCTTTTAGTTCTTTGAAGAGAAGTCCCTGAACCTTTTAGTTCCATAAAGAGAAGTCCCTGAACCTTTTAGTTCTTTGAAGAGAAGTCCCTGATCCTTTTAGTTCTGAGATGAGAAGTCCATGAACCTTTTAGTTCTATGAAGAGAAGTCCCTGAACCTTTTTGTTCCTGAAGAGAAGTTTCTGAACCTTTTAGATCTTCAAAGAGAAGTCCCTGAACCTTTTAGTTCTTTGAAGAGAAGTCCCTGAACCTTTTAGTTCCATAAAGAGAAGTCCTTGAACCTTTTGTTTCTATGATGAGAAGTCCCTGAACCTTTTAGTTCTATGATGAGAAGTCCCTGAACCTTTTAGTTCCTGAAGAGAAGTCCCTGAACCTTTTAGTTCTTTAAAGAGAAGTCCCTGAACCTTTTAGTTCCTGAAGAGAAGTCCCTGAACCTTTTTGATCTTTAAAGAGACGTCCCTGAACCTTTTAGTTCTATGACGAGAAGTCCCTGAACCTTTTAGTTCCTGAAGAGAAGTCTGTGAACCTTTTAGTTCCTGAGGAGAAGTCCCTGAACCTTTTAGTTCTATGAAGAGAAGTCCCTGAACCTTTTAGTTCTTTAAAGAGAAGTCCCTGAACCTTTTAGTTCCTGAAGAGAAGTCCCTGAACCTTTTAGTTCTTTAAAGAGAAGTCCCTGAACCATTTAGTTCTATTAAGAGATGTCCCTGAACCTTTTAGTTCTATGAAGAGAAGTCCCTGAACCTTTTAGTTCCTGAAGAGAAGTCCCTGAACCTTTTAGTTCTATGAAGAGAAGTCCCTGAACCTTTTAGTTCAATGAATAGAAGTCCTTGAACCTTTTAGTTCTATGATGAGAAGTCCCTGAACCTTTTTGTTCTTGGAAGAGAAGTCCCTGAACCTTTTAGTTCCTGAAGAGACGTCCCTGAACCTTTCAGATCTTTAAAGAGAAGTCCCTGAACCTTTTAGTTCCTGAAGAGAAGTCCCTGAACCTTTTAGTTCCTGAAGAGAAGTCTGTGAACCTTTTAGTTCCTGAGGAGAAGTCCCTGAACCTTTTAGTTCTATGAAGAGAAGTCCCTGAACCTTTTAGTTCTTTAAAGAGAAGTCCCTGAACATTTTAGTTCTATGAAGAGAAGTCCCTGAACCTTTTAGTTCTATGAAGAGAAGTCCCTGAACCTTTCAGATCTTTAAAGAGAAGTCCCTGAACCTTTTAGTTCCTGAAGAGAAGTCCCTGAACCTTTTAGTTCTTTAAAGAGAAGTCCCTGAACCATTTAGTTCTATTAAGAGATGTCCCTGAACCTTTTAGTTCTATGAAGAGAAGTCCCTGAACCTTTTAGTTCCTGAAGAGAAGTCCCTGAACCTTTTAGTTCTATGAAGAGAAGTCCCTGAACCTTTTAGTTCAATGAATAGAAGTCCTTGAACCTTTTAGTTCTATGAAGAGAAGTCCCTGAACCTTTTAGTTCTATGATGAGAAGTCCCTGAACCTTTTAGTTCCTGAAGAGAAGTCCCTGAACCTTTTAGTTCTTTAAAGAGAAGTCCCTGAACCTTTTAGTTCCTGAAGAGAAGTTTCTGAAACTTTTAGATCTTCAAAGAGAAGTCCCTGAACCTTTTAGTTCTTTGAAGAGAAGTCCCTGAACCTTTTAGTTCCATAAAGAGAAGTCCCTGAACCTTTTAGTTCTTTGAAGAGAAATCCCTGATCCTTTTAGTTCTGAGATGAGAAGTCCATGAACCTTTTAGTTCTATGAAGAGAAGTCCCTGAACCTTTTTGTTCCTGAAGAGAAATTTCTGAACCTTTTAGATCTTCAAAGAGAAGTCCCTGAACCTTTTAGTTCTTTGAAGAGAAGTCCCTGAACCTTTTAGTTCCATAAAGAGAAGTCCCTGAACCTTTTATTTCTTTGAAGACAAGTCCCTGAACCTTTTAGTTCTGAGATGAGAAGTCCATGAACCTTTTTGTTCCTGAAGAGAAGTCCCTGAACCTTTTAGTTCTTTGAAGAGAAGTCCCTGAACCTTTTAGTTCTGAGATGAGAAGTCCATGAACCTTTTAGTTCTATGAAGAGAAGTCCCTGAACCTTTTTGTTCCTGAAGAGAAGTTTCTGAACCTTTTAGATCTTCAAAGAGAAGTCCCTGAACCTTTTAGTTCCATAAAGAGAAGTCCCTGAACCTTTCAGAACTTTAAAGAGAAGTCCCTGAACCTTTTAGTTCTATGAAGAGAAGTCCCTGAACCTTTTGAGTTGCTGAAGAGAAGTCCTTGAAACTTTTAGATCTATTAAGAGAAGTCCCTGAACCTTTTAATTCTATGAATAGAAGTCCGTGAACACTTTAGTTCTACGAAGAGACATCCCTGAACTTTTCAGTTCATGAAGAGAAGTTCCTGAACCTTTTAGTTCCAGAAGAGAAGTCCTTGAACCTTTAAGTTCTGTAAAGAGACGTCCCTGAACCTTTTAGTTCCTGAAGAGAAGTCCCTGAACCTTTTAGTTCTTTAAAGAGAAGTCCCTGAACCTTTTAGTTCTGAGATGAGAAGTCCATGAACCTTTTTGTTCCTGAAGAGAAGTCCCTGAACCTTTTAGTTCTTTGAAGAGAAGTCCCTGAACCTTTTAGTTCTGAGATGAGAAGTCCATGAACCTTTTAGTTCTATGAAGAGAAGTCCCTGAACCTTTTTGTTCCTGAAGAGAAGTCTGTGAACCTTTTAGTTCCTGAAGAGAAGTCCCTGAACCTGTTAGGTCTATGAAGAGAAGTCCCTGAACCTTTTTGTTCTTGGAAGAGAAGTCCCTGAACCTTTTAGTTCCTGAAGAGACGTCCCTGAACCTTTCAGATCTTTAAAGAGAAGTCCCTGAACCTTTTAGTTCCTGAAGAGAAGTCCCTGAACCTTTTAGTTCCTGAAGAGAAGTCTGTGAACCTTTTAGTTCCTGAGGAGAAGTCCCTGAACCTTTTAGTTCTATGAAGAGAAGTCCATGAACCTTTTAGTTCTTTAAAGAGAAGTCCCTGAACATTTTAGTTCTATGAAGAGAAGTCCCTGAACCTTTTAGTTCTATGAAGAGAAGTCCCTGAACCTTTTAGTTCTTTAAAGAGAAGTCCCTGAACCATTTAGTTCTATTAAGATGTCCCTGAACCTTTTAGTTCTATGAAGAGAAGTCCCTGAACCTTTTAGTTCAATGAATAGAAGTCCTTGAACCTTTTAGTTCTATGATGAGAAGTCCCTGAACCTTTTAGTTCTATGATGAGAAGTCCCTGAACATTTTAGTTCCTGAAGAGAAGTCCCTGAACCTTTTAGTTCTTTAAAGAGAAGTCCCTGAACCTTTTAGTTCCTGAAGAGAAGTCTGTGAACCTTTTAGTTCCTGAGGAGAAGTCCCTGAACCTTTTAGTTCTATGAAGAGAAGTCCATGAACCTTTTAGTTCTTTAAAGAGAAGTCCCTGAACATTTTAGTTCTATGAAGAGAAGTCCCTGAACCTTTTAGTTCTATGAAGAGAAGTCCCTGAACCTTTAAGTTCCTGAAGAGAAGTCCCTGAACCTTTTAGTTCTATGAAGAGAAGTCCCTGAACCTTTCAGATCTTTAAAGAGAAGTCCCTGAACCTTTTAGTTCCTGAAGAGAAGTCCCTAAACCTTTTAGTTCTTTAAAGAGAAGTCCCTGAACCATTTAGTTCTATTAAGATGTCCCTGAACCTTTTAGTTCTATGAAGAGAAGTCCCTGAACCTTTTAGTTCAATGAATAGAAGTCCTTGAACCTTTTAGTTCTATGATGAGAAGTCCCTGAACCTTTTAGTTCTATGATGAGAAGTCCCTGAACCTTTTAGTTCCTGAAGAGAAGTCCCTGAACCTTTTAGTTCTTTAAAGAGAAGTCCCTGAACCTTTTAGTTCCTGAAGAGAAGTCCCTGAACCTTTTTGATCTTTAAAGAGACGTCCCTGAACCTTTTAGTTCTATGACGAGAAGTCCCTGAACCTTTTAGTTCCTGAAGAGAAGTCTGTGAACCTTTTAGTTCCTGAGGAGAAGTCCCTGAACCTTTTAGTTCTATGAAGAGAAGTCCCTGAACCTTTTAGTTCCTGAAGAGAAGTCCCTGAACCTTTTAGTTCTTTAAAGAGAAGTCCCTGAACCATTTAGTTCTATTAAGAGATGTCCCTGAACCTTTTAGTTCTATGAAGAGAAGTCCCTGAACCTTTTAGTTCCTGAAGAGAAGTCCCTGAACCTTTTAGTTCTATGAAGAGAAGTCCCTGAACCTTTTAGTTCAATGAATAGAAGTCCTTGAACCTTTTAGTTCTATGATGAGAAGTCCCTGAACCTTTTAGTTCTTGGATGAGAAGTCCCTGAACCTTTTAGTTCCTGAAGAGAAGTCCCTGAACCTTTTAGTTCTTTAAAGAGAAGTCCCTGAACCTTTTAGTTCCTGAAGAGAAGTTTCTGAACCTTTTAGATCTTCAAAGAGAAGTCCCTGAACCTTTTAGTTCTTTGAAGAGAAGTCCCTGAACCTTTTAGTTCCATAAAGAGAAGTCACTGAACCTTTTAGTTCTTTGAAGAGAAGTCCCTGAACCTTTTAGTTCCTGAAGAGAAGTCCCTGAACCTTTTAGTTCTTTAAAGAGAAGTCCCTGAACCATTTAGTTCTATTAAGAGATGTCCCTGAACCTTTTAGTTCTATGAAGAGAAGTCCCTGAAGCTTTTAGTTCCTGAAGAGAAGTCCCTGAACCTTTTAGTTCTTTAAAGAGAAGTCCCTGAACCTTTTAGTTCCTGAAGAGAAGTTTCTGAACCTTTTAGATCTTCAAAGAGAAGTCCCTGAACCTTTTAGTTCTTTGAAGAGAAGTCCCTGAACCTTTTAGTTCCATAAAGAGAAGTCCCTGATCCTTTTAGTTCTGAGATGAGAAGTCCATGAACCTTTTAGTTCTATGAAGAGAAGTCCCTGAACCTTTTTGTTCCTGAAGAGAAGTTTCTGAACCTTTTAGATCTTCAAAGAGAAGTCCCTGAACCTTTTAGTTCTTTGAAGAGAAGTCCCTGAACCATTTAGTTCTATTAAGATGTCCCTGAACCTTTTAGTTCTATGAAGAGAAGTCCCTGAACCTTTTAGTTCAATGAATAGAAGTCCTTGAACCTTTTAGTTCTATGATGAGAAGTCCCTGAACCTTTTAGTTCTATGATGAGAAGTCCCTGAACCTTTTAGTTCCTGAAGAGAAGTCCCTGAACCTTTTAGTTCTTTAAAGAGAAGTCCCTGAACCTTTTAGTTCCTGAAGAGAAGTCCCTGAACCTTTTTGATCTTTAAAGAGACGTCCCTGAACCTTTTAGTTCTATGACGAGAAGTCCCTGAACCTTTTAGTTCCTGAAGAGAAGTCTGTGAACCTTTTAGTTCCTGAGGAGAAGTCCCTGAACCTTTTAGTTCTATGAAGAGAAGTCCCTGAACCTTTTAGTTCCTGAAGAGAAGTCCCTGAACCTTTTAGTTCTTTAAAGAGAAGTCCCTGAACCATTTAGTTCTATTAAGAGATGTCCCTGAACCTTTTAGTTCTATGAAGAGAAGTCCCTGAACCTTTTAGTTCCTGAAGAGAAGTCCCTGAACCTTTTAGTTCTATGAAGAGAAGTCCCTGAACCTTTTAGTTCAATGAATAGAAGTCCTTGAACCTTTTAGTTCTATGATGAGAAGTCCCTGAACCTTTTAGTTCTTGGATGAGAAGTCCCTGAACCTTTTAGTTCCTGAAGAGAAGTCCCTGAACCTTTTAGTTCTTTAAAGAGAAGTCCCTGAACCTTTTAGTTCCTGAAGAGAAGTTTCTGAACCTTTTAGATCTTCAAAGAGAAGTCCCTGAACCTTTTAGTTCTTTGAAGAGAAGTCCCTGAACCTTTTAGTTCCATAAAGAGAAGTCCCTGAACCTTTTAGTTCCTGAAGAGAAGTCCCTGAACCTTTTAGTTCTTTAAAGAGAAGTCCCTGAACCATTTAGTTCTATTAAGAGATGTCCCTGAACCTTTTAGTTCTATGAAGAGAAGTCCCTGAAGCTTTTAGTTCCTGAAGAGAAGTCCCTGAACCTTTTAGTTCTTTAAAGAGAAGTCCCTGAACCTTTTAGTTCCTGAAGAGAAGTTTCTGAACCTTTTAGATCTTCAAAGAGAAGTCCCTGAACCTTTTAGTTCTTTGAAGAGAAGTCCCTGAACCTTTTAGTTCCATAAAGAGAAGTCCCTGAACCTTTTAGTTCTTTGAAGAGAAGTCCCTGATCCTTTTAGTTCTGAGATGAGAAGTCCATGAACCTTTTAGTTCTATGAAGAGAAGTCCCTGAACCTTTTTGTTCCTGAAGAGAAGTTTCTGAACCTTTTAGATCTTCAAAGAGAAGTCCCTGAACCTTTTAGTTCTTTGAAGAGAAGTCCCTGAACCTTTTAGTTCCATAAAGAGAAGTCCTTGAACCTTTTGTTTCTATGATGAGAAGTCCCTGAACCTTTTAGTTCTATGATGAGAAGTCCCTGAACCTTTTAGTTCCTGAAGAGAAGTCCCTGAACCTTTTAGTTCTTTAAAGAGAAGTCCCTGAACCTTTTAGTTCCTGAAGAGAAGTCCCTGAACCTTTTTGATCTTTAAAGAGACGTCCCTGAACCTTTTAGTTCTATGACGAGAAGTCCCTGAACCTTTTAGTTCCTGAAGAGAAGTCTGTGAACCTTTTAGTTCCTGAGGAGAAGTCCCTGAACCTTTTAGTTCTATGAAGAGAAGTCCCTGAACCTTTTAGTTCTTTAAAGAGAAGTCCCTGAACCTTTTAGTTCCTGAAGAGAAGTCCCTGAACCTTTTAGTTCTTTAAAGAGAAGTCCCTGAACCATTTAGTTCTATTAAGAGATGTCCCTGAACCTTTTAGTTCTATGAAGAGAAGTCCCTGAACCTTTTAGTTCCTGAAGAGAAGTCCCTGAACCTTTTAGTTCTATGAAGAGAAGTCCCTGAACCTTTTAGTTCAATGAATAGAAGTCCTTGAACCTTTTAGTTCTATGATGAGAAGTCCCTGAACCTTTTTGTTCTTGGAAGAGAAGTCCCTGAACCTTTTAGTTCCTGAAGAGACGTCCCTGAACCTTTCAGATCTTTAAAGAGAAGTCCCTGAACCTTTTAGTTCCTGAAGAGAAGTCCCTGAACCTTTTAGTTCCTGAAGAGAAGTCTGTGAACCTTTTAGTTCCTGAGGAGAAGTCCCTGAACCTTTTAGTTCTATGAAGAGAAGTCCCTGAACCTTTTAGTTCTTTAAAGAGAAGTCCCTGAACATTTTAGTTCTATGAAGAGAAGTCCCTGAACCTTTTAGTTCTATGAAGAGAAGTCCCTGAACCTTTCAGATCTTTAAAGAGAAGTCCCTGAACCTTTTAGTTCCTGAAGAGAAGTCCCTGAACCTTTTAGTTCTTTAAAGAGAAGTCCCTGAACCATTTAGTTCTATTAAGAGATGTCCCTGAACCTTTTAGTTCTATGAAGAGAAGTCCCTGAACCTTTTAGTTCCTGAAGAGAAGTCCCTGAACCTTTTAGTTCTATGAAGAGAAGTCCCTGAACCTTTTAGTTCAATGAATAGAAGTCCTTGAACCTTTTAGTTCTATGAAGAGAAGTCCCTGAACCTTTTAGTTCTATGATGAGAAGTCCCTGAACCTTTTAGTTCCTGAAGAGAAGTCCCTGAACCTTTTAGTTCTTTAAAGAGAAGTCCCTGAACCTTTTAGTTCCTGAAGAGAAGTTTCTGAAACTTTTAGATCTTCAAAGAGAAGTCCCTGAACCTTTTAGTTCTTTGAAGAGAAGTCCCTGAACCTTTTAGTTCCATAAAGAGAAGTCCCTGAACCTTTTAGTTCTTTGAAGAGAAATCCCTGATCCTTTTAGTTCTGAGATGAGAAGTCCATGAACCTTTTAGTTCTATGAAGAGAAGTCCCTGAACCTTTTTGTTCCTGAAGAGAAATTTCTGAACCTTTTAGATCTTCAAAGAGAAGTCCCTGAACCTTTTAGTTCTTTGAAGAGAAGTCCCTGAACCTTTTAGTTCCATAAAGAGAAGTCCCTGAACCTTTTATTTCTTTGAAGACAAGTCCCTGAACCTTTTAGTTCTGAGATGAGAAGTCCATGAACCTTTTTGTTCCTGAAGAGAAGTCCCTGAACCTTTTAGTTCTTTGAAGAGAAGTCCCTGAACCTTTTAGTTCTGAGATGAGAAGTCCATGAACCTTTTAGTTCTATGAAGAGAAGTCCCTGAACCTTTTTGTTCCTGAAGAGAAGTTTCTGAACCTTTTAGATCTTCAAAGAGAAGTCCCTGAACCTTTTAGTTCCATAAAGAGAAGTCCCTGAACCTTTCAGAACTTTAAAGAGAAGTCCCTGAACCTTTTAGTTCTATGAAGAGAAGTCCCTGAACCTTTTGAGTTGCTGAAGAGAAGTCCTTGAAACTTTTAGATCTATTAAGAGAAGTCCCTGAACCTTTTAATTCTATGAATAGAAGTCCGTGAACACTTTAGTTCTACGAAGAGACATCCCTGAACTTTTCAGTTCATGAAGAGAAGTTCCTGAACCTTTTAGTTCCAGAAGAGAAGTCCTTGAACCTTTAAGTTCTGTAAAGAGACGTCCCTGAACCTTTTAGTTCCTGAAGAGAAGTCCCTGAACCTTTTAGTTCTTTAAAGAGAAGTCCCTGAACCTTTTAGTTCTGAGATGAGAAGTCCATGAACCTTTTTGTTCCTGAAGAGAAGTCCCTGAACCTTTTAGTTCTTTGAAGAGAAGTCCCTGAACCTTTTAGTTCTGAGATGAGAAGTCCATGAACCTTTTAGTTCTATGAAGAGAAGTCCCTGAACCTTTTTGTTCCTGAAGAGAAGTCTGTGAACCTTTTAGTTCCTGAAGAGAAGTCCCTGAACCTGTTAGGTCTATGAAGAGAAGTCCCTGAACCTTTTTGTTCTTGGAAGAGAAGTCCCTGAACCTTTTAGTTCCTGAAGAGACGTCCCTGAACCTTTCAGATCTTTAAAGAGAAGTCCCTGAACCTTTTAGTTCCTGAAGAGAAGTCCCTGAACCTTTTAGTTCCTGAAGAGAAGTCTGTGAACCTTTTAGTTCCTGAGGAGAAGTCCCTGAACCTTTTAGTTCTATGAAGAGAAGTCCATGAACCTTTTAGTTCTTTAAAGAGAAGTCCCTGAACATTTTAGTTCTATGAAGAGAAGTCCCTGAACCTTTTAGTTCTATGAAGAGAAGTCCCTGAACCTTTTAGTTCTTTAAAGAGAAGTCCCTGAACCATTTAGTTCTATTAAGATGTCCCTGAACCTTTTAGTTCTATGAAGAGAAGTCCCTGAACCTTTTAGTTCAATGAATAGAAGTCCTTGAACCTTTTAGTTCTATGATGAGAAGTCCCTGAACCTTTTAGTTCTATGATGAGAAGTCCCTGAACATTTTAGTTCCTGAAGAGAAGTCCCTGAACCTTTTAGTTCTTTAAAGAGAAGTCCCTGAACCTTTTAGTTCCTGAAGAGAAGTCTGTGAACCTTTTAGTTCCTGAGGAGAAGTCCCTGAACCTTTTAGTTCTATGAAGAGAAGTCCATGAACCTTTTAGTTCTTTAAAGAGAAGTCCCTGAACATTTTAGTTCTATGAAGAGAAGTCCCTGAACCTTTTAGTTCTATGAAGAGAAGTCCCTGAACCTTTAAGTTCCTGAAGAGAAGTCCCTGAACCTTTTAGTTCTATGAAGAGAAGTCCCTGAACCTTTCAGATCTTTAAAGAGAAGTCCCTGAACCTTTTAGTTCCTGAAGAGAAGTCCCTAAACCTTTTAGTTCTTTAAAGAGAAGTCCCTGAACCATTTAGTTCTATTAAGATGTCCCTGAACCTTTTAGTTCTATGAAGAGAAGTCCCTGAACCTTTTAGTTCAATGAATAGAAGTCCTTGAACCTTTTAGTTCTATGATGAGAAGTCCCTGAACCTTTTAGTTCTATGATGAGAAGTCCCTGAACCTTTTAGTTCCTGAAGAGAAGTCCCTGAACCTTTTAGTTCTTTAAAGAGAAGTCCCTGAACCTTTTAGTTCCTGAAGAGAAGTCCCTGAACCTTTTTGATCTTTAAAGAGACGTCCCTGAACCTTTTAGTTCTATGACGAGAAGTCCCTGAACCTTTTAGTTCCTGAAGAGAAGTCTGTGAACCTTTTAGTTCCTGAGGAGAAGTCCCTGAACCTTTTAGTTCTATGAAGAGAAGTCCCTGAACCTTTTAGTTCCTGAAGAGAAGTCCCTGAACCTTTTAGTTCTTTAAAGAGAAGTCCCTGAACCATTTAGTTCTATTAAGAGATGTCCCTGAACCTTTTAGTTCTATGAAGAGAAGTCCCTGAACCTTTTAGTTCCTGAAGAGAAGTCCCTGAACCTTTTAGTTCTATGAAGAGAAGTCCCTGAACCTTTTAGTTCAATGAATAGAAGTCCTTGAACCTTTTAGTTCTATGATGAGAAGTCCCTGAACCTTTTAGTTCTTGGATGAGAAGTCCCTGAACCTTTTAGTTCCTGAAGAGAAGTCCCTGAACCTTTTAGTTCTTTAAAGAGAAGTCCCTGAACCTTTTAGTTCCTGAAGAGAAGTTTCTGAACCTTTTAGATCTTCAAAGAGAAGTCCCTGAACCTTTTAGTTCTTTGAAGAGAAGTCCCTGAACCTTTTAGTTCCATAAAGAGAAGTCACTGAACCTTTTAGTTCTTTGAAGAGAAGTCCCTGAACCTTTTAGTTCCTGAAGAGAAGTCCCTGAACCTTTTAGTTCTTTAAAGAGAAGTCCCTGAACCATTTAGTTCTATTAAGAGATGTCCCTGAACCTTTTAGTTCTATGAAGAGAAGTCCCTGAAGCTTTTAGTTCCTGAAGAGAAGTCCCTGAACCTTTTAGTTCTTTAAAGAGAAGTCCCTGAACCTTTTAGTTCCTGAAGAGAAGTTTCTGAACCTTTTAGATCTTCAAAGAGAAGTCCCTGAACCTTTTAGTTCTTTGAAGAGAAGTCCCTGAACCTTTTAGTTCCATAAAGAGAAGTCCCTGATCCTTTTAGTTCTGAGATGAGAAGTCCATGAACCTTTTAGTTCTATGAAGAGAAGTCCCTGAACCTTTTTGTTCCTGAAGAGAAGTTTCTGAACCTTTTAGATCTTCAAAGAGAAGTCCCTGAACCTTTTAGTTCTTTGAAGAGAAGTCCCTGAACCATTTAGTTCTATTAAGATGTCCCTGAACCTTTTAGTTCTATGAAGAGAAGTCCCTGAACCTTTTAGTTCAATGAATAGAAGTCCTTGAACCTTTTAGTTCTATGATGAGAAGTCCCTGAACCTTTTAGTTCTATGATGAGAAGTCCCTGAACCTTTTAGTTCCTGAAGAGAAGTCCCTGAACCTTTTAGTTCTTTAAAGAGAAGTCCCTGAACCTTTTAGTTCCTGAAGAGAAGTCCCTGAACCTTTTTGATCTTTAAAGAGACGTCCCTGAACCTTTTAGTTCTATGACGAGAAGTCCCTGAACCTTTTAGTTCCTGAAGAGAAGTCTGTGAACCTTTTAGTTCCTGAGGAGAAGTCCCTGAACCTTTTAGTTCTATGAAGAGAAGTCCCTGAACCTTTTAGTTCCTGAAGAGAAGTCCCTGAACCTTTTAGTTCTTTAAAGAGAAGTCCCTGAACCATTTAGTTCTATTAAGAGATGTCCCTGAACCTTTTAGTTCTATGAAGAGAAGTCCCTGAACCTTTTAGTTCCTGAAGAGAAGTCCCTGAACCTTTTAGTTCTATGAAGAGAAGTCCCTGAACCTTTTAGTTCAATGAATAGAAGTCCTTGAACCTTTTAGTTCTATGATGAGAAGTCCCTGAACCTTTTAGTTCTTGGATGAGAAGTCCCTGAACCTTTTAGTTCCTGAAGAGAAGTCCCTGAACCTTTTAGTTCTTTAAAGAGAAGTCCCTGAACCTTTTAGTTCCTGAAGAGAAGTTTCTGAACCTTTTAGATCTTCAAAGAGAAGTCCCTGAACCTTTTAGTTCTTTGAAGAGAAGTCCCTGAACCTTTTAGTTCCATAAAGAGAAGTCCCTGAACCTTTTAGTTCCTGAAGAGAAGTCCCTGAACCTTTTAGTTCTTTAAAGAGAAGTCCCTGAACCATTTAGTTCTATTAAGAGATGTCCCTGAACCTTTTAGTTCTATGAAGAGAAGTCCCTGAACCTTTTAGTTCTTTGAAGAGAAGTCCCTGAACCTTTTAGTTCCATAAAGAGAAGTCCCTGAACCTTTTATTTCTTTGAAGACAAGTCCCTGAACCTTTTAGTTCTGAGATGAGAAGTCCATGAACCTTTTTGTTCCTGAAGAGAAGTCCCTGAACCTTTTAGTTCTTTGAAGAGAAGTCCCTGAACCTTTTAGTTCTGAGATGAGAAGTCCATGAACCTTTTAGTTCTATGAAGAGAAGTCCCTGAACCTTTTTGTTCCTGAAGAGAAGTTTCTGAACCTTTTAGATCTTCAAAGAGAAGTCCCTGAACCTTTTAGTTCCATAAAGAGAAGTCCCTGAACCTTTCAGAACTTTAAAGAGAAGTCCCTGAACCTTTTAGTTCTATGAAGAGAAGTCCCTGAACCTTTTGAGTTGCTGAAGAGAAGTCCTTGAAACTTTTAGATCTATTAAGAGAAGTCCCTGAACCTTTTAATTCTATGAATAGAAGTCCGTGAACACTTTAGTTCTACGAAGAGACATCCCTGAACTTTTCAGTTCATGAAGAGAAGTTCCTGAACCTTTTAGTTCCAGAAGAGAAGTCCTTGAACCTTTAAGTTCTGTAAAGAGACGTCCCTGAACCTTTTAGTTCCTGAAGAGAAGTCCCTGAACCTTTTAGTTCTTTAAAGAGAAGTCCCTGAACCTTTTAGTTCTGAGATGAGAAGTCCATGAACCTTTTTGTTCCTGAAGAGAAGTCCCTGAACCTTTTAGTTCTTTGAAGAGAAGTCCCTGAACCTTTTAGTTCTGAGATGAGAAGTCCATGAACCTTTTAGTTCTATGAAGAGAAGTCCCTGAACCTTTTTGTTCCTGAAGAGAAGTCTGTGAACCTTTTAGTTCCTGAAGAGAAGTCCCTGAACCTGTTAGGTCTATGAAGAGAAGTCCCTGAACCTTTTTGTTCTTGGAAGAGAAGTCCCTGAACCTTTTAGTTCCTGAAGAGACGTCCCTGAACCTTTCAGATCTTTAAAGAGAAGTCCCTGAACCTTTTAGTTCCTGAAGAGAAGTCCCTGAACCTTTTAGTTCCTGAAGAGAAGTCTGTGAACCTTTTAGTTCCTGAGGAGAAGTCCCTGAACCTTTTAGTTCTATGAAGAGAAGTCCATGAACCTTTTAGTTCTTTAAAGAGAAGTCCCTGAACATTTTAGTTCTATGAAGAGAAGTCCCTGAACCTTTTAGTTCTATGAAGAGAAGTCCCTGAACCTTTTAGTTCTTTAAAGAGAAGTCCCTGAACCATTTAGTTCTATTAAGATGTCCCTGAACCTTTTAGTTCTATGAAGAGAAGTCCCTGAACCTTTTAGTTCAATGAATAGAAGTCCTTGAACCTTTTAGTTCTATGATGAGAAGTCCCTGAACCTTTTAGTTCTATGATGAGAAGTCCCTGAACATTTTAGTTCCTGAAGAGAAGTCCCTGAACCTTTTAGTTCTTTAAAGAGAAGTCCCTGAACCTTTTAGTTCCTGAAGAGAAGTCTGTGAACCTTTTAGTTCCTGAGGAGAAGTCCCTGAACCTTTTAGTTCTATGAAGAGAAGTCCATGAACCTTTTAGTTCTTTAAAGAGAAGTCCCTGAACATTTTAGTTCTATGAAGAGAAGTCCCTGAACCTTTTAGTTCTATGAAGAGAAGTCCCTGAACCTTTAAGTTCCTGAAGAGAAGTCCCTGAACCTTTTAGTTCTATGAAGAGAAGTCCCTGAACCTTTCAGATCTTTAAAGAGAAGTCCCTGAACCTTTTAGTTCCTGAAGAGAAGTCCCTAAACCTTTTAGTTCTTTAAAGAGAAGTCCCTGAACCATTTAGTTCTATTAAGATGTCCCTGAACCTTTTAGTTCTATGAAGAGAAGTCCCTGAACCTTTTAGTTCAATGAATAGAAGTCCTTGAACCTTTTAGTTCTATGATGAGAAGTCCCTGAACCTTTTAGTTCTATGATGAGAAGTCCCTGAACCTTTTAGTTCCTGAAGAGAAGTCCCTGAACCTTTTAGTTCTTTAAAGAGAAGTCCCTGAACCTTTTAGTTCCTGAAGAGAAGTCCCTGAACCTTTTTGATCTTTAAAGAGACGTCCCTGAACCTTTTAGTTCTATGACGAGAAGTCCCTGAACCTTTTAGTTCCTGAAGAGAAGTCTGTGAACCTTTTAGTTCCTGAGGAGAAGTCCCTGAACCTTTTAGTTCTATGAAGAGAAGTCCCTGAACCTTTTAGTTCCTGAAGAGAAGTCCCTGAACCTTTTAGTTCTTTAAAGAGAAGTCCCTGAACCATTTAGTTCTATTAAGAGATGTCCCTGAACCTTTTAGTTCTATGAAGAGAAGTCCCTGAACCTTTTAGTTCCTGAAGAGAAGTCCCTGAACCTTTTAGTTCTATGAAGAGAAGTCCCTGAACCTTTTAGTTCAATGAATAGAAGTCCTTGAACCTTTTAGTTCTATGATGAGAAGTCCCTGAACCTTTTAGTTCTTGGATGAGAAGTCCCTGAACCTTTTAGTTCCTGAAGAGAAGTCCCTGAACCTTTTAGTTCTTTAAAGAGAAGTCCCTGAACCTTTTAGTTCCTGAAGAGAAGTTTCTGAACCTTTTAGATCTTCAAAGAGAAGTCCCTGAACCTTTTAGTTCTTTGAAGAGAAGTCCCTGAACCTTTTAGTTCCATAAAGAGAAGTCACTGAACCTTTTAGTTCTTTGAAGAGAAGTCCCTGAACCTTTTAGTTCCTGAAGAGAAGTCCCTGAACCTTTTAGTTCTTTAAAGAGAAGTCCCTGAACCATTTAGTTCTATTAAGAGATGTCCCTGAACCTTTTAGTTCTATGAAGAGAAGTCCCTGAAGCTTTTAGTTCCTGAAGAGAAGTCCCTGAACCTTTTAGTTCTTTAAAGAGAAGTCCCTGAACCTTTTAGTTCCTGAAGAGAAGTTTCTGAACCTTTTAGATCTTCAAAGAGAAGTCCCTGAACCTTTTAGTTCTTTGAAGAGAAGTCCCTGAACCTTTTAGTTCCATAAAGAGAAGTCCCTGATCCTTTTAGTTCTGAGATGAGAAGTCCATGAACCTTTTAGTTCTATGAAGAGAAGTCCCTGAACCTTTTTGTTCCTGAAGAGAAGTTTCTGAACCTTTTAGATCTTCAAAGAGAAGTCCCTGAACCTTTTAGTTCTTTGAAGAGAAGTCCCTGAACCATTTAGTTCTATTAAGATGTCCCTGAACCTTTTAGTTCTATGAAGAGAAGTCCCTGAACCTTTTAGTTCAATGAATAGAAGTCCTTGAACCTTTTAGTTCTATGATGAGAAGTCCCTGAACCTTTTAGTTCTATGATGAGAAGTCCCTGAACCTTTTAGTTCCTGAAGAGAAGTCCCTGAACCTTTTAGTTCTTTAAAGAGAAGTCCCTGAACCTTTTAGTTCCTGAAGAGAAGTCCCTGAACCTTTTTGATCTTTAAAGAGACGTCCCTGAACCTTTTAGTTCTATGACGAGAAGTCCCTGAACCTTTTAGTTCCTGAAGAGAAGTCTGTGAACCTTTTAGTTCCTGAGGAGAAGTCCCTGAACCTTTTAGTTCTATGAAGAGAAGTCCCTGAACCTTTTAGTTCCTGAAGAGAAGTCCCTGAACCTTTTAGTTCTTTAAAGAGAAGTCCCTGAACCATTTAGTTCTATTAAGAGATGTCCCTGAACCTTTTAGTTCTATGAAGAGAAGTCCCTGAACCTTTTAGTTCCTGAAGAGAAGTCCCTGAACCTTTTAGTTCTATGAAGAGAAGTCCCTGAACCTTTTAGTTCAATGAATAGAAGTCCTTGAACCTTTTAGTTCTATGATGAGAAGTCCCTGAACCTTTTAGTTCTTGGATGAGAAGTCCCTGAACCTTTTAGTTCCTGAAGAGAAGTCCCTGAACCTTTTAGTTCTTTAAAGAGAAGTCCCTGAACCTTTTAGTTCCTGAAGAGAAGTTTCTGAACCTTTTAGATCTTCAAAGAGAAGTCCCTGAACCTTTTAGTTCTTTGAAGAGAAGTCCCTGAACCTTTTAGTTCCATAAAGAGAAGTCCCTGAACCTTTTAGTTCCTGAAGAGAAGTCCCTGAACCTTTTAGTTCTTTAAAGAGAAGTCCCTGAACCATTTAGTTCTATTAAGAGATGTCCCTGAACCTTTTAGTTCTATGAAGAGAAGTCCCTGAACCTTTTAGTTCCTGAAGAGAAGTCCCTGAACCTTTTAGTTCTATGAAGAGAAGTCCCTGAACCTTTTAGTTCAATGAATAGAAGTCCTTGAACCTTTTAGTTCTATGATGAGAAGTCCCTGAACCTTTTTGTTCTTGGAAGAGAAGTCCCTGAACCTTTTAGTTCCTGAAGAGACGTCCCTGAACCTTTCAGATCTTTAAAGAGAAGTCCCTGAACCTTTTAGTTCCTGAAGAGAAGTCCCTGAACCTTTTAGTTCCTGAAGAGAAGTCTGTGAACCTTTTAGTTCCTGAGGAGAAGTCCCTGAACCTTTTAGTTCTATGAAGAGAAGTCCCTGAACCTTTTAGTTCTTTAAAGAGAAGTCCCTGAACATTTTAGTTCTATGAAGAGAAGTCCCTGAACCTTTTAGTTCTATGAAGAGAAGTCCCTGAACCTTTCAGATCTTTAAAGAGAAGTCCCTGAACCTTTTAGTTCCTGAAGAGAAGTCCCTGAACCTTTTAGTTCTTTAAAGAGAAGTCCCTGAACCATTTAGTTCTATTAAGAGATGTCCCTGAACCTTTTAGTTCTATGAAGAGAAGTCCCTGAACCTTTTAGTTCCTGAAGAGAAGTCCCTGAACCTTTTAGTTCTATGAAGAGAAGTCCCTGAACCTTTTAGTTCAATGAATAGAAGTCCTTGAACCTTTTAGTTCTATGAAGAGAAGTCCCTGAACCTTTTAGTTCTATGATGAGAAGTCCCTGAACCTTTTAGTTCCTGAAGAGAAGTCCCTGAACCTTTTAGTTCTTTAAAGAGAAGTCCCTGAACCTTTTAGTTCCTGAAGAGAAGTTTCTGAAACTTTTAGATCTTCAAAGAGAAGTCCCTGAACCTTTTAGTTCTTTGAAGAGAAGTCCCTGAACCTTTTAGTTCCATAAAGAGAAGTCCCTGAACCTTTTAGTTCTTTGAAGAGAAATCCCTGATCCTTTTAGTTCTGAGATGAGAAGTCCATGAACCTTTTAGTTCTATGAAGAGAAGTCCCTGAACCTTTTTGTTCCTGAAGAGAAATTTCTGAACCTTTTAGATCTTCAAAGAGAAGTCCCTGAACCTTTTAGTTCTTTGAAGAGAAGTCCCTGAACCTTTTAGTTCCATAAAGAGAAGTCCCTGAACCTTTTCTTTCTTTGAAGACAAGTCCCTGAACCTTTTAGTTCTGAGATGAGAAGTCCATGAACCTTTTTGTTCCTGAAGAGAAGTCCCTGAACCTTTTAGTTCTTTGAAGAGAAGTCCCTGAACCTTTTAGTTCTGAGATGAGAAGTCCATGAACCTTTTAGTTCTATGAAGAGAAGTCCCTGAACCTTTTTGTTCCTGAAGAGAAGTTTCTGAACCTTTTAGATCTTCAAAGAGAAGTCCCTGAACCTTTTAGTTCCATAAAGAGAAGTCCCTGAACCTTTCAGAACTTTAAAGAGAAGTCCCTGAACCTTTTAGTTCTATGAAGAGAAGTCCCTGAACCTTTTGAGTTGCTGAAGAGAAGTCCTTGAAACTTTTAGATCTATTAAGAGAAGTCCCTGAACCTTTTAATTCTATGAATAGAAGTCCGTGAACACTTTAGTTCTACGAAGAGACATCCCTGAACTTTTCAGTTCATGAAGAGAAGTTCCTGAACCTTTTAGTTCCAGAAGAGAAGTCCTTGAACCTTTAAGTTCTGTAAAGAGACGTCCCTGAACCTTTTAGTTCCTGAAGAGAAGTCCCTGAACCTTTTAGTTCTTTAAAGAGAAGTCCCTGAACCTTTTAGTTCTGAGATGAGAAGTCCATGAACCTTTTTGTTCCTGAAGAGAAGTCCCTGAACCTTTTAGTTCTTTGAAGAGAAGTCCCTGAACCTTTTAGTTCTGAGATGAGAAGTCCATGAACCTTTTAGTTCTATGAAGAGAAGTCCCTGAACCTTTTTGTTCCTGAAGAGAAGTCTGTGAACCTTTTAGTTCCTGAAGAGAAGTCCCTGAACCTGTTAGGTCTATGAAGAGAAGTCCCTGAACCTTTTTGTTCTTGGAAGAGAAGTCCCTGAACCTTTTAGTTCCTGAAGAGACGTCCCTGAACCTTTCAGATCTTTAAAGAGAAGTCCCTGAACCTTTTAGTTCCTGAAGAGAAGTCCCTGAACCTTTTAGTTCCTGAAGAGAAGTCTGTGAACCTTTTAGTTCCTGAGGAGAAGTCCCTGAACCTTTTAGTTCTATGAAGAGAAGTCCATGAACCTTTTAGTTCTTTAAAGAGAAGTCCCTGAACATTTTAGTTCTATGAAGAGAAGTCCCTGAACCTTTTAGTTCTATGAAGAGAAGTCCCTGAACCTTTTAGTTCTTTAAAGAGAAGTCCCTGAACCATTTAGTTCTATTAAGATGTCCCTGAACCTTTTAGTTCTATGAAGAGAAGTCCCTGAACCTTTTAGTTCAATGAATAGAAGTCCTTGAACCTTTTAGTTCTATGATGAGAAGTCCCTGAACCTTTTAGTTCTATGATGAGAAGTCCCTGAACATTTTAGTTCCTGAAGAGAAGTCCCTGAACCTTTTAGTTCTTTAAAGAGAAGTCCCTGAACCTTTTAGTTCCTGAAGAGAAGTCTGTGAACCTTTTAGTTCCTGAGGAGAAGTCCCTGAACCTTTTAGTTCTATGAAGAGAAGTCCATGAACCTTTTAGTTCTTTAAAGAGAAGTCCCTGAACATTTTAGTTCTATGAAGAGAAGTCCCTGAACCTTTTAGTTCTATGAAGAGAAGTCCCTGAACCTTTAAGTTCCTGAAGAGAAGTCCCTGAACCTTTTAGTTCTATGAAGAGAAGTCCCTGAACCTTTTAGTTCAATGAATAGAAGTCCTTGAACCTTTTAGTTCTATGATGAGAAGTCCCTGAACCTTTTAGTTCTATGATGAGAAGTCCCTGAACCTTTTAGTTCCTGAAGAGAAGTCCCTGAACCTTTTAGTTCTTTAAAGAGAAGTCCCTGAACCTTTTAGTTCCTGAAGAGAAGTCCCTGAACCTTTTTGATCTTTAAAGAGACGTCCCTGAACCTTTTAGTTCTATGACGAGAAGTCCCTGAACCTTTTAGTTCCTGAAGAGAAGTCTGTGAACCTTTTAGTTCCTGAGGAGAAGTCCCTGAACCTTTTAGTTCTATGAAGAGAAGTCCCTGAACCTTTTAGTTCCTGAAGAGAAGTCCCTGAACCTTTTAGTTCTTTAAAGAGAAGTCCCTGAACCATTTAGTTCTATTAAGAGATGTCCCTGAACCTTTTAGTTCTATGAAGAGAAGTCCCTGAACCTTTTAGTTCCTGAAGAGAAGTCCCTGAACCTTTTAGTTCTATGAAGAGAAGTCCCTGAACCTTTTAGTTCAATGAATAGAAGTCCTTGAACCTTTTAGTTCTATGATGAGAAGTCCCTGAACCTTTTAGTTCTTGGATGAGAAGTCCCTGAACCTTTTAGTTCCTGAAGAGAAGTCCCTGAACCTTTTAGTTCTTTAAAGAGAAGTCCCTGAACCTTTTAGTTCCTGAAGAGAAGTTTCTGAACCTTTTAGATCTTCAAAGAGAAGTCCCTGAACCTTTTAGTTCTTTGAAGAGAAGTCCCTGAACCATTTAGTTCCATAAAGAGAAGTCACTGAACCTTTTAGTTCTTTGAAGAGAAGTCCCTGAACCTTTTAGTTCCTGAAGAGAAGTCCCTGAACCTTTTAGTTCTTTAAAGAGAAGTCCCTGAACCATTTAGTTCTATTAAGAGATGTCCCTGAACCTTTTAGTTCTATGAAGAGAAGTCCCTGAAGCTTTTAGTTCCTGAAGAGAAGTCCCTGAACCTTTTAGTTCTTTAAAGAGAAGTCCCTGAACCTTTTAGTTCCTGAAGAGAAGTTTCTGAACCTTTTAGATCTTCAAAGAGAAGTCCCTGAACCTTTTAGTTCTTTGAAGAGAAGTCCCTGAACCTTTTAGTTCCATAAAGAGAAGTCCCTGAACCTTTTAGTTCTTTGAAGAGAAGTCCCTGATCCTTTTAGTTCTGAGATGAGAAGTCCATGAACCTTTTAGTTCTATGAAGAGAAGTCCCTGAACCTTTTTGTTCCTGAAGAGAAGTTTCTGAACCTTTTAGATCTTCAAAGAGAAGTCCCTGAACCTTTTAGTTCTTTGAAGAGAAGTCCCTGAACCATTTAGTTCTATTAAGATGTCCCTGAACCTTTTAGTTCTATGAAGAGAAGTCCCTGAACCTTTTAGTTCAATGAATAGAAGTCCTTGAACCTTTTAGTTCTATGATGAGAAGTCCCTGAACCTTTTAGTTCTATGATGAGAAGTCCCTGAACCTTTTAGTTCCTGAAGAGAAGTCCCTGAACCTTTTAGTTCTTTAAAGAGAAGTCCCTGAACCTTTTAGTTCCTGAAGAGAAGTCCCTGAACCTTTTTGATCTTTAAAGAGACGTCCCTGAACCTTTTAGTTCTATGACGAGAAGTCCCTGAACCTTTTAGTTCCTGAAGAGAAGTCTGTGAACCTTTTAGTTCCTGAGGAGAAGTCCCTGAACCTTTTAGTTCTATGAAGAGAAGTCCCTGAACCTTTTAGTTCCTGAAGAGAAGTCCCTGAACCTTTTAGTTCTTTAAAGAGAAGTCCCTGAACCATTTAGTTCTATTAAGAGATGTCCCTGAACCTTTTAGTTCTATGAAGAGAAGTCCCTGAACCTTTTAGTTCCTGAAGAGAAGTCCCTGAACCTTTTAGTTCTATGAAGAGAAGTCCCTGAACCTTTTAGTTCAATGAATAGAAGTCCTTGAACCTTTTAGTTCTATGATGAGAAGTCCCTGAACCTTTTAGTTCTTGGATGAGAAGTCCCTGAACCTTTTAGTTCCTGAAGAGAAGTCCCTGAACCTTTTAGTTCTTTAAAGAGAAGTCCCTGAACCTTTTAGTTCCTGAAGAGAAGTTTCTGAACCTTTTAGATCTTCAAAGAGAAGTCCCTGAACCTTTTAGTTCTTTGAAGAGAAGTCCCTGAACCTTTTAGTTCCATAAAGAGAAGTCACTGAACCTTTTAGTTCTTTGAAGAGAAGTCCCTGAACCTTTTAGTTCCTGAAGAGAAGTCCCTGAACCTTTTAGTTCTTTAAAGAGAAGTCCCTGAACCATTTAGTTCTATTAAGAGATGTCCCTGAACCTTTTAGTTCTATGAAGAGAAGTCCCTGAAGCTTTTAGTTCCTGAAGAGAAGTCCCTGAACCTTTTAGTTCTTTAAAGAGAAGTCCCTGAACCTTTTAGTTCCTGAAGAGAAGTTTCTGAACCTTTTAGATCTTCAAAGAGAAGTCCCTGAACCTTTTAGTTCTTTGAAGAGAAGTCCCTGAACCTTTTAGTTCCATAAAGAGAAGTCCCTGAACCTTTTAGTTCTTTGAAGAGAAGTCCCTGATCCTTTTAGTTCTGAGATGAGAAGTCCATGAACCTTTTAGTTCTATGAAGAGAAGTCCCTGAACCTTTTTGTTCCTGAAGAGAAGTTTCTGAACCTTTTAGATCTTCAAAGAGAAGTCCCTGAACCTTTTAGTTCTTTGAAGAGAAGTCCCTGAACCTTTTAGTTCCATAAAGAGAAGTCCTTGAACCTTTTATTTCTATGATGAGAAGTCCCTGAACCTTTTAGTTCTATGATGAGAAGTCCCTGAACCTTTTAGTTCCTGAAGAGAAGTCCCTGAACCTTTTAGTTCTTTAAAGAGAAGTCCCTGAACCTATTAGTTCCTGAAGAGAAGTTTCTGAACCTTTTAGATCTTCAAAGAGAAGTCCCTGAACCTTTTAGTTCTTTGAAGAGAAGTCCCTGAACCTTTTAGTTCCATAAAGAGAAGTCCCTGATCCTTTTAGTTCTGAGATGAGAAGTCCATGAACCTTTTAGTTCTATGAAGAGAAGTCCCTGAACCTTTTAGTTCCATAAAGAGAAGTCCCTGAACCTTTTAGTTCTTTGAAGAGAAGTCCCTGAACCTTTTAGTTCCTGAAGAGAAGTCCCTGAACCTTTTAGTTCTTTAAAGAGAAGTCCCTGAACCGTTTAGTTCTATTAAGAGATGTCCCTGAACCTTTTAGTTCTATGAAGAGAAGTCCCTGAACATTTTAGTTCCTGAAGAGAAGTCCCTGAACCTTTTAGTTCCTGAAGAGAAGTCTGTGAACCTTTTAGTTCCTGAAGAGAAGTCCTTGAACCTTTTAGTTCTATGATGAGAAGTCCCTGAACCTTTTAGTTCTATGATGAGAAGTCCCTGAACCTTTTAGTTCCTGAAGAGAAGTCCCTGAACCTTTAAGTTCTTTAAAGAGAAGTCCCTGAACCTTTTAGTTCCTGAAGAGAAGTCCCTGAACCTTTTTGATCTTTAAAGAGACGTCCCTGAACCTTTTAGTTCTATGACGAGAAGTCCCTGAACCTTTTAGTTCCTGAAGAGAAGTCTGTGAACCTTTTAGTTCCTGAGGAGAAGTCCCTGAACCTTTTAGTTCTATGAAGAGAAGTCCCTGAACCTTTTAGTTCCTGAAGAGAAGTCCCTGAACCTTTTAGTTCTTTAAAGAGAAGTCCCTGAACCATTTAGTTCTATTAAGAGATGTCCCTGAACCTTTTAGTTCTATGAAGAGAAGTCCCTGAACCTTTTAGTTCCTGAAGAGAAGTCCCTGAACCTTTTAGTTCTATGAAGAGAAGTCCCTGAACCTTTTAGTTCAATGAATAGAAGTCCTTGAACCTTTTAGTTCTATGATGAGAAGTCCCTGAACCTTTTAGTTCTTGGATGAGAAGTCCCTGAACCTTTTAGTTCCTGAAGAGAAGTCCCTGAACCTTTTAGTTCTTTAAAGAGAAGTCCCTGAACCTTTTAGTTCCTGAAGAGAAGTTTCTGAACCTTTTAGATCTTCAAAGAGAAGTCCCTGAACCTTTTAGTTCTTTGAAGAGAAGTCCCTGAACCTTTTAGTTCCATAAAGAGAAGTCACTGAACCTTTTAGTTCTTTGAAGAGAAGTCCCTGAACCTTTTAGTTCCTGAAGAGAAGTCCCTGAACCTTTTAGTTCTTTAAAGAGAAGTCCCTGAACCATTTAGTTCTATTAAGAGATGTCCCTGAACCTTTTAGTTCTATGAAGAGAAGTCCCTGAAGCTTTTAGTTCCTGAAGAGAAGTCCCTGAACCTTTTAGTTCTTTAAAGAGAAGTCCCTGAACCTTTTAGTTCCTGAAGAGAAGTTTCTGAACCTTTTAGATCTTCAAAGAGAAGTCCCTGAACCTTTTAGTTCTTTGAAGAGAAGTCCCTGAACCTTTTAGTTCCATAAAGAGAAGTCCCTGAACCTTTTAGTTCTTTGAAGAGAAGTCCCTGATCCTTTTAGTTCTGAGATGAGAAGTCCATGAACCTTTTAGTTCTATGAAGAGAAGTCCCTGAACCTTTTTGTTCCTGAAGAGAAGTTTCTGAACCTTTTAGATCTTCAAAGAGAAGTCCCTGAACCTTTTAGTTCTTTGAAGAGAAGTCCCTGAACCATTTAGTTCTATTAAGATGTCCCTGAACCTTTTAGTTCTATGAAGAGAAGTCCCTGAACCTTTTAGTTCAATGAATAGAAGTCCTTGAACCTTTTAGTTCTATGATGAGAAGTCCCTGAACCTTTTAGTTCTATGATGAGAAGTCCCTGAACCTTTTAGTTCCTGAAGAGAAGTCCCTGAACCTTTTAGTTCTTTAAAGAGAAGTCCCTGAACCTTTTAGTTCCTGAAGAGAAGTCCCTTAACCTTTTTGATCTTTAAAGAGACGTCCCTGAACCTTTTAGTTCTATGACGAGAAGTCCCTGAACCTTTTAGTTCCTGAAGAGAAGTCTGTGAACCTTTTAGTTCCTGAGGAGAAGTCCCTGAACCTTTTAGTTCTATGAAGAGAAGTCCCTGAACCTTTTAGTTCCTGAAGAGAAGTCCCTGAACCTTTTAGTTCTTTAAAGAGAAGTCCCTGAACCATTTAGTTCTATTAAGAGATGTCCCTGAACCTTTTAGTTCCATGAAGAGAAGTCCCTGAACCTTTTAGTTCCTGAAGAGAAGTCCCTGAACCTTTTAGTTCTATGAAGAGAAGTCCCTGAACCTTTTAGTTCAATGAATAGAAGTCCTTGAACCTTTTAGTTCTATGATGAGAAGTCCCTGAACCTTTTAGTTCTTGGATGAGAAGTCCCTGAACCTTTTAGTTCCTGAAGAGAAGTCCCTGAACCTTTTAGTTCTTTAAAGAGAAGTCCCTGAACCTTTTAGTTCCTGAAGAGAAGTTTCTGAACCTTTTAGATCTTCAAAGAGAAGTCCCTGAACCTTTTAGTTCTTTGAAGAGAAGTCCCTGAACCTTTTAGTTCCATAAAGAGAAGTCACTGAACCTTTTAGTTCTTTGAAGAGAAGTCCCTGAACCTTTTAGTTCCTGAAGAGAAGTCCCTGAACCTTTTAGTTCTTTAAAGAGAAGTCCCTGAACCATTTAGTTCTATTAAGAGATGTCCCTGAACCTTTTAGTTCTATGAAGAGAAGTCCCTGAAGCTTTTAGTTCCTGAAGAGAAGTCCCTGAACCTTTTAGTTCTTTAAAGAGAAGTCCCTGAACCTTTTAGTTCCTGAAGAGAAGTTTCTGAACCTTTTAGATCTTCAAAGAGAAGTCCCTGAACCTTTTAGTTCTTTGAAGAGAAGTCCCTGAACCTTTTAGTTCCATAAAGAGAAGTCCCTGAACCTTTTAGTTCTTTGAAGAGAAGTCCCTGATCCTTTTAGTTCTGAGATGAGAAGTCCATGAACCTTTTAGTTCTATGAAGAGAAGTCCCTGAACCTTTTTGTTCCTGAAGAGAAGTTTCTGAACCTTTTAGATCTTCAAAGAGAAGTCCCTGAACCTTTTAGTTCTTTGAAGAGAAGTCCCTGAACCTTTTAGTTCCATAAAGAGAAGTCCTTGAACCTTTTATTTCTATGATGAGAAGTCCCTGAACCTTTTAGTTCTATGATGAGAAGTCCCTGAACCTTTTAGTTCCTGAAGAGAAGTCCCTGAACCTTTTAGTTCTTTAAAGAGAAGTCCCTGAACCTATTAGTTCCTGAAGAGAAGTTTCTGAACCTTTTAGATCTTCAAAGAGAAGTCCCTGAACCTTTTAGTTCTTTGAAGAGAAGTCCCTGAACCTTTTAGTTCCATAAAGAGAAGTCCCTGATCCTTTTAGTTCCTGAAGAGAAGTCTGTGAACCTTTTAGTTCCTGAAGAGAAGTCCTTGAACCTTTTAGTTCTATGATGAGAAGTCCCTGAACCTTTTAGTTCCTGAAGAGAAGTCCCTGAACCTTTTAGTTCTTTAAAGAGAAGTCCCTGAACCTATTAGTTCCTGAAGAGAAGTTTCTGAACCTTTTAGATCTTCAAAGAGAAGTCCCTGAACCTTTTAGTTCTTTGAAGAGAAGTCCCTGAACCTTTTAGTTCCATAAAGAGAAGTCCCTGAACCTTTTAGTTCCTGAAGAGAAGTCTGTGAACCTTTTAGTTCCTGAAGAGAAGTCCTTGAACCTTTTAGTTCTATGATGAGAAGTCCCTGAACCTTTTAGTTCTATGATGAGAAGTCCCTGAACCTTTTAGTTCCTGAAGAGAAGTCCCTGAACCTTTTAGTTCTTTAAAGAGAAGTCCCTGAACCTTTTAGTTCCTGAAGAGAAGTCCCTGAACCTTTTTGATCTTTAAAGAGACGTCCCTGAACCTTTTAGTTCTATGACGAGAAGTCCCTGAACCTTTTAGTTCCTGAAGAGAAGTCTGTGAACCTTTTAGTTCCTGAGGAGAAGTCCCTGAACCTTTTAGTTCTATGAAGAGAAGTCCCTGAACCTTTTAGTTCCTGAAGAGAAGTCCCTGAACCTTTTAGTTCTTTAAAGAGAAGTCCCTGAACCATTTAGTTCTATTAAGAGATGTCCCTGAACCTTTTAGTTCTATGAAGAGAAGTCCCTGAACCTTTTAGTTCCTGAAGAGAAGTCCCTGAACCTTTTAGTTCTATGAAGAGAAGTCCCTGAACCTTTTAGTTCAATGAATAGAAGTCCTTGAACCTTTTAGTTCTATGATGAGAAGTCCCTGAACCTTTTAGTTCTTGGATGAGAAGTCCCTGAACCTTTTAGTTCCTGAAGAGAAGTCCCTGAACCTTTTAGTTCTTTAAAGAGAAGTCCCTGAACCTTTTAGTTCCTGAAGAGAAGTTTCTGAACCTTTTAGATCTTCAAAGAGAAGTCCCTGAACCTTTTAGTTCTTTGAAGAGAAGTCCCTGAACCTTTTAGTTCCATAAAGAGAAGTCCTTGAACCTTTTATTTCTATGATGAGAAGTCCCTGAACCTTTTAGTTCTATGATGAGAAGTCCCTGAACCTTTTAGTTCCTGAAGAGAAGTCCCTGAACCTTTTAGTTCTTTAAAGAGAAGTCCCTGAACCTTTTAGTTCCTGAAGAGAAGTCCCTGAACCTTTTTGATCTTTAAAGAGACGTCCCTGAACCTTTTAGTTCTATGACGAGAAGTCCCTGAACCTTTTAGTTCCTGAAGAGAAGTCTGTGAACCTTTTAGTTCCTGAGGAGAAGTCCCTGAACCTTTTAGTTCTATGAAGAGAAGTCCCTGAACCTTTTAGTTCTTTAAAGAGAAGTCCCTGAACCTTTTAGTTCCTGAAGAGAAGTCCCTGAACCTTTTAGTTCTTTAAAGAGAAGTCCCTGAACCATTTAGTTCTATTAAGAGATGTCCCTGAACCTTTTAGTTCTATGAAGAGAAGTCCCTGAACCTTTTAGTTCCTGAAGAGAAGTCCCTGAACCTTTTAGTTCTATGAAGAGAAGTCCCTGAACCTTTTAGTTCAATGAATAGAAGTCCTTGAACCTTTTAGTTCTATGATGAGAAGTCCCTGAACCTTTTTGTTCTTGGAAGAGAAGTCCCTGAACCTTTTAGTTCCTGAAGAGACGTCCCTGAACCTTTCAGATCTTTAAAGAGAAGTCCCTGAACCTTTTAGTTCCTGAAGAGAAGTCCCTGAACCTTTTAGTTCCTGAAGAGAAGTCTGTGAACCTTTTAGTTCCTGAGGAGAAGTCCCTGAACCTTTTAGTTCTATGAAGAGAAGTCCCTGAACCTTTTAGTTCTTTAAAGAGAAGTCCCTGAACATTTTAGTTCTATGAAGAGAAGTCCCTGAACCTTTTAGTTCTATGAAGAGAAGTCCCTGAACCTTTCAGATCTTTAAAGAGAAGTCCCTGAACCTTTTAGTTCCTGAAGAGAAGTCCCTGAACCTTTTAGTTCTTTAAAGAGAAGTCCCTGAACCATTTAGTTCTATTAAGAGATGTCCCTGAACCTTTTAGTTCTATGAAGAGAAGTCCCTGAACCTTTTAGTTCCTGAAGAGAAGTCCCTGAACCTTTTAGTTCTATGAAGAGAAGTCCCTGAACCTTTTAGTTCAATGAATAGAAGTCCTTGAACCTTTTAGTTCTATGAAGAGAAGTCCCTGAACCTTTTAGTTCTATGATGAGAAGTCCCTGAACCTTTTAGTTCCTGAAGAGAAGTCCCTGAACCTTTTAGTTCTTTAAAGAGAAGTCCCTGAACCTTTTAGTTCCTGAAGAGAAGTTTCTGAAACTTTTAGATCTTCAAAGAGAAGTCCCTGAACCTTTTAGTTCTTTGAAGAGAAGTCCCTGAACCTTTTAGTTCCATAAAGAGAAGTCCCTGAACCTTTTAGTTCTTTGAAGAGAAATCCCTGATCCTTTTAGTTCTGAGATGAGAAGTCCATGAACCTTTTAGTTCTATGAAGAGAAGTCCCTGAACCTTTTTGTTCCTGAAGAGAAATTTCTGAACCTTTTAGATCTTCAAAGAGAAGTCCCTGAACCTTTTAGTTCTTTGAAGAGAAGTCCCTGAACCTTTTAGTTCCATAAAGAGAAGTCCCTGAACCTTTTATTTCTTTGAAGACAAGTCCCTGAACCTTTTAGTTCTGAGATGAGAAGTCCCTGAACCTTTTAGTTCCTGAAGAGAAGTCCCTGAACCTTTTAGTTCTTTAAAGAGAAGTCCCTGAACCATTTAGTTCTATTAAGAGATGTCCCTGAACCTTTTAGTTCTATGAAGAGAAGTCCCTGAAGCTTTTAGTTCCTGAAGAGAAGTCCCTGAACCTTTTAGTTCTTTAAAGAGAAGTCCCTGAACCTTTTAGTTCCTGAAGAGAAGTTTCTGAACCTTTTAGATCTTCAAAGAGAAGTCCCTGAACCTTTTAGTTCTTTGAAGAGAAGTCCCTGAACCTTTTAGTTCCATAAAGAGAAGTCCCTGAACCTTTTAGTTCTTTGAAGAGAAGTCCCTGATCCTTTTAGTTCTGAGATGAGAAGTCCATGAACCTTTTAGTTCTATGAAGAGAAGTCCCTGAACCTTTTTGTTCCTGAAGAGAAGTTTCTGAACCTTTTAGATCTTCAAAGAGAAGTCCCTGAACCTTTTAGTTCTTTGAAGAGAAGTCCCTGAACCATTTAGTTCTATTAAGATGTCCCTGAACCTTTTAGTTCTATGAAGAGAAGTCCCTGAACCTTTTAGTTCAATGAATAGAAGTCCTTGAACCTTTTAGTTCTATGATGAGAAGTCCCTGAACCTTTTAGTTCTATGATGAGAAGTCCCTGAACCTTTTAGTTCCTGAAGAGAAGTCCCTGAACCTTTTAGTTCTTTAAAGAGAAGTCCCTGAACCTTTTAGTTCCTGAAGAGAAGTCCCTGAACCTTTTTGATCTTTAAAGAGACGTCCCTGAACCTTTTAGTTCTATGACGAGAAGTCCCTGAACCTTTTAGTTCCTGAAGAGAAGTCTGTGAACCTTTTAGTTCCTGAGGAGAAGTCCCTGAACCTTTTAGTTCTATGAAGAGAAGTCCCTGAACCTTTTAGTTCCTGAAGAGAAGTCCCTGAACCTTTTAGTTCTTTAAAGAGAAGTCCCTGAACCATTTAGTTCTATTAAGAGATGTCCCTGAACCTTTTAGTTCCATGAAGAGAAGTCCCTGAACCTTTTAGTTCCTGAAGAGAAGTCCCTGAACCTTTTAGTTCTATGAAGAGAAGTCCCTGAACCTTTTAGTTCAATGAATAGAAGTCCTTGAACCTTTTAGTTCTATGATGAGAAGTCCCTGAACCTTTTAGTTCTTGGATGAGAAGTCCCTGAACCTTTTAGTTCCTGAAGAGAAGTCCCTGAACCTTTTAGTTCTTTAAAGAGAAGTCCCTGAACCTTTTAGTTCCTGAAGAGAAGTTTCTGAACCTTTTAGATCTTCAAAGAGAAGTCCCTGAACCTTTTAGTTCTTTGAAGAGAAGTCCCTGAACCTTTTAGTTCCATAAAGAGAAGTCACTGAACCTTTTAGTTCTTTGAAGAGAAGTCCCTGAACCTTTTAGTTCCTGAAGAGAAGTCCCTGAACCTTTTAGTTCTTTAAAGAGAAGTCCCTGAACCATTTAGTTCTATTAAGAGATGTCCCTGAACCTTTTAGTTCTATGAAGAGAAGTCCCTGAAGCTTTTAGTTCCTGAAGAGAAGTCCCTGAACCTTTTAGTTCTTTAAAGAGAAGTCCCTGAACCTTTTAGTTCCTGAAGAGAAGTTTCTGAACCTTTTAGATCTTCAAAGAGAAGTCCCTGAACCTTTTAGTTCTTTGAAGAGAAGTCCCTGAACCTTTTAGTTCCATAAAGAGAAGTCCCTGAACCTTTTAGTTCTTTGAAGAGAAGTCCCTGATCCTTTTAGTTCTGAGATGAGAAGTCCATGAACCTTTTAGTTCTATGAAGAGAAGTCCCTGAACCTTTTTGTTCCTGAAGAGAAGTTTCTGAACCTTTTAGATCTTCAAAGAGAAGTCCCTGAACCTTTTAGTTCTTTGAAGAGAAGTCCCTGAACCTTTTAGTTCCATAAAGAGAAGTCCTTGAACCTTTTATTTCTATGATGAGAAGTCCCTGAACCTTTTAGTTCTATGATGAGAAGTCCCTGAACCTTTTAGTTCCTGAAGAGAAGTCCCTGAACCTTTTAGTTCTTTAAAGAGAAGTCCCTGAACCTATTAGTTCCTGAAGAGAAGTTTCTGAACCTTTTAGATCTTCAAAGAGAAGTCCCTGAACCTTTTAGTTCTTTGAAGAGAAGTCCCTGAACCTTTTAGTTCCATAAAGAGAAGTCCCTGATCCTTTTAGTTCCTGAAGAGAAGTCTGTGAACCTTTTAGTTCCTGAAGAGAAGTCCTTGAACCTTTTAGTTCTATGATGAGAAGTCCCTGAACCTTTTAGTTCCTGAAGAGAAGTCCCTGAACCTATTAGTTCCTGAAGAGAAGTTTCTGAACCTTTTAGATCTTCAAAGAGAAGTCCCTGAACCTTTTAGTTCTTTGAAGAGAAGTCCCTGAACCTTTTAGTTCCATAAAGAGAAGTCCCTGAACCTTTTAGTTCCTGAAGAGAAGTCTGTGAACCTTTTAGTTCCTGAAGAGAAGTCCTTGAACCTTTTAGTTCTATGATGAGAAGTCCCTGAACCTTTTAGTTCTATGATGAGAAGTCCCTGAACCTTTTAGTTCCTGAAGAGAAGTCCCTGAACCTTTTAGTTCTTTAAAGAGAAGTCCCTGAACCTTTTAGTTCCTGAAGAGAAGTCCCTGAACCTTTTTGATCTTTAAAGAGACGTCCCTGAACCTTTTAGTTCTATGACGAGAAGTCCCTGAACCTTTTAGTTCCTGAAGAGAAGTCTGTGAACCTTTTAGTTCCTGAGGAGAAGTCCCTGAACCTTTTAGTTCTATGAAGAGAAGTCCCTGAACCTTTTAGTTCCTGAAGAGAAGTCCCTGAACCTTTTAGTTCTTTAAAGAGAAGTCCCTGAACCATTTAGTTCTATTAAGAGATGTCCCTGAACCTTTTAGTTCTATGAAGAGAAGTCCCTGAACCTTTTAGTTCCTGAAGAGAAGTCCCTGAACCTTTTAGTTCTATGAAGAGAAGTCCCTGAACCTTTTAGTTCAATGAATAGAAGTCCTTGAACCTTTTAGTTCTATGATGAGAAGTCCCTGAACCTTTTAGTTCTTGGATGAGAAGTCCCTGAACCTTTTAGTTCCTGAAGAGAAGTCCCTGAACCTTTTAGTTCTTTAAAGAGAAGTCCCTGAACCTTTTAGTTCCTGAAGAGAAGTTTCTGAACCTTTTAGATCTTCAAAGAGAAGTCCCTGAACCTTTTAGTTCTTTGAAGAGAAGTCCCTGAACCTTTTAGTTCCATAAAGAGAAGTCCTTGAACCTTTTATTTCTATGATGAGAAGTCCCTGAACCTTTTAGTTCTATGATGAGAAGTCCCTGAACCTTTTAGTTCCTGAAGAGAAGTCCCTGAACCTTTTAGTTCTTTAAAGAGAAGTCCCTGAACCTTTTAGTTCCTGAAGAGAAGTCCCTGAACCTTTTTGATCTTTAAAGAGACGTCCCTGAACCTTTTAGTTCTATGACGAGAAGTCCCTGAACCTTTTAGTTCCTGAAGAGAAGTCTGTGAACCTTTTAGTTCCTGAGGAGAAGTCCCTGAACCTTTTAGTTCTATGAAGAGAAGTCCCTGAACCTTTTAGTTCTTTAAAGAGAAGTCCCTGAACCTTTTAGTTCCTGAAGAGAAGTCCCTGAACCTTTTAGTTCTTTAAAGAGAAGTCCCTGAACCATTTAGTTCTATTAAGAGATGTCCCTGAACCTTTTAGTTCTATGAAGAGAAGTCCCTGAACCTTTTAGTTCCTGAAGAGAAGTCCCTGAACCTTTTAGTTCTATGAAGAGAAGTCCCTGAACCTTTTAGTTCAATGAATAGAAGTCCTTGAACCTTTTAGTTCTATGATGAGAAGTCCCTGAACCTTTTTGTTCTTGGAAGAGAAGTCCCTGAACCTTTTAGTTCCTGAAGAGACGTCCCTGAACCTTTCAGATCTTTAAAGAGAAGTCCCTGAACCTTTTAGTTCCTGAAGAGAAGTCCCTGAACCTTTTAGTTCCTGAAGAGAAGTCTGTGAACCTTTTAGTTCCTGAGGAGAAGTCCCTGAACCTTTTAGTTCTATGAAGAGAAGTCCCTGAACCTTTTAGTTCTTTAAAGAGAAGTCCCTGAACATTTTAGTTCTATGAAGAGAAGTCCCTGAACCTTTTAGTTCTATGAAGAGAAGTCCCTGAACCTTTCAGATCTTTAAAGAGAAGTCCCTGAACCTTTTAGTTCCTGAAGAGAAGTCCCTGAACCTTTTAGTTCTTTAAAGAGAAGTCCCTGAACCATTTAGTTCTATTAAGAGATGTCCCTGAACCTTTTAGTTCTATGAAGAGAAGTCCCTGAACCTTTTAGTTCCTGAAGAGAAGTCCCTGAACCTTTTAGTTCTATGAAGAGAAGTCCCTGAACCTTTTAGTTCAATGAATAGAAGTCCTTGAACCTTTTAGTTCTATGAAGAGAAGTCCCTGAACCTTTTAGTTCTATGATGAGAAGTCCCTGAACCTTTTAGTTCCTGAAGAGAAGTCCCTGAACCTTTTAGTTCTTTAAAGAGAAGTCCCTGAACCTTTTAGTTCCTGAAGAGAAGTTTCTGAAACTTTTAGATCTTCAAAGAGAAGTCCCTGAACCTTTTAGTTCTTTGAAGAGAAGTCCCTGAACCTTTTAGTTCCATAAAGAGAAGTCCCTGAACCTTTTAGTTCTTTGAAGAGAAATCCCTGATCCTTTTAGTTCTGAGATGAGAAGTCCATGAACCTTTTAGTTCTATGAAGAGAAGTCCCTGAACCTTTTTGTTCCTGAAGAGAAATTTCTGAACCTTTTAGATCTTCAAAGAGAAGTCCCTGAACCTTTTAGTTCTTTGAAGAGAAGTCCCTGAACCTTTTAGTTCCATAAAGAGAAGTCCCTGAACCTTTTATTTCTTTGAAGACAAGTCCCTGAACCTTTTAGTTCTGAGATGAGAAGTCCATGAACCTTTTTGTTCCTGAAGAGAAGTCCCTGAACCTTTTAGTTCTTTGAAGAGAAGTCCCTGAACCTTTTAGTTCTGAGATGAGAAGTCCATGAACCTTTTAGTTCTATGAAGAGAAGTCCCTGAACCTTTTTGTTCCTGAAGAGAAGTTTCTGAACCTTTTAGATCTTCAAAGAGAAGTCCCTGAACCTTTTAGTTCCATAAAGAGAAGTCCCTGAACCTTTCAGAACTTTAAAGAGAAGTCCCTGAACCTTTTAGTTCTATGAAGAGAAGTCCCTGAACCTTTTGAGTTGCTGAAGAGAAGTCCTTGAAACTTTTAGATCTATTAAGAGAAGTCCCTGAACCTTTTAATTCTATGAATAGAAGTCCGTGAACACTTTAGTTCTACGAAGAGACATCCCTGAACTTTTCAGTTCATGAAGAGAAGTTCCTGAACCTTTTAGTTCCAGAAGAGAAGTCCTTGAACCTTTAAGTTCTGTAAAGAGACGTCCCTGAACCTTTTAGTTCCTGAAGAGAAGTCCCTGAACCTTTTAGTTCTTTAAAGAGAAGTCCCTGAACCTTTTAGTTCTGAGATGAGAAGTCCATGAACCTTTTTGTTCCTGAAGAGAAGTCCCTGAACCTTTTAGTTCTTTGAAGAGAAGTCCCTGAACCTTTTAGTTCTGAGATGAGAAGTCCATGAACCTTTTAGTTCTATGAAGAGAAGTCCCTGAACCTTTTTGTTCCTGAAGAGAAGTCTGTGAACCTTTTAGTTCCTGAAGAGAAGTCCCTGAACCTGTTAGGTCTATGAAGAGAAGTCCCTGAACCTTTTTGTTCTTGGAAGAGAAGTCCCTGAACCTTTTAGTTCCTGAAGAGACGTCCCTGAACCTTTCAGATCTTTAAAGAGAAGTCCCTGAACCTTTTAGTTCCTGAAGAGAAGTCCCTGAACCTTTTAGTTCCTGAAGAGAAGTCTGTGAACCTTTTAGTTCCTGAGGAGAAGTCCCTGAACCTTTTAGTTCTATGAAGAGAAGTCCATGAACCTTTTAGTTCTTTAAAGAGAAGTCCCTGAACATTTTAGTTCTATGAAGAGAAGTCCCTGAACCTTTTAGTTCTATGAAGAGAAGTCCCTGAACCTTTTAGTTCTTTAAAGAGAAGTCCCTGAACCATTTAGTTCTATTAAGATGTCCCTGAACCTTTTAGTTCTATGAAGAGAAGTCCCTGAACCTTTTAGTTCAATGAATAGAAGTCCTTGAACCTTTTAGTTCTATGATGAGAAGTCCCTGAACCTTTTAGTTCTATGATGAGAAGTCCCTGAACATTTTAGTTCCTGAAGAGAAGTCCCTGAACCTTTTAGTTCTTTAAAGAGAAGTCCCTGAACCTTTTAGTTCCTGAAGAGAAGTCTGTGAACCTTTTAGTTCCTGAGGAGAAGTCCCTGAACCTTTTAGTTCTATGAAGAGAAGTCCATGAACCTTTTAGTTCTTTAAAGAGAAGTCCCTGAACATTTTAGTTCTATGAAGAGAAGTCCCTGAACCTTTTAGTTCTATGAAGAGAAGTCCCTGAACCTTTAAGTTCCTGAAGAGAAGTCCCTGAACCTTTTAGTTCTATGAAGAGAAGTCCCTGAACCTTTCAGATCTTTAAAGAGAAGTCCCTGAACCTTTTAGTTCCTGAAGAGAAGTCCCTAAACCTTTTAGTTCTTTAAAGAGAAGTCCCTGAACCATTTAGTTCTATTAAGATGTCCCTGAACCTTTTAGTTCTATGAAGAGAAGTCCCTGAACCTTTTAGTTCAATGAATAGAAGTCCTTGAACCTTTTAGTTCTATGATGAGAAGTCCCTGAACCTTTTAGTTCTATGATGAGAAGTCCCTGAACCTTTTAGTTCCTGAAGAGAAGTCCCTGAACCTTTTAGTTCTTTAAAGAGAAGTCCCTGAACCTTTTAGTTCCTGAAGAGAAGTCCCTGAACCTTTTTGATCTTTAAAGAGACGTCCCTGAACCTTTTAGTTCTATGACGAGAAGTCCCTGAACCTTTTAGTTCCTGAAGAGAAGTCTGTGAACCTTTTAGTTCCTGAGGAGAAGTCCCTGAACCTTTTAGTTCTATGAAGAGAAGTCCCTGAACCTTTTAGTTCCTGAAGAGAAGTCCCTGAACCTTTTAGTTCTTTAAAGAGAAGTCCCTGAACCATTTAGTTCTATTAAGAGATGTCCCTGAACCTTTTAGTTCTATGAAGAGAAGTCCCTGAACCTTTTAGTTCCTGAAGAGAAGTCCCTGAACCTTTTAGTTCTATGAAGAGAAGTCCCTGAACCTTTTAGTTCAATGAATAGAAGTCCTTGAACCTTTTAGTTCTATGATGAGAAGTCCCTGAACCTTTTAGTTCTTGGATGAGAAGTCCCTGAACCTTTTAGTTCCTGAAGAGAAGTCCCTGAACCTTTTAGTTCTTTAAAGAGAAGTCCCTGAACCTTTTAGTTCCTGAAGAGAAGTTTCTGAACCTTTTAGATCTTCAAAGAGAAGTCCCTGAACCTTTTAGTTCTTTGAAGAGAAGTCCCTGAACCTTTTAGTTCCATAAAGAGAAGTCACTGAACCTTTTAGTTCTTTGAAGAGAAGTCCCTGAACCTTTTAGTTCCTGAAGAGAAGTCCCTGAACCTTTTAGTTCTTTAAAGAGAAGTCCCTGAACCATTTAGTTCTATTAAGAGATGTCCCTGAACCTTTTAGTTCTATGAAGAGAAGTCCCTGAAGCTTTTAGTTCCTGAAGAGAAGTCCCTGAACCTTTTAGTTCTTTAAAGAGAAGTCCCTGAACCTTTTAGTTCCTGAAGAGAAGTTTCTGAACCTTTTAGATCTTCAAAGAGAAGTCCCTGAACCTTTTAGTTCTTTGAAGAGAAGTCCCTGAACCTTTTAGTTCCATAAAGAGAAGTCCCTGAACCTTTTAGTTCTTTGAAGAGAAGTCCCTGATCCTTTTAGTTCTGAGATGAGAAGTCCATGAACCTTTTAGTTCTATGAAGAGAAGTCCCTGAACCTTTTTGTTCCTGAAGAGAAGTTTCTGAACCTTTTAGATCTTCAAAGAGAAGTCCCTGAACCTTTTAGTTCTTTGAAGAGAAGTCCCTGAACCATTTAGTTCTATTAAGATGTCCCTGAACCTTTTAGTTCTATGAAGAGAAGTCCCTGAACCTTTTAGTTCAATGAATAGAAGTCCTTGAACCTTTTAGTTCTATGATGAGAAGTCCCTGAACCTTTTAGTTCTATGATGAGAAGTCCCTGAACCTTTTAGTTCCTGAAGAGAAGTCCCTGAACCTTTTAGTTCTTTAAAGAGAAGTCCCTGAACCTTTTAGTTCCTGAAGAGAAGTCCCTGAACCTTTTTGATCTTTAAAGAGACGTCCCTGAACCTTTTAGTTCTATGACGAGAAGTCCCTGAACCTTTTAGTTCCTGAAGAGAAGTCTGTGAACCTTTTAGTTCCTGAGGAGAAGTCCCTGAACCTTTTAGTTCTATGAAGAGAAGTCCCTGAACCTTTTAGTTCCTGAAGAGAAGTCCCTGAACCTTTTAGTTCTTTAAAGAGAAGTCCCTGAACCATTTAGTTCTATTAAGAGATGTCCCTGAACCTTTTAGTTCTATGAAGAGAAGTCCCTGAACCTTTTAGTTCCTGAAGAGAAGTCCCTGAACCTTTTAGTTCTATGAAGAGAAGTCCCTGAACCTATTAGTTCAATGAATAGAAGTCCTTGAACCTTTTAGTTCTATGATGAGAAGTCCCTGAACCTTTTAGTTCTTGGATGAGAAGTCCCTGAACCTTTTAGTTCCTGAAGAGAAGTCCCTGAACCTTTTAGTTCTTTAAAGAGAAGTCCCTGAACCTTTTAGTTCCTGAAGAGAAGTTTCTGAACCTTTTAGATCTTCAAAGAGAAGTCCCTGAACCTTTTAGTTCTTTGAAGAGAAGTCCCTGAACCTTTTAGTTCCATAAAGAGAAGTCACTGAACCTTTTAGTTCTTTGAAGAGAAGTCCCTGAACCTTTTAGTTCCTGAAGAGAAGTCCCTGAACCTTTTAGTTCTTTAAAGAGAAGTCCCTGAACCATTTAGTTCTATTAAGAGATGTCCCTGAACCTTTTAGTTCTATGAAGAGAAGTCCCTGAAGCTTTTAGTTCCTGAAGAGAAGTCCCTGAACCTTTTAGTTCTTTAAAGAGAAGTCCCTGAACCTTTTAGTTCCTGAAGAGAAGTTTCTGAACCTTTTAGATCTTCAAAGAGAAGTCCCTGAACCTTTTAGTTCTTTGAAGAGAAGTCCCTGAACCTTTTAGTTCCATAAAGAGAAGTCCCTGAACCTTTTAGTTCTTTGAAGAGAAGTCCCTGATCCTTTTAGTTCTGAGATGAGAAGTCCATGAACCTTTTAGTTCTATGAAGAGAAGTCCCTGAACCTTTTTGTTCCTGAAGAGAAGTTTCTGAACCTTTTAGATCTTCAAAGAGAAGTCCCTGAACCTTTTAGTTCTTTGAAGAGAAGTCCCTGAACCTTTTAGTTCCATAAAGAGAAGTCCTTGAACCTTTTATTTCTATGATGAGAAGTCCCTGAACCTTTTAGTTCTATGATGAGAAGTCCCTGAACCTTTTAGTTCCTGAAGAGAAGTCCCTGAACCTTTTAGTTCTTTAAAGAGAAGTCCCTGAACCTATTAGTTCCTGAAGAGAAGTTTCTGAACCTTTTAGATCTTCAAAGAGAAGTCCCTGAACCTTTTAGTTCTTTGAAGAGAAGTCCCTGAACCTTTTAGTTCCATAAAGAGAAGTCCCTGATCCTTTTAGTTCTGAGATGAGAAGTCCATGAACCTTTTAGTTCTATGAAGAGAAGTCCCTGAACCTTTTAGTTCCATAAAGAGAAGTCCCTGAACCTTTTAGTTCTTTGAAGAGAAGTCCCTGAACCTTTTAGTTCCTGAAGAGAAGTCCCTGAACCTTTTAGTTCTTTAAAGAGAAGTCCCTGAACCGTTTAGTTCTATTAAGAGATGTCCCTGAACCTTTTAGTTCTATGAAGAGAAGTCCCTGAACATTTTAGTTCCTGAAGAGAAGTCCCTGAACCTTTTAGTTCCTGAAGAGAAGTCTGTGAACCTTTTAGTTCCTGAAGAGAAGTCCTTGAACCTTTTAGTTCTATGATGAGAAGTCCCTGAACCTTTTAGTTCTATGATGAGAAGTCCCTGAACCTTTTAGTTCCTGAAGAGAAGTCCCTGAACCTTTAAGTTCTTTAAAGAGAAGTCCCTGAACCTTTTAGTTCCTGAAGAGAAGTCCCTGAACCTTTTTGATCTTTAAAGAGACGTCCCTGAACCTTTTAGTTCTATGACGAGAAGTCCCTGAACCTTTTAGTTCCTGAAGAGAAGTCTGTGAACCTTTTAGTTCCTGAGGAGAAGTCCCTGAACCTTTTAGTTCTATGAAGAGAAGTCCCTGAACCTTTTAGTTCCTGAAGAGAAGTCCCTGAACCTTTTAGTTCTTTAAAGAGAAGTCCCTGAACCATTTAGTTCTATTAAGAGATGTCCCTGAACCTTTTAGTTCTATGAAGAGAAGTCCCTGAACCTTTTAGTTCCTGAAGAGAAGTCCCTGAACCTTTTAGTTCTATGAAGAGAAGTCCCTGAACCTTTTAGTTCAATGAATAGAAGTCCTTGAACCTTTTAGTTCTATGATGAGAAGTCCCTGAACCTTTTAGTTCTTGGATGAGAAGTCCCTGAACCTTTTAGTTCCTGAAGAGAAGTCCCTGAACCTTTTAGTTCTTTAAAGAGAAGTCCCTGAACCTTTTAGTTCCTGAAGAGAAGTTTCTGAACCTTTTAGATCTTCAAAGAGAAGTCCCTGAACCTTTTAGTTCTTTGAAGAGAAGTCCCTGAACCTTTTAGTTCCATAAAGAGAAGTCACTGAACCTTTTAGTTCTTTGAAGAGAAGTCCCTGAACCTTTTAGTTCCTGAAGAGAAGTCCCTGAACCTTTTAGTTCTTTAAAGAGAAGTCCCTGAACCATTTAGTTCTATTAAGAGATGTCCCTGAACCTTTTAGTTCTATGAAGAGAAGTCCCTGAAGCTTTTAGTTCCTGAAGAGAAGTCCCTGAACCTTTTAGTTCTTTAAAGAGAAGTCCCTGAACCTTTTAGTTCCTGAAGAGAAGTTTCTGAACCTTTTAGATCTTCAAAGAGAAGTCCCTGAACCTTTTAGTTCTTTGAAGAGAAGTCCCTGAACCTTTTAGTTCCATAAAGAGAAGTCCCTGAACCTTTTAGTTCTTTGAAGAGAAGTCCCTGATCCTTTTAGTTCTGAGATGAGAAGTCCATGAACCTTTTAGTTCTATGAAGAGAAGTCCCTGAACCTTTTTGTTCCTGAAGAGAAGTTTCTGAACCTTTTAGATCTTCAAAGAGAAGTCCCTGAACCTTTTAGTTCTTTGAAGAGAAGTCCCTGAACCATTTAGTTCTATTAAGATGTCCCTGAACCTTTTAGTTCTATGAAGAGAAGTCCCTGAACCTTTTAGTTCAATGAATAGAAGTCCTTGAACCTTTTAGTTCTATGATGAGAAGTCCCTGAACCTTTTAGTTCTATGATGAGAAGTCCCTGAACCTTTTAGTTCCTGAAGAGAAGTCCCTGAACCTTTTAGTTCTTTAAAGAGAAGTCCCTGAACCTTTTAGTTCCTGAAGAGAAGTCCCTGAACCTTTTTGATCTTTAAAGAGACGTCCCTGAACCTTTTAGTTCTATGACGAGAAGTCCCTGAACCTTTTAGTTCCTGAAGAGAAGTCTGTGAACCTTTTAGTTCCTGAGGAGAAGTCCCTGAACCTTTTAGTTCTATGAAGAGAAGTCCCTGAACCTTTTAGTTCCTGAAGAGAAGTCCCTGAACCTTTTAGTTCTTTAAAGAGAAGTCCCTGAACCATTTAGTTCTATTAAGAGATGTCCCTGAACCTTTTAGTTCCATGAAGAGAAGTCCCTGAACCTTTTAGTTCCTGAAGAGAAGTCCCTGAACCTTTTAGTTCTATGAAGAGAAGTCCCTGAACCTTTTAGTTCAATGAATAGAAGTCCTTGAACCTTTTAGTTCTATGATGAGAAGTCCCTGAACCTTTTAGTTCTTGGATGAGAAGTCCCTGAACCTTTTAGTTCCTGAAGAGAAGTCCCTGAACCTTTTAGTTCTTTAAAGAGAAGTCCCTGAACCTTTTAGTTCCTGAAGAGAAGTTTCTGAACCTTTTAGATCTTCAAAGAGAAGTCCCTGAACCTTTTAGTTCTTTGAAGAGAAGTCCCTGAACCTTTTAGTTCCATAAAGAGAAGTCACTGAACCTTTTAGTTCTTTGAAGAGAAGTCCCTGAACCTTTTAGTTCCTGAAGAGAAGTCCCTGAACCTTTTAGTTCTTTAAAGAGAAGTCCCTGAACCATTTAGTTCTATTAAGAGATGTCCCTGAACCTTTTAGTTCTATGAAGAGAAGTCCCTGAAGCTTTTAGTTCCTGAAGAGAAGTCCCTGAACCTTTTAGTTCTTTAAAGAGAAGTCCCTGAACCTTTTAGTTCCTGAAGAGAAGTTTCTGAACCTTTTAGATCTTCAAAGAGAAGTCCCTGAACCTTTTAGTTCTTTGAAGAGAAGTCCCTGAACCTTTTAGTTCCATAAAGAGAAGTCCCTGAACCTTTTAGTTCTTTGAAGAGAAGTCCCTGATCCTTTTAGTTCTGAGATGAGAAGTCCATGAACCTTTTAGTTCTATGAAGAGAAGTCCCTGAACCTTTTTGTTCCTGAAGAGAAGTTTCTGAACCTTTTAGATCTTCAAAGAGAAGTCCCTGAACCTTTTAGTTCTTTGAAGAGAAGTCCCTGAACCTTTTAGTTCCATAAAGAGAAGTCCTTGAACCTTTTATTTCTATGATGAGAAGTCCCTGAACCTTTTAGTTCTATGATGAGAAGTCCCTGAACCTTTTAGTTCCTGAAGAGAAGTCCCTGAACCTTTTAGTTCTTTAAAGAGAAGTCCCTGAACCTATTAGTTCCTGAAGAGAAGTTTCTGAACCTTTTAGATCTTCAAAGAGAAGTCCCTGAACCTTTTAGTTCTTTGAAGAGAAGTCCCTGAACCTTTTAGTTCCATAAAGAGAAGTCCCTGATCCTTTTAGTTCCTGAAGAGAAGTCTGTGAACCTTTTAGTTCCTGAAGAGAAGTCCTTGAACCTTTTAGTTCTATGATGAGAAGTCCCTGAACCTTTTAGTTCCTGAAGAGAAGTCCCTGAACCTTTTAGTTCTTTAAAGAGAAGTCCCTGAACCTATTAGTTCCTGAAGAGAAGTTTCTGAACCTTTTAGATCTTCAAAGAGAAGTCCCTGAACCTTTTAGTTCTTTGAAGAGAAGTCCCTGAACCTTTTAGTTCCATAAAGAGAAGTCCCTGAACCTTTTAGTTCCTGAAGAGAAGTCTGTGAACCTTTTAGTTCCTGAAGAGAAGTCCTTGAACCTTTTAGTTCTATGATGAGAAGTCCCTGAACCTTTTAGTTCTATGATGAGAAGTCCCTGAACCTTTTAGTTCCTGAAGAGAAGTCCCTGAACCTTTTAGTTCTTTAAAGAGAAGTCCCTGAACCTTTTAGTTCCTGAAGAGAAGTCCCTGAACCTTTTTGATCTTTAAAGAGACGTCCCTGAACCTTTTAGTTCTATGACGAGAAGTCCCTGAACCTTTTAGTTCCTGAAGAGAAGTCTGTGAACCTTTTAGTTCCTGAGGAGAAGTCCCTGAACCTTTTAGTTCTATGAAGAGAAGTCCCTGAACCTTTTAGTTCCTGAAGAGAAGTCCCTGAACCTTTTAGTTCTTTAAAGAGAAGTCCCTGAACCATTTAGTTCTATTAAGAGATGTCCCTGAACCTTTTAGTTCTATGAAGAGAAGTCCCTGAACCTTTTAGTTCCTGAAGAGAAGTCCCTGAACCTTTTAGTTCTATGAAGAGAAGTCCCTGAACCTTTTAGTTCAATGAATAGAAGTCCTTGAACCTTTTAGTTCTATGATGAGAAGTCCCTGAACCTTTTAGTTCTTGGATGAGAAGTCCCTGAACCTTTTAGTTCCTGAAGAGAAGTCCCTGAACCTTTTAGTTCTTTAAAGAGAAGTCCCTGAACCTTTTAGTTCCTGAAGAGAAGTTTCTGAACCTTTTAGATCTTCAAAGAGAAGTCCCTGAACCTTTTAGTTCTTTGAAGAGAAGTCCCTGAACCTTTTAGTTCCATAAAGAGAAGTCCTTGAACCTTTTATTTCTATGATGAGAAGTCCCTGAACCTTTTAGTTCTATGATGAGAAGTCCCTGAACCTTTTAGTTCCTGAAGAGAAGTCCCTGAACCTTTTAGTTCTTTAAAGAGAAGTCCCTGAACCTTTTAGTTCCTGAAGAGAAGTCCCTGAACCTTTTTGATCTTTAAAGAGACGTCCCTGAACCTTTTAGTTCTATGACGAGAAGTCCCTGAACCTTTTAGTTCCTGAAGAGAAGTCTGTGAACCTTTTAGTTCCTGAGGAGAAGTCCCTGAACCTTTTAGTTCTATGAAGAGAAGTCCCTGAACCTTTTAGTTCTTTAAAGAGAAGTCCCTGAACCTTTTAGTTCCTGAAGAGAAGTCCCTGAACCTTTTAGTTCTTTAAAGAGAAGTCCCTGAACCATTTAGTTCTATTAAGAGATGTCCCTGAACCTTTTAGTTCTATGAAGAGAAGTCCCTGAACCTTTTAGTTCCTGAAGAGAAGTCCCTGAACCTTTTAGTTCTATGAAGAGAAGTCCCTGAACCTTTTAGTTCAATGAATAGAAGTCCTTGAACCTTTTAGTTCTATGATGAGAAGTCCCTGAACCTTTTTGTTCTTGGAAGAGAAGTCCCTGAACCTTTTAGTTCCTGAAGAGACGTCCCTGAACCTTTCAGATCTTTAAAGAGAAGTCCCTGAACCTTTTAGTTCCTGAAGAGAAGTCCCTGAACCTTTTAGTTCCTGAAGAGAAGTCTGTGAACCTTTTAGTTCCTGAGGAGAAGTCCCTGAACCTTTTAGTTCTATGAAGAGAAGTCCCTGAACCTTTTAGTTCTTTAAAGAGAAGTCCCTGAACATTTTAGTTCTATGAAGAGAAGTCCCTGAACCTTTTAGTTCTATGAAGAGAAGTCCCTGAACCTTTCAGATCTTTAAAGAGAAGTCCCTGAACCTTTTAGTTCCTGAAGAGAAGTCCCTGAACCTTTTAGTTCTTTAAAGAGAAGTCCCTGAACCATTTAGTTCTATTAAGAGATGTCCCTGAACCTTTTAGTTCTATGAAGAGAAGTCCCTGAACCTTTTAGTTCCTGAAGAGAAGTCCCTGAACCTTTTAGTTCTATGAAGAGAAGTCCCTGAACCTTTTAGTTCAATGAATAGAAGTCCTTGAACCTTTTAGTTCTATGAAGAGAAGTCCCTGAACCTTTTAGTTCTATGATGAGAAGTCCCTGAACCTTTTAGTTCCTGAAGAGAAGTCACTGAACCTTTTAGTTCTTTAAAGAGAAGTCCCTGAACCTTTTAGTTCCTGAAGAGAAGTTTCTGAAACTTTTAGATCTTCAAAGAGAAGTCCCTGAACCTTTTAGTTCTTTGAAGAGAAGTCCCTGAACCTTTTAGTTCCATAAAGAGAAGTCCCTGAACCTTTTAGTTCTTTGAAGAGAAATCCCTGATCCTTTTAATTCTGAGATGAGAAGTCCATGAACCTTTTAGTTCTATGAAGAGAAGTCCCTGAACCTTTTTGTTCCTGAAGAGAAATTTCTGAACCTTTTAGATCTTCAAAGAGAAGTCCCTGAACCTTTTAGTTCTTTGAAGAGAAGTCCCTGAACCTTTTAGTTCCATAAAGAGAAGTCCCTGAACCTTTTATTTCTTTGAAGACAAGTCCCTGAACCTTTTAGTTCTGAGATGAGAAGTCCATGAACCTTTTTGTTCCTGAAGAGAAGTCCCTGAACCTTTTAGTTCTTTGAAGAGAAGTCCCTGAACCTTTTAGTTCTGAGATGAGAAGTCCATGAACCTTTTAGTTCTATGAAGAGAAGTCCCTGAACCTTTTTGTTCCTGAAGAGAAGTTTCTGAACCTTTTAGATCTTCAAAGAGAAGTCCCTGAACCTTTTAGTTCCATAAAGAGAAGTCCCTGAACCTTTCAGAACTTTAAAGAGAAGTCCCTGAACCTTTTAGTTCTATGAAGAGAAGTCCCTGAACCTTTTGAGTTGCTGAAGAGAAGTCCTTGAAACTTTTAGATCTATTAAGAGAAGTCCCTGAACCTTTTAATTCTATGAATAGAAGTCCGTGAACACTTTAGTTCTACGAAGAGACATCCCTGAACTTTTCAGTTCATGAAGAGAAGTTCCTGAACCTTTTAGTTCCAGAAGAGAAGTCCTTGAACCTTTAAGTTCTGTAAAGAGACGTCCCTGAACCTTTTAGTTCCTGAAGAGAAGTCCCTGAACCTTTTAGTTCTTTAAAGAGAAGTCCCTGAACCTTTTAGTTCTGAGATGAGAAGTCCATGAACCTTTTTGTTCCTGAAGAGAAGTCCCTGAACCTTTTAGTTCTTTGAAGAGAAGTCCCTGAACCTTTTAGTTCTGAGATGAGAAGTCCATGAACCTTTTAGTTCTATGAAGAGAAGTCCCTGAACCTTTTGTTCCTGAAGAGAAGTCTGTGAACCTTTTAGTTCCTGAAGAGAAGTCCCTGAACCTGTTAGGTCTATGAAGAGAAGTCCCTGAACCTTTTTGTTCTTGGAAGAGAAGTCCCTGAACCTTTTAGTTCCTGAAGAGACGTCCCTGAACCTTTCAGATCTTTAAAGAGAAGTCCCTGAACCTTTTAGTTCCTGAAGAGAAGTCCCTGAACCTTTTAGTTCCTGAAGAGAAGTCCCTGAACCTTTTAGTTCTTTAAAGAGAAGTCCCTGAACCATTTAGTTCTATTAAGAGATGTCCCTGAACCTTTTAGTTCTATGAAGAGAAGTCCCTGAACCTTTTAGTTCCTGAAGAGAAGTCCCTGAACCTTTTAGTTCTATGAAGAGAAGTCCCTGAACCTTTCAGATCTTTAAAGAGAAGTCCCTGAACCTTTTAGTTCCTGAAGAGAAGTCCCTGAACCTTTTAGTTCTTTAAAGAGAAGTCCCTGAACCATTTAGTTCTATTAAGATGTCCCTGAACCTTTTAGTTCTATGAAGAGAAGTCCCTGAACCTTTTAGTTCAATGAATAGAAGTCCTTGAACCTTTTAGTTCTATGATGAGAAGTCCCTGAACCTTTTAGTTCTATGATGAGAAGTCCCTGAACCTTTTAGTTCCTGAAGAGAAGTCCCTGAACCTTTTAGTTCTTCAAAGAGAAGTCCCTGAACCTTTTAGTTCTTTGAAGAGAAGTCCCTGAACTTTTTAGTTCCATAAAGAGAAGTCCCTGAACCTTTTAGTTCTTTGAAGAGAAGTCCCTGATCCTTTTAGTTCTGAGATGAGAAGTCCATGAACCTTTTAGTTCTATGAAGAGAAGTCCCTGAACCTTTTTGTTCCTGAAGAGAAGTTTCTGAACCTTTTAGATCTTCAAAGAGAAGTCCCTGAACCTTTTAGTTCCATAAAGAGAAGTCCCTGAACCTTTTAGTTCTTTGAAGAAAAGTCCCTGAACCTTTTAGATCTGAGATGAGAAGTCCATGAACCTTTTTTTTTCCTGAAGAGAAGTCCCTGAACCTTTTAGTTCTTTGAAGAGAAGTCCCTGAACCTTTTAGTTCTGAGATGAGAAGTCCATGAACCTTTTAGTTCTATGAAGAGAAGTCCCTGAACCTTTTTGTTCCTGAATAGAAGTCTGTGAACCTTTTAGTTCCTGAAGAGAAGTCCCTGAACCTGTTAGGTCGATGAAGAGAAGTCCCTGAACCTTTTTGTTCTTGGAAGAGAAGTCCCTGAACCTTTTAGTTCCTGAAGAGACGTCCCTGAACCTTTCAGATCTTTAAAGAGAAGTCCCTGAACCTTTTAGTTCTATGAAGAGAAGTCCCTGAACCTTTTGAGTTGCTGAAGAGAAGTCCTTGAAACTTTTAGATCTATTAAGAGAAGTCCCTGAACCTTTTAATTCTATGAATAGAAGTCCCTGAACACTTTAGTTCTACGAAGAGACATCCCTGAACTTTTCAGTTCATGAAGAGAAGTTCCTGAACCTTTTAGTTCCAGAAGAGAAGTCCTTGAACCTTTAAGTTCTGTAAAGAGACGTCACTGAACCTTTTAGTTCCTGAAGAGAAGTCCCTGAACCTTTTAGTTCTTTAAAGAGAAGTCCCTGAACCTTTTAGTTCTGAGATGAGAAGTCCATGAACCTTTTTGTTCCTGAAGAGAAGTCTGTGAACCTTTTAGTTCCTGAAGAGAAGTCCCTGAACCTGTTAGGTCTATGAAGAGAAGTCCCTGAACCTTTTTGTTCTTGGAAGAGAAGTCCCTGAACCTTTTAGTTCCTGAAGAGACGTCCCTGAACCTTTCAGATCTTTAAAGAGAAGTCCCTGAACCTTTTAGTTCCTGAAGAGAAGTCCCTGAACCTTTTAGTTCCTGAAGAGAAGTCTGTGAACCTTTTAGTTCCTGAGGAGAAGTCCCTGAACCTTTTAGTTCTATGAAGAGAAGTCCATGAACCTTTTAGTTCTTTAAAGAGAAGTCCCTGAACATTTTAGTTCTATGAAGAGAAGTCCCTGAACCTTTTAGTTCTATGAAGAGAAGTCCCTGAACCTTTTAGTTCTTTAAAGAGAAGTCCCTGAACCATTTAGTTCTATTAAGATGTCCCTGAACCTTTTAGTTCTATGAAGAGAAGTCCCTGAACCTTTTAGTTCAATGAATAGAAGTCCTTGAACCTTTTAGTTCTATGATGAGAAGTCCCTGAACCTTTTAGTTCTATGATGAGAAGTCCCTGAACATTTTAGTTCCTGAAGAGAAGTCCCTGAACCTTTTAGTTCTTTAAAGAGAAGTCCCTGAACCTTTTAGTTCCTGAAGAGAAGTCTGTGAACCTTTTAGTTCCTGAGGAGAAGTCCCTGAACCTTTTAGTTCTATGAAGAGAAGTCCATGAACCTTTTAGTTCTTTAAAGAGAAGTCCCTGAACATTTTAGTTCTATGAAGAGAAGTCCCTGAACCTTTTAGTTCTATGAAGAGAAGTCCCTGAACCTTTAAGTTCCTGAAGAGAAGTCCCTGAACCTTTTAGTTCTATGAAGAGAAGTCCCTGAACCTTTCAGATCTTTAAAGAGAAGTCCCTGAACCTTTTAGTTCCTGAAGAGAAGTCCCTAAACCTTTTAGTTCTTTAAAGAGAAGTCCCTGAACCATTTAGTTCTATTAAGATGTCCCTGAACCTTTTAGTTCTATGAAGAGAAGTCCCTGAACCTTTTAGTTCAATGAATAGAAGTCCTTGAACCTTTTAGTTCTATGATGAGAAGTCCCTGAACCTTTTAGTTCTATGATGAGAAGTCCCTGAACCTTTTAGTTCCTGAAGAGAAGTCCCTGAACCTTTTAGTTCTTTAAAGAGAAGTCCCTGAACCTTTTAGTTCCTGAAGAGAAGTCCCTGAACCTTTTTGATCTTTAAAGAGACGTCCCTGAACCTTTTAGTTCTATGACGAGAAGTCCCTGAACCTTTTAGTTCCTGAAGAGAAGTCTGTGAACCTTTTAGTTCCTGAGGAGAAGTCCCTGAACCTTTTAGTTCTATGAAGAGAAGTCCCTGAACCTTTTAGTTCCTGAAGAGAAGTCCCTGAACCTTTTAGTTCTTTAAAGAGAAGTCCCTGAACCATTTAGTTCTATTAAGAGATGTCCCTGAACCTTTTAGTTCTATGAAGAGAAGTCCCTGAACCTTTTAGTTCTTGAAGAGAAGACCCTGAACCTTTTAGTTCTATGAAGAGAAGTCCCTGAACCTTTTAGTTCAATGAATAGAAGTCCTTGAACCTTTTAGTTCTATGATGAGAAGTCCCTGAACCTTTTAGTTCTTGGATGAGAAGTCCCTGAACCTTTTAGTTCCTGAAGAGAAGTCCCTGAACCTTTTAGTTCTTTAAAGAGAAGTCCCTGAACCTTTTAGTTCCTGAAGAGAAGTTTCTGAACCTTTTAGATCTTCAAAGAGAAGTCCCTGAACCTTTTAGTTCTTTGAAGAGAAGTCCCTGAACCTTTTAGTTCCATAAAGAGAAGTCACTGAACCTTTTAGTTCTTTGAAGAGAAGTCCCTGAACCTTTTAGTTCCTGAAGAGAAGTCCCTGAACCTTTTAGTTCTTTAAAGAGAAGTCCCTGAACCATTTAGTTCTATTAAGAGATGTCCCTGAACCTTTTAGTTCTATGAAGAGAAGTCCCTGAAGCTTTTAGTTCCTGAAGAGAAGTCCCTGAACCTTTTAGTTCTTTAAAGAGAAGTCCCTGAACCTTTTAGTTCCTGAAGAGAAGTTTCTGAACCTTTTAGATCTTCAAAGAGAAGTCCCTGAACCTTTTAGTTCTTTGAAGAGAAGTCCCTGAACCTTTTAGTTCCATAAAGAGAAGTCCCTGAACCTTTTAGTTCTTTGAAGAGAAGTCCCTGATCCTTTTAGTTCTGAGATGAGAAGTCCATGAACCTTTTAGTTCTATGAAGAGAAGTCCCTGAACCTTTTTGTTCCTGAAGAGAAGTTTCTGAACCTTTTAGATCTTCAAAGAGAAGTCCCTGAACCTTTTAGTTCTTTGAAGAGAAGTCCCTGAACCATTTAGTTCTATTAAGATGTCCCTGAACCTTTTAGTTCTATGAAGAGAAGTCCCTGAACCTTTTAGTTCAATGAATAGAAGTCCTTGAACCTTTTAGTTCTATGATGAGAAGTCCCTGAACCTTTTAGTTCTATGATGAGAAGTCCCTGAACCTTTTAGTTCCTGAACAGAAGTCCCTGAACCTTTTAGTTCTTTAAAGAGAAGTCCCTGAACCTTTTAGTTCCTGAAGAGAAGTCCCTGAACCTTTTTGATCTTTAAAGAGACGTCCCTGAACCTTTTAGTTCTATGACGAGAAGTCCCTGAACCTTTTAGTTCCTGAAGAGAAGTCTGTGAACCTTTTAGTTCCTGAGGAGAAGTCCCTGAACCTTTTAGTTCTATGAAGAGAAGTCCCTGAACCTTTTAGTTCCTGAAGAGAAGTCCCTGAACCTTTTAGTTCTTTAAAGAGAAGTCCCTGAACCATTTAGTTCTATTAAGAGATGTCCCTGAACCTTTTAGTTCTATGAAGAGAAGTCCCTGAACCTTTTAGTTCCTGAAGAGAAGTCCCTGAACCTTTTAGTTCTATGAAGAGAAGTCCCTGAACCTTTTAGTTCAATGAATAGAAGTCCTTGAACCTTTTAGTTCTATGATGAGAAGTCCCTGAACCTTTTAGTTCTTGGATGAGAAGTCCCTGAACCTTTTAGTTCCTGAAGAGAAGTCCCTGAACCTTTTAGTTCTTTAAAGAGAAGTCCCTGAACCTTTTAGTTCCTGAAGAGAAGTTTCTGAACCTTTTAGATCTTCAAAGAGAAGTCCCTGAACCTTTTAGTTCTTTGAAGAGAAGTCCCTGAACCTTTTAGTTCCATAAAGAGAAGTCACTGAACCTTTTAGTTCCTGAAGAGAAGTCCCTGAACCTTTTAGTTCTTTAAAGAGAAGTCCCTGAACCATTTAGTTCTATTAAGAGATGTCCCTGAACCTTTTAGTTCTATGAAGAGAAGTCCCTGAAGCTTTTAGTTCCTGAAGAGAAGTCCCTGAACCTTTTAGTTCTTTAAAGAGAAGTCACTGAACCTTTTAGTTCCTGAAGAGAAGTTTCTGAACCTTTTAGATCTTCAAAGAGAAGTCCCTGAACCTTTTAGTTCTTTGAAGAGAAGTCCCTGAACCTTTTAGTTCCATAAAGAGAAGTCCCTGAACCTTTTAGTTCTTTGAAGAGAAGTCCCTGATCCTTTTAGTTCTGAGATGAGAAGTCCATGAACCTTTTAGTTCTATGAAGAGAAGTCCCTGAACCTTTTTGTTCCTGAAGAGAAGTTTCTGAACCTTTTAGATCTTCAAAGAGAAGTCCCTGAACCTTTTAGTTCTTTGAAGAGAAGTCCCTGAACCATTTAGTTCTATTAAGATGTCCCTGAACCTTTTAGTTCTATGAAGAGAAGTCCCTGAACCTTTTAGTTCAATGAATAGAAGTCCTTGAACCTTTTAGTTCTATGATGAGAAGTCCCTGAACCTTTAAGTTCTATGATGAGAAGTCCCTGAACCTTTTAGTTCCTGAAGAGAAGTCCCTGAACCTTTTAGTTCTTTAAAGAGAAGTCCCTGAACCTTTTAGTTCCTGAAGAGAAGTCCCTGAACCTTTTTGATCTTTAAAGAGACGTCCCTGAACCTTTTAGTTCTATGACGAGAAGTCCCTGAACCTTTTAGTTCCTGAAGAGAAGTCTGTGAACCTTTTAGTTCCTGAGGAGAAGTCCCTGAACCTTTTAGTTCTATGAAGAGAAGTCCCTGAACCTTTTAGTTCCTGAAGAGAAGTCCCTGAACCTTTTAGTTCTTTAAAGAGAAGTCCCTGAACCATTTAGTTCTATTAAGAGATGTCCCTGAACCTTTTAGTTCTATGAAGAGAAGTCCCTGAACCTTTTAGTTCCTGAAGAGAAGTCCCTGAACCTTTTAGTTCTATGAAGAGAAGTCCCTGAACCTTTTAGTTCAATGAATAGAAGTCCTTGAACCTTTTAGTTCTATGATGAGAAGTCCCTGAACCTTTTAGTTCTTGGATGAGAAGTCCCTGAACCTTTTAGTTCCTGAAGAGAAGTCCCTGAACCTTTTAGTTCTTTAAAGAGAAGTCCCTGAACCTTTTAGTTCCTGAAGAGAAGTTTCTGAACCTTTTAGATCTTCAAAGAGAAGTCCCTGAACCTTTTAGTTCTTTGAAGAGAAGTCCCTGAACCTTTTAGTTCCATAAAGAGAAGTCACTGAACCTTTTAGTTCTTTGAAGAGAAGTCCCTGAACCTTTTAGTTCCTGAAGAGAAGTCCCTGAACCTTTTAGTTCTTTAAAGAGAAGTCCCTGAACCATTTAGTTCTATTAAGAGATGTCCCTGAACCTTTTAGTTCTATGAAGAGAAGTCCCTGAAGCTTTTAGTTCCTGAAGAGAAGTCCCTGAACCTTTTAGTTCTTTAAAGAGAAGTCCCTGAACCTTTTAGTTCCTGAAGAGAAGTTTCTGAACCTTTTAGATCTTCAAAGAGAAGTCCCTGAACCTTTTAGTTCTTTGAAGAGAAGTCCCTGAACCTTTTAGTTCCATAAAGAGAAGTCCCTGAACCTTTTAGTTCTTTGAAGAGAAGTCCCTGATCCTTTTAGTTCTGAGATGAGAAGTCCATGAACCTTTTAGTTCTATGAAGAGAAGTCCCTGAACCTTTTTGTTCCTGAAGAGAAGTTTCTGAACCTTTTAGATCTTCAAAGAGAAGTCCCTGAACCTTTTAGTTCTTTGAAGAGAAGTCCCTGAACCTTTTAGTTCCATAAAGAGAAGTCCTTGAACCTTTTATTTCTATGATGAGAAGTCCCTGAACCTTTTAGTTCTATGATGAGAAGTCCCTGAACCTTTTAGTTCCTGAAGAGAAGTCCCTGAACCTTTTAGTTCTTTAAAGAGAAGTCCCTGAACCTATTAGTTCCTGAAGAGAAGTTTCTGAACCTTTTAGATCTTCAAAGAGAAGTCCCTGAACCTTTTAGTTCTTTGAAGAGAAGTCCCTGAACCTTTTAGTTCCATAAAGAGAAGTCCCTGATCCTTTTAGTTCTGAGATGAGAAGTCCATGAACCTTTTAGTTCTATGAAGAGAAGTCCCTGAACCTTTTAGTTCCATAAAGAGAAGTCCCTGAACCTTTTAGTTCTTTGAAGAGAAGTCCCTGAACCTTTTAGTTCCTGAAGAGAAGTCCCTGAACCTTTTAGTTCTTTAAAGAGAAGTCCCTGAACCGTTTAGTTCTATTAAGAGATGTCCCTGAACCTTTTAGTTCTATGAAGAGAAGTCCCTGAACATTTTAGTTCCTGAAGAGAAGTCCCTGAACCTTTTAGTTCCTGAAGAGAAGTCTGTGAACCTTTTAGTTCCTGAAGAGAAGTCCTTGAACCTTTTAGTTCTATGATGAGAAGTCCCTGAACCTTTTAGTTCTATGATGAGAAGTCCCTGAACCTTTTAGTTCCTGAAGAGAAGTCCCTGAACCTTTTAGTTCTTTAAAGAGAAGTCCCTGAACCTTTTAGTTCCTGAAGAGAAGTCCCTGAACCTTTTTGATCTTTAAAGAGACGTCCCTGAACCTTTTAGTTCTATGACGAGAAGTCCCTGAACCTTTTAGTTCCTGAAGAGAAGTCTGTGAACCTTTTAGTTCCTGAGGAGAAGTCCCTGAACCTTTTAGTTCTATGAAGAGAAGTCCCTGAACCTTTTAGTTCCTGAAGAGAAGTCCCTGAACCTTTTAGTTCTTTAAAGAGAAGTCCCTGAACCATTTAGTTCTATTAAGAGATGTCCCTGAACCTTTTAGTTCTATGAAGAGAAGTCCCTGAACCTTTTAGTTCCTGAAGAGAAGTCCCTGAACCTTTTAGTTCTATGAAGAGAAGTCCCTGAACCTTTTAGTTCAATGAATAGAAGTCCTTGAACCTTTTAGTTCTATGATGAGAAGTCCCTGAACCTTTTAGTTCTTGGATGAGAAGTCCCTGAACCTTTTAGTTCCTGAAGAGAAGTCCCTGAACCTTTTAGTTCTTTAAAGAGAAGTCCCTGAACCTTTTAGTTCCTGAAGAGAAGTTTCTGAACCTTTTAGATCTTCAAAGAGAAGTCCCTGAACCTTTTAGTTCTTTGAAGAGAAGTCCCTGAACCTTTTAGTAACATAAAGAGAAGTCACTGAACCTTTTAGTTCTTTGAAGAGAAGTCCCTGAACCTTTTAGTTCCTGAAGAGAAGTCCCTGAACCTTTTAGTTCTTTAAAGAGAAGTCCCTGAACCATTTAGTTCTATTAAGAGATGTCCCTGAACCTTTTAGTTCTATGAAGAGAAGTCCCTGAAGCTTTTAGTTCCTGAAGAGAAGTCCCTGAACCTTTTAGTTCTTTAAAGAGAAGTCCCTGAACCTTTTAGTTCCTGAAGAGAAGTTTCTGAACCTTTTAGATCTTCAAAGAGAAGTCCCTGAACCTTTTAGTTCTTTGAAGAGAAGTCCCTGAACCTTTTAGTTCCATAAAGAGAAGTCCCTGAACCTTTTAGTTCTTTGAAGAGAAGTCCCTGATCCTTTTAGTTCTGAGATGAGAAGTCCATGAACCTTTTAGTTCTATGAAGAGAAGTCCCTGAACCTTTTTGTTCCTGAAGAGAAGTTTCTGAACCTTTTAGATCTTCAAAGAGAAGTCCCTGAACCTTTTAGTTCTTTGAAGAGAAGTCCCTGAACCATTTAGTTCTATTAAGATGTCCCTGAACCTTTTAGTTCTATGAAGAGAAGTCCCTGAACCTTTTAGTTCAATGAATAGAAGTCCTTGAACCTTTTAGTTCTATGATGAGAAGTCCCTGAACCTTTTAGTTCTATGATGAGAAGTCCCTGAACCTTTTAGTTCCTGAAGAGAAGTCCCTGAACCTTTTAGTTCTTTAAAGAGAAGTCCCTGAACCTTTTAGTTCCTGAAGAGAAGTCCCTGAACCTTTTTGATCTTTAAAGAGACGTCCCTGAACCTTTTAGTTCTATGACGAGAAGTCCCTGAACCTTTTAGTTCCTGAAGAGAAGTCTGTGAACCTTTTAGTTCCTGAGGAGAAGTCCCTGAACCTTTTAGTTCTATGAAGAGAAGTCCCTGAACCTTTTAGTTCCTGAAGAGAAGTCCCTGAACCTTTTAGTTCTTTAAAGAGAAGTCCCTGAACCATTTAGTTCTATTAAGAGATGTCCCTGAACCTTTTAGTTCCATGAAGAGAAGTCCCTGAACCTTTTAGTTCAATGAATAGAAGTCCTTGAACCTTTTAGTTCTATGATGAGAAGTCCCTGAACCTTTTAGTTCTTGGATGAGAAGTCCCTGAACCTTTTAGTTCCTGAAGAGAAGTCCCTGAACCTTTTAGTTCTTTAAAGAGAAGTCCCTGAACCTTTTAGTTCCTGAAGAGAAGTTTCTGAACCTTTTAGATCTTCAAAGAGAAGTCCCTGAACCTTTTAGTTCTTTGAAGAGAAGTCCCTGAACCTTTTAGTTCCATAAAGAGAAGTCACTGAACCTTTTAGTTCTTTGAAGAGAAGTCCCTGAACCTTTTAGTTCCTGAAGAGAAGTCCCTGAACCTTTTAGTTCTTTAAAGAGAAGTCCCTGAACCATTTAGTTCTATTAAGAGATGTCCCTGAACCTTTTAGTTCTATGAAGAGAAGTCCCTGAAGCTTTTAGTTCCTGAAGAGAAGTCCCTGAACCTTTTAGTTCTTTAAAGAGAAGTCCCTGAACCTTTTAGTTCCTGAAGAGAAGTTTCTGAACCTTTTAGATCTTCAAAGAGAAGTCCCTGAACCTTTTAGTTCTTTGAAGAGAAGTCCCTGAACCTTTTAGTTCCATAAAGAGAAGTCCCTGAACCTTTTAGTTCTTTGAAGAGAAGTCCCTGATCCTTTTAGTTCTGAGATGAGAAGTCCATGAACCTTTTAGTTCTATGAAGAGAAGTCCCTGAACCTTTTTGTTCCTGAAGAGAAGTTTCTGAACCTTTTAGATCTTCAAAGAGAAGTCCCTGAACCTTTTAGTTCTTTGAAGAGAAGTCCCTGAACCTTTTAGTTCCATAAAGAGAAGTCCTTGAACCTTTTATTTCTATGATGAGAAGTCCCTGAACCTTTTAGTTCTATGATGAGAAGTCCCTGAACCTTTTAGTTCCTGAAGAGAAGTCCCTGAACCTTTTAGTTCTTTAAAGAGAAGTCCCTGAACCTATTAGTTCCTGAAGAGAAGTTTCTGAACCTTTTAGATCTTCAAAGAGAAGTCCCTGAACCTTTTAGTTCTTTGAAGAGAAGTCCCTGAACCTTTTAGTTCCATAAAGAGAAGTCCCTGATCCTTTTAGTTCTGAGATGAGAAGTCCATGAACCTTTTAGTTCTATGAAGAGAAGTCCCTGAACCTTTTAGTTCCATAAAGAGAAGTCCCTGAACCTTTTAGTTCTTTGAAGAGAAGTCCCTGAACCTTTTAGTTCCTGAAGAGAAGTCCCTGAACCTTTTAGTTCTTTAAAGAGAAGTCCCTGAACCGTTTAGTTCTATTAAGAGATGTCCCTGAACCTTTTAGTTCTATGAAGAGAAGTCCCTGAACATTTTAGTTCCTGAAGAGAAGTCCCTGAACCTTTTAGTTCCTGAAGAGAAGTCTGTGAACCTTTTAGTTCCTGAAGAGAAGTCCTTGAACCTTTTAGTTCTATGATGAGAAGTCCCTGAACCTTTTAGTTCTATGATGAGAAGTCCCTGAACCTTTTAGTTCCTGAAGAGAAGTCCCTGAACCTTTTAGTTCTTTAAAGAGAAGTCCCTGAACCTTTTAGTTCCTGAAGAGAAGTCCCTGAACCTTTTTGATCTTTAAAGAGACGTCCCTGAACCTTTTAGTTCTATGACGAGAAGTCCCTGAACCTTTTAGTTCCTGAAGAGAAGTCTGTGAACCTTTTAGTTCCTGAGGAGAAGTCCCTGAACCTTTTAGTTCTATGAAGAGAAGTCCCTGAACCTTTTAGTTCCTGAAGAGAAGTCCCTGAACCTTTTAGTTCTTTAAAGAGAAGTCCCTGAACCATTTAGTTCTATTAAGAGATGTCCCTGAACCTTTTAGTTCTATGAAGAGAAGTCCCTGAACCTTTTAGTTCCTGAAGAGAAGTCCCTGAACCTTTTAGTTCTATGAAGAGAAGTCCCTGAACCTTTTAGTTCAATGAATAGAAGTCCTTGAACCTTTTAGTTCTATGATGAGAAGTCCCTGAACCTTTTAGTTCTTGGATGAGAAGTCCCTGAACCTTTTAGTTCCTGAAGAGAAGTCCCTGAACCTTTTAGTTCTTTAAAGAGAAGTCCCTGAACCTTTTAGTTCCTGAAGAGAAGTTTCTGAACCTTTTAGATCTTCAAAGAGAAGTCCCTGAACCTTTTAGTTCTTTGAAGAGAAGTCCCTGAACCTTTTAGTTCCATAAAGAGAAGTCACTGAACCTTTTAGTTCTTTGAAGAGAAGTCCCTGAACCTTTTAGTTCCTGAAGAGAAGTCCCTGAACCTTTTAGTTCTTTAAAGAGAAGTCCCTGAACCATTTAGTTCTATTAAGAGATGTCCCTGAACCTTTTAGTTCTATGAAGAGAAGTCCCTGAAGCTTTTAGTTCCTGAAGAGAAGTCCCTGAACCTTTTAGTTCTTTAAAGAGAAGTCCCTGAACCTTTTTGTTCCTGAAGAGAAGTTTCTGAACCTTTTAGATCTTCAAAGAGAAGTCCCTGAACCTTTTAGTTCTTTGAAGAGAAGTCCCTGAACCTTTTAGTTCCATAAAGAGAAGTCCCTGAACCTTTTAGTTCTTTGAAGAGAAGTCCCTGATCCTTTTAGTTCTGAGATGAGAAGTCCATGAACCTTTTAGTTCTATGAAGAGAAGTCCCTGAACCTTTTTGTTCCTGAAGAGAAGTTTCTGAACCTTTTAGATCTTCAAAGAGAAGTCCCTGAACCTTTTAGTTCTTTGAAGAGAAGTCCCTGAACCTTTTAGTTCCATAAAGAGAAGTCCTTGAACCTTTTATTTCTATGATGAGAAGTCCCTGAACCTTTTAGTTCTATGATGAGAAGTCCCTGAACCTTTTAGTTCCTGAAGAGAAGTCCCTGAACCTTTTAGTTCTTTAAAGAGAAGTCCCTGAACCTATTAGTTCCTGAAGAGAAGTTTCTGAACCTTTTAGATCTTCAAAGAGAAGTCCCTGAACCTTTTAGTTCTTTGAAGAGAAGTCCCTGAACCTTTTAGTTCCATAAAGAGAAGTCCCTGATCCTTTTAGTTCTGAGATGAGAAGTCCATGAACCTTTTAGTTCTATGAAGAGAAGTCCCTGAACCTTTTAGTTCCATAAAGAGAAGTCCCTGAACCTTTTAGTTCTTTGAAGAGAAGTCCCTGAACCTTTTAGTTCCTGAAGAGAAGTCCCTGAACCTTTTAGTTCTTTAAAGAGAAGTCCCTGAACCGTTTAGTTCTATTAAGAGATGTCCCTGAACCTTTTAGTTCTATGAAGAGAAGTCCCTGAACATTTTAGTTCCTGAAGAGAAGTCCCTGAACCTTTTAGTTCCTGAAGAGAAGTCTGTGAACCTTTTAGTTCCTGAAGAGAAGTCCTTGAACCTTTTAGTTCTATGATGAGAAGTCCCTGAACCTTTTAGTTCTATGATGAGAAGTCCCTGAACCTTTTAGTTCCTGAAGAGAAGTCCCTGAACCTTTTAGTTCTTTAAAGAGAAGTCCCTGAACCTTTTAGTTCCTGAAGAGAAGTCCCTGAACCTTTTTGATCTTTAAAGAGACGTCCCTGAACCTTTTAGTTCTATGACGAGAAGTCCCTGAACCTTTTAGTTCCTGAAGAGAAGTCTGTGAACCTTTTAGTTCCTGAGGAGAAGTCCCTGAACCTTTTAGTTCTATGAAGAGAAGTCCCTGAACCTTTTAGTTCCTGAAGAGAAGTCCCTGAACCTTTTAGTTCTTTAAAGAGAAGTCCCTGAACCATTTAGTTCTATTAAGAGATGTCCCTGAACCTTTTAGTTCTATGAAGAGAAGTCCCTGAACCTTTTAGTTCCTGAAGAGAAGTCCCTGAACCTTTTAGTTCTATGAAGAGAAGTCCCTGAACCTTTTAGTTCAATGAATAGAAGTCCTTGAACCTTTTAGTTCTATGATGAGAAGTCCCTGAACCTTTTAGTTCTTGGATGAGAAGTCCCTGAACCTTTTAGTTCCTGAAGAGAAGTCCCTGAACCTTTTAGTTCTTTAAAGAGAAGTCCCTGAACCTTTTAGTTCCTGAAGAGAAGTTTCTGAACCTTTTAGATCTTCAAAGAGAAGTCCCTGAACCTTTTAGTTCTTTGAAGAGAAGTCCCTGAACCTTTTAGTAACATAAAGAGAAGTCACTGAACCTTTTAGTTCTTTGAAGAGAAGTCCCTGAACCTTTTAGTTCCTGAAGAGAAGTCCCTGAACCTTTTAGTTCTTTAAAGAGAAGTCCCTGAACCATTTAGTTCTATTAAGAGATGTCCCTGAACCTTTTAGTTCTATGAAGAGAAGTCCCTGAAGCTTTTAGTTCCTGAAGAGAAGTCCCTGAACCTTTTAGTTCTTTAAAGAGAAGTCCCTGAACCTTTTAGTTCCTGAAGAGAAGTTTCTGAACCTTTTAGATCTTCAAAGAGAAGTCCCTGAACCTTTTAGTTCTTTGAAGAGAAGTCCCTGAACCTTTTAGTTCCATAAAGAGAAGTCCCTGAACCTTTTAGTTCTTTGAAGAGAAGTCCCTGATCCTTTTAGTTCTGAGATGAGAAGTCCATGAACCTTTTAGTTCTATGAAGAGAAGTCCCTGAACCTTTTTGTTCCTGAAGAGAAGTTTCTGAACCTTTTAGATCTTCAAAGAGAAGTCCCTGAACCTTTTAGTTCTTTGAAGAGAAGTCCCTGAACCATTTAGTTCTATTAAGATGTCCCTGAACCTTTTAGTTCTATGAAGAGAAGTCCCTGAACCTTTTAGTTCAATGAATAGAAGTCCTTGAACCTTTTAGTTCTATGATGAGAAGTCCCTGAACCTTTTAGTTCTATGATGAGAAGTCCCTGAACCTTTTAGTTCCTGAAGAGAAGTCCCTGAACCTTTTAGTTCTTTAAAGAGAAGTCCCTGAACCTTTTAGTTCCTGAAGAGAAGTCCCTGAACCTTTTTGATCTTTAAAGAGACGTCCCTGAACCTTTTAGTTCTATGACGAGAAGTCCCTGAACCTTTTAGTTCCTGAAGAGAAGTCTGTGAACCTTTTAGTTCCTGAGGAGAAGTCCCTGAACCTTTTAGTTCTATGAAGAGAAGTCCCTGAACCTTTTAGTTCCTGAAGAGAAGTCCCTGAACCTTTTAGTTCTTTAAAGAGAAGTCCCTGAACCATTTAGTTCTATTAAGAGATGTCCCTGAACCTTTTAGTTCCATGAAGAGAAGTCCCTGAACCTTTTAGTTCAATGAATAGAAGTCCTTGAACCTTTTAGTTCTATGATGAGAAGTCCCTGAACCTTTTAGTTCTTGGATGAGAAGTCCCTGAACCTTTTAGTTCCTGAAGAGAAGTCCCTGAACCTTTTAGTTCTTTAAAGAGAAGTCCCTGAACCTTTTAGTTCCTGAAGAGAAGTTTCTGAACCTTTTAGATCTTCAAAGAGAAGTCCCTGAACCTTTTAGTTCTTTGAAGAGAAGTCCCTGAACCTTTTAGTTCCATAAAGAGAAGTCACTGAACCTTTTAGTTCTTTGAAGAGAAGTCCCTGAACCTTTTAGTTCCTGAAGAGAAGTCCCTGAACCTTTTAGTTCTTTAAAGAGAAGTCCCTGAACCATTTAGTTCTATTAAGAGATGTCCCTGAACCTTTTAGTTCTATGAAGAGAAGTCCCTGAAGCTTTTAGTTCCTGAAGAGAAGTCCCTGAACCTTTTAGTTCTTTAAAGAGAAGTCCCTGAACCTTTTAGTTCCTGAAGAGAAGTTTCTGAACCTTTTAGATCTTCAAAGAGAAGTCCCTGAACCTTTTAGTTCTTTGAAGAGAAGTCCCTGAACCTTTTAGTTCCATAAAGAGAAGTCCCTGAACCTTTTAGTTCTTTGAAGAGAAGTCCCTGATCCTTTTAGTTCTGAGATGAGAAGTCCATGAACCTTTTAGTTCTATGAAGAGAAGTCCCTGAACCTTTTTGTTCCTGAAGAGAAGTTTCTGAACCTTTTAGATCTTCAAAGAGAAGTCCCTGAACCTTTTAGTTCTTTGAAGAGAAGTCCCTGAACCTTTTAGTTCCATAAAGAGAAGTCCTTGAACCTTTTATTTCTATGATGAGAAGTCCCTGAACCTTTTAGTTCTATGATGAGAAGTCCCTGAACCTTTTAGTTCCTGAAGAGAAGTCCCTGAACCTTTTAGTTCTTTAAAGAGAAGTCCCTGAACCTATTAGTTCCTGAAGAGAAGTTTCTGAACCTTTTAGATCTTCAAAGAGAAGTCCCTGAACCTTTTAGTTCTTTGAAGAGAAGTCCCTGAACCTTTTAGTTCCATAAAGAGAAGTCCCTGATCCTTTTAGTTCTGAGATGAGAAGTCCATGAACCTTTTAGTTCTATGAAGAGAAGTCCCTGAACCTTTTAGTTCCATAAAGAGAAGTCCCTGAACCTTTTAGTTCTTTGAAGAGAAGTCCCTGAACCTTTTAGTTCTTTGAAGAGAAGTCCCTGAACCTTTTAGTTCCTGAAGAGAAGTCCCTGAACCTTTTAGTTCTTTAAAGAGAAGTCCCTGAACCGTTTAGTTCTATTAAGAGATGTCCCTGAACCTTTTAGTTCTATGAAGAGAAGTCCCTGAACATTTTAGTTCCTGAAGAGAAGTCCCTGAACCTTTTAGTTCCTGAAGAGAAGTCTGTGAACCTTTTAGTTCCTGAAGAGAAGTCCTTGAACCTTTTAGTTCTATGATGAGAAGTCCCTGAACCTTTTAGTTCTATGATGAGAAGTCCCTGAACCTTTTAGTTCCTGAAGAGAAGTCCCTGAACCTTTTAGTTCTTTAAAGAGAAGTCCCTGAACCTTTTAGTTCCTGAAGAGAAGTCCCTGAACCTTTTTGATCTTTAAAGAGACGTCCCTGAACCTTTTAGTTCTATGACGAGAAGTCCCTGAACCTTTTAGTTCCTGAAGAGAAGTCTGTGAACCTTTTAGTTCCTGAGGAGAAGTCCCTGAACCTTTTAGTTCTATGAAGAGAAGTCCCTGAACCTTTTAGTTCCTGAAGAGAAGTCCCTGAACCTTTTAGTTCTTTAAAGAGAAGTCCCTGAACCATTTAGTTCTATTAAGAGATGTCCCTGAACCTTTTAGTTCTATGAAGAGAAGTCCCTGAACCTTTTAGTTCCTGAAGAGAAGTCCCTGAACCTTTTAGTTCTATGAAGAGAAGTCCCTGAACCTTTTAGTTCAATGAATAGAAGTCCTTGAACCTTTTAGTTCTATGATGAGAAGTCCCTGAACCTTTTAGTTCTTGGATGAGAAGTCCCTGAACCTTTTAGTTCCTGAAGAGAAGTCCCTGAACCTTTTAGTTCTTTAAAGAGAAGTCCCTGAACCTTTTAGTTCCTGAAGAGAAGTTTCTGAACCTTTTAGATCTTCAAAGAGAAGTCCCTGAACCTTTTAGTTCTTTGAAGAGAAGTCCCTGAACCTTTTAGTTCCATAAAGAGAAGTCACTGAACCTTTTAGTTCTTTGAAGAGAAGTCCCTGAACCTTTTAGTTCCTGAAGAGAAGTCCCTGAACCTTTTAGTTCTTTAAAGAGAAGTCCCTGAACCATTTAGTTCTATTAAGAGATGTCCCTGAACCTTTTAGTTCTATGAAGAGAAGTCCCTGAAGCTTTTAGTTCCTGAAGAGAAGTCCCTGAACCTTTTAGTTCTTTAAAGAGAAGTCCCTGAACCTTTTTGTTCCTGAAGAGAAGTTTCTGAACCTTTTAGATCTTCAAAGAGAAGTCCCTGAACCTTTTAGTTCTTTGAAGAGAAGTCCCTGAACCTTTTAGTTCCATAAAGAGAAGTCCCTGAACCTTTTAGTTCTTTGAAGAGAAGTCCCTGATCCTTTTAGTTCTGAGATGAGAAGTCCATGAACCTTTTAGTTCTATGAAGAGAAGTCCCTGAACCTTTTTGTTCCTGAAGAGAAGTTTCTGAACCTTTTAGATCTTCAAAGAGAAGTCCCTGAACCTTTTAGTTCTTTGAAGAGAAGTCCCTGAACCATTTAGTTCTATTAAGATGTCCCTGAACCTTTTAGTTCTATGAAGAGAAGTCCCTGAACCTTTTAGTTCAATGAATAGAAGTCCTTGAACCTTTTAGTTCTATGATGAGAAGTCCCTGAACCTTTTAGTTCTATGATGAGAAGTCCCTGAACCTTTTAGTTCCTGAAGAGAAGTCCCTGAACCTTTTAGTTCCTGAAGAGAAGTCCCTGAACCTTTTTGATCTTTAAAGAGACGTCCCTGAACCTTTTAGTTCTATGACGAGAAGTCCCTGAACCTTTTAGTTCCTGAAGAGAAGTCTGTGAACCTTTTAGTTCCTGAGGAGAAGTCCCTGAACCTTTTAGTTCTATGAAGAGAAGTCCCTGAACCTTTTAGTTCCTGAAGAGAAGTCCCTGAACCTTTTAGTTCTTTAAAGAGAAGTCCCTGAACCATTTAGTTCTATTAAGAGATGTCCCTGAACCTTTTAGTTCTATGAAGAGAAGTCCCTGAACCTTTTAGTTCCTGAAGAGAAGTCCCTGAACCTTTTAGTTCTATGAAGAGAAGTCCCTGAACCTTTTAGTTCAATGAATAGAAGTCCTTGAACCTTTTAGTTCTATGATGAGAAGTCCCTGAACCTTTTAGTTCTTGGATGAGAAGTCCCTGAACCTTTTAGTTCCTGAAGAGAAGTCCCTGAACCTTTTAGTTCTTTAAAGAGAAGTCCCTGAACCTTTTAGTTCCTGAAGAGAAGTTTCTGAACCTTTTAGATCTTCAAAGAGAAGTCCCTGAACCTTTTAGTTCTTTGAAGAGAAGTCCCTGAACCTTTTAGTTCCATAAAGAGAAGTCACTGAACCTTTTAGTTCTTTGAAGAGAAGTCCCTGAACCTTTTAGTTCCTGAAGAGAAGTCCCTGAACCTTTTAGTTCTTTAAAGAGAAGTCCCTGAACCATTTAGTTCTATTAAGAGATGTCCCTGAACCTTTTAGTTCTATGAAGAGAAGTCCCTGAAGCTTTTAGTTCCTGAAGAGAAGTCCCTGAACCTTTTAGTTCTTTAAAGAGAAGTCCCTGAACCTTTTAGTTCCTGAAGAGAAGTTTCTGAACCTTTTAGATCTTCAAAGAGAAGTCCCTGAACCTTTTAGTTCTTTGAAGAGAAGTCCCTGAACCTTTTAGTTCCATAAAGAGAAGTCCCTGAACCTTTTAGTTCTTTGAAGAGAAGTCCCTGATCCTTTTAGTTCTGAGATGAGAAGTCCATGAACCTTTTAGTTCTATGAAGAGAAGTCCCTGAACCTTTTTGTTCCTGAAGAGAAGTTTCTGAACCTTTTAGATCTTCAAAGAGAAGTCCCTGAACCTTTTAGTTCTTTGAAGAGAAGTCCCTGAACCTTTTAGTTCCATAAAGAGAAGTCCTTGAACCTTTTATTTCTATGATGAGAAGTCCCTGAACCTTTTAGTTCTATGATGAGAAGTCCCTGAACCTTTTAGTTCCTGAAGAGAAGTCCCTGAACCTTTTAGTTCTTTAAAGAGAAGTCCCTGAACCTATTAGTTCCTGAAGAGAAGTTTCTGAACCTTTTAGATCTTCAAAGAGAAGTCCCTGAACCTTTTAGTTCTTTGAAGAGAAGTCCCTGAACCTTTTAGTTCCATAAAGAGAAGTCCCTGATCCTTTTAGTTCTGAGATGAGAAGTCCATGAACCTTTTAGTTCTATGAAGAGAAGTCCCTGAACCTTTTAGTTCCATAAAGAGAAGTCCCTGAACCTTTTAGTTCTTTGAAGAGAAGTCCCTGAACCTTTTAGTTCCTGAAGAGAAGTCCCTGAACCTTTTAGTTCTTTAAAGAGAAGTCCCTGAACCGTTTAGTTCTATTAAGAGATGTCCCTGAACCTTTTAGTTCTATGAAGAGAAGTCCCTGAACATTTTAGTTCCTGAAGAGAAGTCTGTGAACCTTTTAGTTCCTGAAGAGAAGTCCCTGAACCTGTTAGGTCTATGAAGAGAAGTCCCTGAACCTTTTAGTTCTATGAAGAGAAGTCCCTGAACCTTTTAGTTCCTGAAGAGAAGTCCCTGAACCTTTTAGTTCTTTAAAGAGAAGTCCCTGAACCATTTAGTTCTATTAAGAGATGTCCCTGAACCTTTTAGTTCTATGAAGAGAAGTCCCTGAAGCTTTTAGTTCCTGAAGAGAAGTCCCTGAACCTTTTAGTTCTTTAAAGAGAAGTCACTGAACCTTTTAGTTCCTGAAGAGAAGTTTCTGAACCTTTTAGATCTTCAAAGAGAAGTCCCTGAACCTTTTAGTTCTTTGAAGAGAAGTCCCTGAACCTTTTAGTTCCATAAAGAGAAGTCCCTGAACCTTTTAGTTCTTTGAAGAGAAGTCCCTGATCCTTTTAGTTCTGAGATGAGAAGTCCATGAACCTTTTAGTTCTATGAAGAGAAGTCCCTGAACCTTTTTGTTCCTGAAGAGAAGTTTCTGAACCTTTTAGATCTTCAAAGAGAAGTCCCTGAACCTTTTAGTTCTTTGAAGAGAAGTCCCTGAACCTTTTAGTTCCATAAAGAGAAGTCCTTGAACCTTTTAGTTCTATGATGAGAAGTCCCTGAACCTTTTAGTTCTATGAAGAGAAGTCCCTGAACCTTTTAGTTCCTGAAGAGAAGTCCCTGAACCTTTTAGTTCCTGAAGAGAAGTCTGTGAACCTTTTAGTTCCTGAAGAGAAGTCCCTGAACCTGTTAGGTCTATGAAGAGAAGTCCCTGAACCTTTTAGTTCTATGAAGAGAAGTCCCTGAACCTTTTAGTTCCTGAAGAGAAGTCCCTGAACCTTTTAGTTCCTGAAGAGAAGTCCCTGAACCTTTTAGATCATTAAAGAGAAGTCTGTGAACCTTTAAGTTCCTGAAGAGAAGTCCCTGAACCTTTTAGTTCTATGAAGAGATGTCCCTGAACCTTTTAGTTCTATGAAGAGATGTCCCTGAACCTTTTAGTTCGATGAAGAGATGTCCCTGAACCTTTTAGTTCCTGAAGAGAAGTCCCTGAACCTTTTCGATCTTTAAAGAGACGTCCCTGAACCTTTTAGTTCAATGACGAGAAGTCCCTGAACCTTTTAGTTCCTGAAGAGAAGTCTGTGAACCTTTTAGTTCCTGAGGAGAAGTCCCTGAACATTTTAGTTCTATGAAGAGAAGTCCCTGAACCTTTTAGTTCTTTAAAGAGAAGTCCCTGAACATTTTAGTTCTATGAAGAGAAGTCCCTGAACCTTTTAGTTCTATGAAGAGAAGTCCCTGAACCTTTTAGTTCCTGAAGAGACGTCCCTGAACCTTTCAGATCTTTAAAGAGAAGTCCCTGAACCTTTTAGTTCCTGAAGAGAAGTCCCTGAACCTTTTAGTTCCTGAAGAGAAGTCTGTGAACCTTTTAGTTCCTGAGGAGAAGTCCCTGAACCTTTTAGTTCTATGAAGAGAAGTCCCTGAACCTTTTAGTTCTTTAAAGAGAAGTCCCTGAACATTTTAGTTCTATGAAGAGAAGTCCCTGAACCTTTTAGTTCTATGAAGAGAAGTCCCTGAACCTTTCAGATCTTTAAAGAGAAGTCCCTGAACCTTTTAGTTCCTGAAGAGAAGTCCCTGAACCTTTTAGTTCCTGAAGAGAAGTCCCTGAACCTTTTAGTTCTATGAAGAGAAGTCCCTGAACCTTTTAGTTCAATGAATAGAAGTCCTTGAACCTTTTAGTTCTATGATGAGAAGTCCCTGAACCTTTTAGTTCTATGATGAGAAGTCCCTGAACCTTTTAGTTCCTGAAGCGAAGTCCCTGAACCTTTTAGTTCTTTAAAGAGAAGTCCCTGAACCTTTTAGTTCCTGAAGAGAAGTTTCTGAACCTTTTAGTTCTTTAAAGAGAAGTCCCTGAACCTTTTAGTTCCTGAAGAGAAGTTTCTGAACCTTTTAGATCTTCAAAGAGAAGTCCCTGAACCTTTTAGTTCTTTGAAGAGAAGTCCCTGAACCTTTTAGTTCCATAAAGAGAAGTCCCTGAACCTTTTAGTTCTTTGAAGAGAAGTCCCTGATCCTTTTAGTTCTGAGATGAGAAGTCCATGAACCTTTTAGTTCTATGAAGAGAAGTCCCTGAACCTTTTAGTTCCATAAAGAGAAGTCCCTGAACCTTTTAGTTCTTTTAAGAGAAGTCCCTGAACCTTTTAGTTTCTGAAGAGAAGTCCCTGAACCTTTTAGTTCTTTAAAGAGAAGTCCCTGAACCGTTTAGTTCTATTAAGAGATGTCCCTGAACCTTTTAGTTCTATGAAGAGAAGTCCCTGAACCTTTTAGTTCCTGAAGAGAAGTCCCTGAACCTTTTGGTTCCTGAAGAGAAGTCTGTGAACCTTTTAGTTCCTGAAGAGAAGTCCCTGAACCTGTTAGGTCTATGAAGAGAAGTCCCTGAACCTTTTAGTTCTATGAAGAGAAGTCCCTGAACCTTTTAGTTCCTGAAGAGAAGTCCCTGAACCTTTTAGTTCCTGAAGAGAAGTCCCTGAACCTTTTAGATCATTAAAGAGAAGTCTGTGAACCTTTAAGTTCCTGAAGAGAAGTCCCTGAACCTTTTAGTTCTATGAAGAGATGTCCCTGAACCTTTTAGTTCTATGAAGAGATGTCCCTGAACCTTTTAGTTCGATGAAGAGATGTCCCTGAACCTTTTAGTTCCTGAAGAGAAGTCCCTGAACCTTTTCGATCTTTAAAGAGACGTCCCTGAACCTTTTAGTTCTATGACGAGAAGTCCCTGAACCTTTTAGTTCCTGAAGAGAAGTCTGTGAACCTTTTAGTTCCTGAGGAGAAGTCCCTGAACCTTTTAGTTCTATGAAGAGAAGTCCCTGAACCTTTTAGTTCTTTAAAGAGAAGTCCCTGAACATTTTAGTTCTATGAAGAGAAGTCCCTGAACCTTTTAGTTCTATGAAGAGAAGTCCCTGAAGCTTTTAGTTCCTGAAGAGAAGTCCCTGAACCTTTTAGTTCTTTAAAGAGAAGTCCCTGAACCTTTTAGTTCCTGAAGAGAAGTTTCTGAACCTTTTAGATCTTCAAAGAGAAGTCCCTGAACCTTTTAGTTCTTTGAAGAGAAGTCCCTGAACCTTTTAGTTCCATAAAGAGAAGTCCCTGAACCTTTTAGTTCTTTGAAGAGAAGTCCCTGATCCTTTTAGTTCTGAGATGAGAAGTCCATGAACCTTTTAGTTCTATGAAGAGAAGTCCCTGAACCTTTTTGTTCCTGAAGAGAAGTTTCTGAACCTTTTAGATCTTCAAAGAGAAGTCCCTGAACCTTTTAGTTCTTTGAAGAGAAGTCCCTGAACCTTTTAGTTCCATAAAGAGAAGTCCCTGAACCTTTTAGTTCTTTGAAGAGAAGTCCCTGAACCTTTTAGTTCTGAGATGAGAAGTCCATGAACCTTTTTGTTCCTGAAGAGAAGTCCCTGAACCTTTTAGTTCTTTGAAGAGAAGTCCCTGAACCTTTTAGTTCTGAGATGAGAAGTCCATGAACCTTTTAGTTCTATGAAGAGAAGTCCCTGAACCTTTTTGTTCCTGAAGAGAAGTCTGTGAACCTTTTAGTTCCTGAAGAGAAGTCCCTGAACCTGTTAGGTCTATGAAGAGAAGTCCCTGAACCTTTTTGTTCTTGGAAGAGAAGTCCCTGAACCTTTTAGTTCCTGAAGAGACGTCCCTGAACCTTTCAGATCTTTAAAGAGAAGTCCCTGAACCTTTTAGTTCCTGAAGAGAAGTCCCTGAACCTTTTAGTTCCTGAAGAGAAGTCTGTGAACCTTTTAGTTCCTGAGGAGAAGTCCCTGAACCTTTTAGTTCTATGAAGAGAAGTCCCTGAACCTTTTAGTTCTTTAAAGAGAAGTCCCTGAACATTTTAGTTCTATGAAGAGAAGTCCCTGAACCTTTTAGTTCTATGAAGAGAAGTCCCTGAACCTTTCAGATCTTTAAAGAGAAGTCCCTGAACCTTTTAGTTCCTGAAGAGAAGTCCCTGAACCTTTTAGTTCCTGAAGAGAAGTCCCTGAACCTTTTAGTTCTATGAAGAGAAGTCCCTGAACCTTTTAGTTCAATGAATAGAAGTCCTTGAACCTTTTAGTTCTATGATGAGAAGTCCCTGAACCTTTTAGTTCTATGATGAGAAGTCCCTGAACCTTTTAGTTCCTGAAGAGAAGTCCCTGAACCTTTTAGTTCTTTAAAGAGAAGTCCCTGAACCTTTTAGTTCCTGAAGAGAAGTTTCTGAACCTTTTAGATCTTCAAAGACAAGTCCCTGAACCTTTTAGTTCTTTGAAGAGAAGTCCCTGAACCTTTTAGTTCCATAAAGAGAAGTCCCTGAATCTTTTAGTTCTTTGAAGAGAAGTCCCTGATCCTTTTAGTTCTGAGATGAGAAGTCCATGAACCTTTTAGTTCTATGAAGAGAAGTCCCTGAACCTTTTTGTTCCTGAAGAGAAGTTTCTGAACCTTTTAGATCTTCAAAGAGAAGTCCCTGAACCTTTTAGTTCTTTGAAGAGAAGTCCCTGAACCTTTTAGTTCCATAAAGAGAAGTCCCTGAACCTTTTAGTTCTTTGAAGAGAAGTCCCTGAACCTTTTAGTTCCTGAAGAGAAGTCCCTGAACCTTTTAGTTCTTTAAAGAGAAGTCCCTGAACCGTTTAGTTCTATTAAGAGATGTCCCTGAACCTTTTAGTTCTATGAAGAGAAGTCCCTGAACCTTTTAGTTCCTGAAGAGAAGTCCCTGAACCTTTTAGTTCCTGAAGAGAAGTCTGTGAACCTTTTAGTTCCTGAAGAGAAGTCCCTGAACCTGTTAGGTCTATGAAGAGAAGTCCCTGAACCTTTTAGTTCTATGAAGAGAAGTCCCTGAACCTTTTAGTTCCTGAAGAGAAGTCCCTGAACCTTTTAGTTCTATGAAGAGAAGTCCCTGAACCTCTTTGATCATTAAAGAGAAGTCTGTGAACCTTTAAGTTCCAGAAGAGAAGTCCCTGAACCTTTTAGTTCTATGAAGAGATGTCCCTGAACCTTTTAGTTCTATGAAGAGATGTCCCTGAACCTTTTAGTTCGATGAAGAGATGTCCCTGAACCTTTTAGTTCCTGAAGAGAAGTCCCTGAACCTTTTCGATCTTTAAAGAGACGTCCCTGAACCTTTTAGTTCTATGACGAGAAGTCCCTGAACCTTTTAGTTCCTAAAGAGAAGTCTGTGAACCTTTTAGTTCCTGAGGAGAAGTCCCTGAACCTTTTAGTTCTATGAAGAGAAGTCCCTGAACCTTTTAGTTCTTTAAAGAGAAGTCCCTGAACATTTTAGTTCTATGAAGAGAAGTCCCTGAACCTTTTAGTTCTATGAAGAGAAGTCCCTGAACCTTTCAGATCTTTAAAGAGAAGTCCCTGAACCTTTTAGTTCCTGAAGAGAAGTCCCTGAACCTTTTAGTTCTTTAAAGAGAAGTCCCTGAACCATTTAGTTCTATTAAGAGATGTCCCTGAACCTTTTAGTTCTATCAAGAGAAGTCCCTGAAGCGTTTAGTTCCTGAAGAGAAGTCCCTGAACCTTTTAGTTCTTTAAAGAGAAGTCCCTGAACCTTTTAGTTCCTGAAGAGAAGTTTCTGAACCTTTTAGATCTTCAAAGAGAAGTCCCTGAACCTTTTAGTTCTTTGAAGAGAAGTCCCTGATCCTTTTAGTTCTGAGATGAGAAGTCCATGAACCTTTTAGTTCTATGAAGAGAAGTCCCTGAACCTTTTTGTTCCTGAAGAGAAGTTTCTGAACCTTTTAGATCTTCAAAGAGAAGTCCCTGAACCTTTTAGTTCTTTGAAGAGAAGTCCCTGAACCTTTTAGTTCCATAAAGAGAAGTCCTTGAACCTTTTAGTTCTATGATGAGAAGTCCCTGAACCTTTTAGTTCCTGAAGAGAAGTCCCTGAACCTTTTAGATCATTAAAGAGAAGTCTGTGAACCTTTAAGTTCCTGAAGAGAAGTCCCTGAACCTTTTAGTTCTATGAAGAGATGTCCCTGAACCTTTTAGTTCTATGAAGAGATGTCCCTGAACCTTTTAGTTCGATGAAGAGATGTCCCTGAACCTTTTAGTTCCTGAAGAGAAGTCCCTGAACCTTTTCGATCTTTAAAGAGACGTCCCTGAACCTTTTAGTTCAATGACGAGAAGTCCCTGAACCTTTTAGTTCCTGAAGAGAAGTCTGTGAACCTTTTAGTTCCTGAGGAGAAGTCCCTGAACATTTTAGTTCTATGAAGAGAAGTCCCTGAACCTTTTAGTTCTTTAAAGAGAAGTCCCTGAACATTTTAGTTCTATGAAGAGAAGTCCCTGAACCTTTTAGTTCTATGAAGAGAAGTCCCTGAACCTTTTAGTTCCTGAAGAGACGTCCCTGAACCTTTCAGATCTTTAAAGAGAAGTCCCTGAACCTGTTAGTTCCTGAAGAGAAGTCCCTGAACCTTTTAGTTCCTGAAGAGAAGTCTGTGAACCTTTTAGTTCCTGAGGAGAAGTCCCTGAACCTTTTAGTTCTATGAAGAGAAGTCCCTGAACCTTTTAGTTCTTTAAAGAGATGTCCCTGAACATTTTAGTTCTATGAAGAGAAGTCCCTGAACCTTTTAGTTCTATGAAGAGAAGTCCCTGAACCTTTCAGATCTTTAAAGAGAAGTCCCTGAACCTTTTAGTTCCTGAAGAGAAGTCCCTGAACCTTTTAGTTCCTGAAGAGAAGTCCCTGAACCTTTTAGTTCTATGAAGAGAAGTCCCTGAACCTTTTAGTTCAATGAATAGAAGTCCTTGAACCTTTTAGTTCTATGATGAGAAGTCCCTGAACCTTTTAGTTCTATGATGAGAAGTCCCTGAACCTTTTAGTTCCTGAAGCGAAGTCCCTGAACCTTTTAGTTCTTTAAAGAGAAGTCCCTGAACCTTTTAGTTCCTGAAGAGAAGTTTCTGAACCTTTTAGATCTTCAAAGAGAAGTCCCTGAACCTTTTAGTTCTTTGAAGAGAAGTCCCTGAACCTTTTAGTTCCATAAAGAGAAGTCCCTGAACCTTTTAGTTCTTTGAAGAGAAGTCCCTGATCCTTTTAGTTCTGAGATGAGAAGTCCATGAACCTTTTAGTTCTATGAAGAGAAGTCCCTGAACCTTTTTGTTCCTGAAGAGAAGTTTCTGAACCTTTTAGTTCTATGAAGAGAAGTCCCTGAACCTTTTTGTTACTGAAGAGAAGTTTCTGAACCTTTTAGATCTTCAAAGAGAAGTCCCTGAACCTTTTAGTTCTTTGAAGAGAAGTCCCTGAACCTTTTAGTTCCATAAAGAGAAGTCCTTGAACCTTTTAGTTCTATGATGAGAAGTCCCTGAACCTTTTAGTTCTATGATGAGAAGTCCCTGAACCTTTTAGTTCCTGAAGAGAAGTCCCTGAACCTTTTAGTTCTTTAAAGAGAAGTCCCTGAACCTTTTAGTTCCTGAAGAGAAGTTTCTGAACCTTTTAGATCTTCAAAGAGAAGTCCCTGAACCTTTTAGTTCTTTGAAGAGAAGTCCCTGAACCTTTTAGTTCCATAAAGAGAAGTCCCTGAACCTTTTAGTTCTTTGAAGAGAAGTCCCTGATCCTTTTAGTTCTGAGATGAGAAGTCCATGAACCTTTTAGTTCTATGAAGAGAAGTCCCTGAACCTTTTAGTTCCATAAAGAGAAGTCCCTGAACCTTTTAGTTCTTTTAAGAGAAGTCCCTGAACCTTTTAGTTTCTGAAGAGAAGTCCCTGAACCTTTTAGTTCTTTAAAGAGAAGTCCCTGAACCGTTTAGTTCTATTAAGAGATGTCCCTGAACCTTTTAGTTCTATGAAGAGAAGTCCCTGAACATTTTAGTTCCTGAAGAGAAGTCCCTGAACCTTTTGGTTCCTGAAGAGAAGTCTGTGAACCTTTTAGTTCCTGAAGAGAAGTCCCTGAACCTGTTAGGTCTATGAAGAGAAGTCCCTGAACCTTTTAGTTCTATGAAGAGAAGTCCCTGAACCTTTTAGTTCCTGAAGAGAAGTCCCTGAACCTTTTAGTTCCTGAAGAGAAGTCCCTGAACCTTTTAGATCATTAAAGAGAAGTCTGTGAACCTTTAAGTTCCTGAAGAGAAGTCCCTGAACCTTTTAGTTCTATGAAGAGATGTCCCTGAACCTTTTAGTTCTATGAAGAGATGTCCCTGAACCTTTTAGTTCGATGAAGAGATGTCCCTGAACCTTTTAGTTCCTGAAGAGAAGTCCCTGAACCTTTTCGATCTTTAAAGAGACGTCCCTGAACCTTTTAGTTCTATGACGAGAAGTCCCTGAACCTTTTAGTTCCTGAAGAGAAGTCTGTGAACCTTTTAGTTCCTGAGGAGAAGTCCCTGAACCTTTTAGTTCTATGAAGAGAAGTCCCTGAACCTTTTAGTTCTTTAAAGAGAAGTCCCTGAACATTTTAGTTCTATGAAGAGAAGTCCCTGAACCTTTTAGTTCTATGAAGAGATGTCCCTGAACCTTTTAGTTCTATGAAGAGAAGTCCCTGAAGCTTTTAGTTCCTGAAGAGAAGTCCCTGAACCTTTTAGTTCTTTGAAGAGAAGTCCCTGATCCTTTTAGTTCTGAGATGAGAAGTCCATGAACCTTTTAGTTCTATGAAGAGAAGTCCCTGAACCTTTTTGTTCCTGAAGAGAAGTTTCTGAACCTTTTAGATCTTCAAAGAGAAGTCCCTGAACCTTTTAGTTCTTTGAAGAGAAGTCCCTGAACCTTTTAGTTCCATAAAGAGAAGTCCCTGAACCTTTTAGTTCTTTGAAGAGAAGTCCCTGAACCTTTTAGTTCTGAGATGAGAAGTCCATGAACCTTTTTGTTCCTGAAGAGAAGTCCCTGAACCTTTTAGTTCTTTGAAGAGAAGTCCCTGAACCTTTTAGTTCTGAGATGAGAAGTCCATGAACCTTTTAGTTCTATGAAGAGAAGTCCCTGAACCTTTTTGTTCCTGAAGAGAAGTCTGTGAACCTTTTAGTTCCTGAAGAGAAGTCCCTGAACCTGTTAGGTCTATGAAGAGAAGTCCCTGAACCTTTTTGTTCTTGGAAGAGAAGTCCCTGAACCTTTTAGTTCCTGAAGAGACGTCCCTGAACCTTTCAGATCTTTAAAGAGAAGTCCCTGAACCTTTTAGTTCCTGAAGAGAAGTCCCTGAACCTTTTAGTTCCTGAAGAGAAGTCTGTGAACATTTTAGTTCTATGAAGAGAAGTCCCTGAACCTTTTAGTTCTATGAAGAGAAGTCCCTGAACCTTTCAGATCTTTAAAGAGAAGTCCCTGAACCTTTTAGTTCCTGAAGAGAAGTCCCTGAACCTTTTAGTTCTTGAAGAGAAGTCCCTGAACCTTTTAGTTCTATGAAGAGAAGTCCCTGAACCTTTTAGTTCAATGAATAGAAGTCCTTGAACCTTTTAGTTCTATGATGAGAAGTCCCTGAACCTTTTAGTTCTTTAAAGAGAAGTCCCTGAACCTTTTAGTTCCTGAAGAGAAGTTTCTGAACCTTTTAGATCTTCAAAGAGAAGTCCCTGAACCTTTTAGTTCTTTGAAGAGAAGTCCCTGAACCTTTTAGTTCCATAAAGAGAAGTCCCTGAACCTTTTAGTTCTTTGAAGAGAAGTCCCTGATCCTTTTAGTTCTGAGATGAGAAGTCCATGAACCTTTTAGTTCTATGAAGAGAAGTCCCTGAACCTTTTTGTTCCTGAAGAGAAGTTTCTGAACCTTTTAGTTCTATGAAGAGAAGTCCCTGAACCTTTTTGTTACTGAAGAGAAGTTTCTGAACCTTTTAGATCTTCAAAGAGAAGTCCCTGAACCTTTTAGTTCTTTGAAGAGAAGTCCCTGAACCTTTTAGTTCCATAAAGAGAAGTCCTTGAACCTTTTAGTTCTATGATGAGAAGTCCCTGAACCTTTTAGTTCTATGATGAGAAGTCCCTGAACCTTTTAGTTCCTGAAGAGAAGTCCCTGAACCTTTTAGTTCTTTAAAGAGAAGTCCCTGAACCTTTTAGTTCCTGAAGAGAAGTTTCTGAACCTTTTAGATCTTCAAAGAGAAGTCCCTGAACCTTTTAGTTCTTTGAAGAGAAGTCCCTGAACCTTTTAGTTCCATAAAGAGAAGTCCCTGAACCTTTTAGTTCTTTGAAGAGAAGTCCCTGATCCTTTTAGTTCTGAGATGAGAAGTCCATGAACCTTTTAGTTCTATGAAGAGAAGTCCCTGAACCTTTTAGTTCCATAAAGAGAAGTCCCTGAACCTTTTAGTTCTTTTAAGAGAAGTCCCTGAACCTTTTAGTTTCTGAAGAGAAGTCCCTGAACCTTTTAGTTCTTTAAAGAGAAGTCCCTGAACCGTTTAGTTCTATTAAGAGATGTCCCTGAACCTTTTAGTTCTATGAAGAGAAGTCCCTGAACCTTTTAGTTCCTGAAGAGAAGTCCCTGAACCTTTTGGTTCCTGAAGAGAAGTCTGTGAACCTTTTAGTTCCTGAAGAGAAGTCCCTGAACCTGTTAGGTCTATGAAGAGAAGTCCCTGAACCTTTTAGTTCTATGAAGAGAAGTCCCTGAACCTTTTAGTTCCTGAAGAGAAGTCCCTGAACCTTTTAGTTCCTGAAGAGAAGTCCCTGAACCTTTTAGATCATTAAAGAGAAGTCTGTGAACCTTTAAGTTCCTGAAGAGAAGTCCCTGAACCTTTTAGTTCTATGAAGAGATGTCCCTGAACCTTTTAGTTCTATGAAGAGATGTCCCTGAACCTTTTAGTTCGATGAAGAGATGTCCCTGAACCTTTTAGTTCCTGAAGAGAAGTCCCTGAACCTTTTCGATCTTTAAAGAGACGTCCCTGAACCTTTTAGTTCTATGACGAGAAGTCCCTGAACCTTTTAGTTCCTGAAGAGAAGTCTGTGAACCTTTTAGTTCCTGAGGAGAAGTCCCTGAACCTTTTAGTTCTATGAAGAGAAGTCCCTGAACCTTTTAGTTCTTTAAAGAGAAGTCCCTGAACATTTTAGTTCTATGAAGAGAAGTCCCTGAACCTTTTAGTTCTATGAAGAGATGTCCCTGAACCTTTTAGTTCTATGAAGAGAAGTCCCTGAAGCTTTTAGTTCCTGAAGAGAAGTCCCTGAACCTTTTAGTTCTTTGAAGAGAAGTCCCTGATCCTTTTAGTTCTGAGATGAGAAGTCCATGAACCTTTTAGTTCTATGAAGAGAAGTCCCTGAACCTTTTTGTTCCTGAAGAGAAGTTTCTGAACCTTTTAGATCTTCAAAGAGAAGTCCCTGAACCTTTTAGTTCTTTGAAGAGAAGTCCCTGAACCTTTTAGTTCCATAAAGAGAAGTCCCTGAACCTTTTAGTTCTTTGAAGAGAAGTCCCTGAACCTTTTAGTTCTGAGATGAGAAGTCCATGAACCTTTTTGTTCCTGAAGAGAAGTCCCTGAACCTTTTAGTTCTTTGAAGAGAAGTCCCTGAACCTTTTAGTTCTGAGATGAGAAGTCCATGAACCTTTTAGTTCTATGAAGAGAAGTCCCTGAACCTTTTTGTTCCTGAAGAGAAGTCTGTGAACCTTTTAGTTCCTGAAGAGAAGTCCCTGAACCTGTTAGGTCTATGAAGAGAAGTCCCTGAACCTTTTTGTTCTTGGAAGAGAAGTCCCTGAACCTTTTAGTTCCTGAAGAGACGTCCCTGAACCTTTCAGATCTTTAAAGAGAAGTCCCTGAACCTTTTAGTTCCTGAAGAGAAGTCCCTGAACCTTTTAGTTCCTGAAGAGAAGTCTGTGAACCTTTTAGTTCCTGAGGAGAAGTCCCTGAACCTTTTAGTTCTATGAAGAGAAGTCCCTGAACCTTTTAGTTCTTTAAAGAGAAGTCCCTGAACATTTTAGTTCTATGAAGAGAAGTCCCTGAACCTTTTAGTTCTATGAAGAGAAGTCCCTGAACCTTTCAGATCTTTAAAGAGAAGTCCCTGAACCTTTTAGTTCCTGAAGAGAAGTCCCTGAACCAATTAGTTCCTGAAGAGAAGTCCCTGAACCTTTTAGTTCTATGAAGAGAAGTCCCTGAACCTTTTAGTTCAATGAATAGAAGTCCTTGAACCTTTTAGTTCTATGATGAGAAGTCCCTGAACCTTTTAGTTCTATGATGAGAAGTCCCTGAACCTTTTAGTTCCTGAAGAGAAGTCCCTGAACCTTTTAGTTCTTTAAAGAGAAGTCCCTGAACCTTTTAGTTCCTGAAGAGAAGTTTCTGAACCTTTTAGATCTTCAAAGAGAAGTCCCTGAACCTTTTAGTTCTTTGAAGAGAAGTCCCTGAACCTTTTAGTTCCATAAAGAGAAGTCCCTGAATCTTTTAGTTCTTTGAAGAGAAGTCCCTGATCCTTTTAGTTCTGAGATGAGAAGTCCATGAACCTTTTAGTTCTATGAAGAGAAGTCCCTGAACCTTTTTGTTCCTGAAGAGAAGTTTCTGAACCTTTTAGATCTTCAAAGAGAAGTCCCTGAACCTTTTAGTTCTTTGAAGAGAAGTCCCTGAACCTTTTAGTTCCATAAAGAGAAGTCCCTGAACCTTTTAGTTCTTTGAAGAGAAGTCCCTGAACCTTTTAGTTCCTGAAGAGAAGTCCCTGAACCTTTTAGTTCTTTAAAGAGAAGTCCCTGAACCGTTTAGTTCTATTAAGAGATGTCCCTGAACCTTTTAGTTCTATGAAGAGAAGTCCCTGAACCTTTTAGTTCCTGAAGAGAAGTCCCTGAACCTTTTAGTTCCTGAAGAGAAGTCTGTGAACCTTTTAGTTCCTGAAGAGAAGTCCCTGAACCTGTTAGGTCTATGAAGAGAAGTCCCTGAACCTTTTAGTTCTATGAAGAGAAGTCCCTGAACCTTTTAGTTCCTGAAGAGAAGTCCCTGAACCTTTTAGTTCTATGAAGAGAAGTCCCTGAACCTCTTTGATCATTAAAGAGAAGTCTGTGAACCTTTAAGTTCCTGAAGAGAAGTCCCTGAACCTTTTAGTTCTATGAAGAGATGTCCCTGAACCTTTTAGTTCTATGAAGAGATGTCCCTGAACCTTTTAGTTCGATGAAGAGATGTCCCTGAACCTTTTAGTTCCTGAAGAGAAGTCCCTGAACCTTTTCGATCTTTAAAGAGACGTCCCTGAACCTTTTAGTTCTATGACGAGAAGTCCCTGAACCTTTTAGTTCCTGAAGAGAAGTCTGTGAACCTTTTAGTTCCTGAGGAGAAGTCCCTGAACCTTTTAGTTCTATGAAGAGAAGTCCCTGAACCTTTTAGTTCTTTAAAGAGAAGTCCCTGAACATTTTAGTTCTATGAAGAGAAGTCCCTGAACCTTTTAGTTCTATGAAGAGAAGTCCCTGAACCTTTCAGATCTTTAAAGAGAAGTCCCTGAACCTTTTAGTTCCTGAAGAGAAGTCCCTGAACCTTTTAGTTCTTTAAAGAGAAGTCCCTGAACCATTTAGTTCTATTAAGAGATGTCCCTGAACCTTTTAGTTCTATCAAGAGAAGTCCCTGAAGCGTTTAGTTCCTGAAGAGAAGTCCCTGAACCTTTTAGTTCTTTAAAGAGAAGTCCCTGAACCTTTTAGTTCCTGAAGAGAAGTTTCTGAACCTTTTAGATCTTCAAAGAGAAGTCCCTGAACCTTTTAGTTCTTTGAAGAGAAGTCCCTGATCCTTTTAGTTCTGAGATGAGAAGTCCATGAACCTTTTAGTTCTATGAAGAGAAGTCCCTGAACCTTTTCGTTCCTGAAGAGAAGTTTCTGAACCTTTTAGATCTTCAAAGAGAAGTCCCTGAACCTTTTAGTTCTTTGAAGAGAAGTCCCTGAACCTTTTAGTTCCATAAAGAGAAGTCCTTGAACCTTTTAGTTCTATGATGAGCAGTCCCTGAACCTTTTAGTTCTATGAAGAGAAGTCCCTGAACCTTTTAGTTCCTGAAGAGAAGTCCCTGAACCTTTTAGTTCCTGAAGAGAAGTCTGTGAACCTTTTAGTTCCTGAAGAGAAGTCCCTGAACCTGTTAGGTCTATGAAGAGAAGTCCCTGAACCTTTTAGTTCTATGAAGAGAAGTCCCTGAACCTTTTAGTTCCTGAAGAGAAGTCCCTGAACCTTTTAGTTCCTGAAGAGAAGTCCCTGAACCTTTTAGATCATTAAAGAGAAGTCTGTGAACCTTTAAGTTCCTGAAGAGAAGTCCCTGAACCTTTTAGTTCTATGAAGAGATGTCCCTGAACCTTTTAGTTCTATGAAGAGATGTCCCTGAACCTTTTAGTTCGATGAAGAGATGTCCCTGAACCTTTTAGTTCCTGAAGAGAAGTCCCTGAACCTTTTCGATCTTTAAAGAGACGTCCCTGAACCTTTTAGTTCTATGACGAGAAGTCCCTGAACCTTTTAGTTCCTGAAGAGAAGTCTGTGAACCTTTTAGTTCCTGGGGAGAAGTCCCTGAACCTTTTAGTTCTATGAAGAGAAGTCCCTGAACCTTTTAGTTCTTTAAAGAGAAGTCCCTGAACATTTTAGTTCTATGAAGAGAAGTCCCTGAACCTTTTAGTTCTATGAAGAGAAGTTCCTGAACCTTTTAGTTCTTTAAAGAGAAGTCCCTGAACCATTTAGTTCTATTAAGAGATGTCCCTGAACCTTTTAGTTCTATGAAGAGAAGTCCCTGAAGCTTTTAGTTCCTGAAGAGAAGTCCCTGAACCTTTTAGTTCTTTAAAGAGAAGTCCCTGAACCTTTTAGTTCTTTGAAGAGAAGTCCCTGAAACTTTTAGTTCCATAAAGAGAAGTCCCTGAACCTTTTAGTTCTTTGAAGAGAAGTCCCTGATCCTTTTAGTTCTGACATGAGAAGTCCATGAACCTTTTAGTTCTATGAAGAGAAGTCCCTGAACCTTTTTGTTCCTGAAGAGAAGTTTCTGAACCTTTTAGATCTTCAAAGAGAAGTCCCTGAACCTTTTAGTTCTTTGAAGAGAAGTCCCTGAACCTTTTAGTTCCATAAAGAGAAGTCCCTGAACCTTTTAGTTCTTTGAAGAGAAGTCCCTGAACCTTTTAGTTCTTTGAAGAGAAGTCCCTGAACCTTTTAGTTCTTTAAAGAGAAGTCCCTGAACATTTTAGTTCTATGAAGAGAAGTCCCTGAACCTTTTAGTTCTATGAAGAGAAGTCCCTGAACCTTTCAGATCTTTAAAGAGAAGTCCCTGAACCTTTTAGTTCCTGAAGAGAAGTCCCTGAACCTTTTAGTTCCTGAAGAGAAGTCCCTGAACCTTTTAGTTCTATGAAGAGAAGTCCCTGAACCTTTTAGTTCAATGAATAGAAGTCCTTGAACCTTTTAGTTCTATGATGAGAAGTCCCTGAACCTTTTAGTTCTATGATGAGAAGTCCCTGAACCTTTTAGTTCCTGAAGAGAAGTCCCTGAACCTTTTAGTTCTTTAAAGAGAAGTCCCTGAACCTTTTAGTTCCTGAAGAGAAGTTTCTGAAACTTTTAGATCTTCAAAGAGAAGTCCCTGAACCTTTTAGTTCTTTGAAGAGAAGTCCCTGAACCTTTTAGGTCCATAAAGAGAAGTCCCTGAACCTTTTAGTTCTTTGAAGAGAAGTCCCTGATCCTTTTAGTTCTGAGATGAGAAGTCCATGAACCTTTTAGTTCTATGAAGAGAAGTCCCTGAACCTTTTTGTTCCTGAAGAGAAGTTTCTGAACCTTTTAGATCTTCAAAGAGAAGTCCCTGAACCTTTTAGTTCTTTGAAGAGAAGTCCCTGAACCTTTTAGTTCCATAAAGAGAAGTCCCTGAACCTTTTATTTCTTTGAAGAGAAGTCCCTGAACCTTTTAGTTCCATAAAGAGAAGTCCCTGAACCTTTTATTTCTTTGAAGAGAAGTCCCTGAACCTTTTAGTTCTGAGATGAGAAGTCCATGAACCTTTTAGTTCTATGAAGAGAAGTCCCTGAACCTTTTAGTTCTGAGATGAGAAGTCCATGAACCTTTTAGTTCTATGAAGAGAAGTCCCTGAACCTTTTTGTTCCTGAAGAGAAGTCTGTGAACCTTTTAGTTCCTGAAGAGAAGTCCCTGAACCTGTTAGGTCTATGAAGAGAAGTCCCTGAACCTTTTTGTTCTTGGAAGAGAAGTCCCTGAACCTTTTAGTTCTGAGATGATAAGTCCATGAACCTTTTTGTTCCTGAAGAGAAGTCCCTGAACCTTTTAGTTCTTTGAAGAGAAGTCCCTGAACCTTTTAGTTCTGAGATGAGAAGTCCATGAACCTTTTAGTTCTATGAAGAGAAGTCCCTGAACCTTTTTGTTCCTGAAGAGAAGTCTGTGAACCTTTTAGTTCCTGAAGAGAAGTCCCTGAACCTGTTAGGTCTATGAAGAGAAGTCCCTGAACCTTTTTGTTCTTGGAAGAGAAGTCCCTGAACCTTTTAGTTCCTGAAGAGACGTCCCTGAACCTTTCAGATCTTTAAAGAGAAGTCCCTGAACCTTTTAGTTCCTGAAGAGAAGTCCCTGAACCTTTTAGTTCCTGAAGAGAAGTCTGTGAACTTTAGTTCCTGAGGAGAAGTCCCTGAACCTTTTAGTTCTATGAAGAGAAGTCCCTGAACCTTTTAGTTCTTTAAAGAGAAGTCCCTGAACATTTTAGTTCTATGAAGAGAAGTCCCTGAACCTTTTAGTTCTATGAAGAGAAGTCCCTGAACCTTTCAGATCTTTAAAGAGAAGTCCCTGAACCTTTTAGTTCCTGAAGAGAAGTCCCTGAACCTTTTAGTTCTTTAAAGAGAAGTCCCTGAACCATTTAGTTCTATTAAGAGATGTCCCTGAACCTTTTAGTTCTATGAAGAGAAGTCCCTGAACCTTTTAGTTCCTGAAGAAAAGTCCCTGAACCTTTTAGTTCTATGAAGAGAAGTCCCTGAACCTTTTAGTTCAATGAATAGAAGTCCTTGAACCTTTTAGTTCTATGAAGAGAAGTCCCTGAACCTTTTAGTTCTATGATGAGAAGTCCCTGAACCTTTTAGTTCCTGAAGAGAAGTCCCTGAACCTTTTAGTTCTTTAAAGAGAAGTCCCTGAACCTTTTAGTTCTGAGATGAGAAGTCCATGAACCTTTTTGTTCCTGAAGAGAAGTCCCTGAACCTTTTAGTTCTTTGAAGAGAAGTCCCTGAACCTTTTAGTTCTGAGATGAGAAGTCCATGAACCTTTTAGTTCTATGAAGAGAAGTCCCTGAACCTTTTTGTTCCTGAAGAGAAGTCTGTGAACCTTTTAGTTCCTGAAGAGAAGTCCCTGAACCTGTTAGGTCTATGAAGAGAAGTCCCTGAACCTTTTAGTTCCTGAAGAGACTTCCCTGAACCTTTCAGATCTTTAAAGAGAAGTCCCTGAACCTTTTAGTTCCTGAAGAGAAGTCCCTGAACCTTTTAGTTCCTGAAGAGAAGTCTGTGAACCTTTTAGTTCCTGAGGATTAGTCCCTGAACCTTTTAGTTCTATGAAGAGAAGTCCCTGAACCTTTTAGTTCTATGAAGAGAAGTCTCTGAACCTTTCAGATCTTTAAAGAGAAGTCCCTGAACCTTTTAGTTCCTGAAGAGAAGTCCCTGAACCTTTTAGTTCTTTGAAGAGAAGTCCCTGATCCTTTTAGTTCTGAGATGAGAAGTCCATGAACCTTTTAGTTCTATGAAGAGAAGTCCCTGAACCTTTTTGTTCCTGAAGAGAAGTTTCTGAACCTTTTAGATCTTCAAAGAGAAGTCCCTGAACCTTTTAGTTCTTTGAAGAGAAGTCCCTGAACCTTTTAGTTCCATAAAGAGAAGTCCCTGAACCTTTTAGTTCTTTGAAGAGAAGTCCCTGAACCTTTTAGTTCTGAGATGAGAAGTCCATGAACCTTTTTGTTCCTGAAGAGAAGTCCCTGAACCTTTTAGTTCTTTGAAGAGAAGTCCCTGAACCTTTTAGTTCTGAGATGAGAAGTCCATGAACCTTTTAGTTCTATGAAGAGAAGTCCCTGAACCTTTTAGTTCAATGAATAGAAGTCCTTGAACCTTTTAGTTCTATGAAGAGAAGTCCCTGAACCTTTTAGTTCTATGATGAGAAGTCCCTGAACCTTTTAGTTCCTGAAGAGAAGTCCCTGAACCTTTTAGTTCTTTAAAGAGAAGTCCCTGAACCTTTTAGTTCTGAGATGAGAAGTCCATGAACCTTTTTGTTCCTGAAGAGAAGTCCCTGAACCTTTTAGTTCTTTGAAGAGAAGTCCCTGAACCTTTTAGTTCTGAGATGAGAAGTCCATGAACCTTTTAGTTCTATGAAGAGAAGTCCCTGAACCTTTTTGTTCCTGAAGAGAAGTCTGTGAACCTTTTAGTTCCTGAAGAGAAGTCCCTGAACCTGTTAGGTCTATGAAGAGAAGTCCCTGAACCTTTTAGTTCCTGAAGAGACTTCCCTGAACCTTTCAGATCTTTAAAGAGAAGTCCCTGAACCTTTTAGTTCCTGAAGAGAAGTCCCTGAACCTTTTAGTTCCTGAAGAGAAGTCTGTGAACCTTTTAGTTCCTGAGGATTAGTCCCTGAACCTTTTAGTTCTATGAAGAGAAGTCCCTGAACCTTTTAGTTCTATGAAGAGAAGTCTCTGAACCTTTCAGATCTTTAAAGAGAAGTCCCTGAACCTTTTAGTTCCTGAAGAGAAGTCCCTGAACCTTTTAGTTCTTTGAAGAGAAGTCCCTGATCCTTTTAGTTCTGAGATGAGAAGTCCATGAACCTTTTAGTTCTATGAAGAGAAGTCCCTGAACCTTTTTGTTCCTGAAGAGAAGTTTCTGAACCTTTTAGATCTTCAAAGAGAAGTCCCTGAACCTTTTAGTTCTTTGAAGAGAAGTCCCTGAACCTTTTAGTTCCATAAAGAGAAGTCCCTGAACCTTTTAGTTCTTTGAAGAGAAGTCCCTGAACCTTTTAGTTCTGAGATGAGAAGTCCATGAACCTTTTTGTTCCTGAAGAGAAGTCCCTGAACCTTTTAGTTCTTTGAAGAGAAGTCCCTGAACCTTTTAGTTCTGAGATGAGAAGTCCATGAACCTTTTAGTTCTATGAAGAGAAGTCCCTGAACCTTTTTGTTCCTGAAGAGAAGTCTGTGAACCTTTTAGTTCCTGAAGAGAAGTCCCTGAACCTGTTAGTTCTTTGAAGAGAAGTCCCTGAACCTTTTTGTTCTTGGAAGAGAAGTCCCTGAACCTTTTAGTTCCTGAAGAGACGTCCCTGAACCTTTCAGATCTTTAAAGAGAAGTCCCTGAACCTTTTAGTTCCTGAAGAGAAGTCCCTGAACCTTTTAGTTCCTGAAGAGAAGTCTGTGAACCTTTTAGTTCCTGAGGAGAAGTCCCTGAACCTTTTAGTTCTTTGAAGAGAAGTCCCTGATCCTTTTAGTTCTGAGATGAGAAGTCCATGAACCTTTTAGTTCTATGAAGAGAAGTCCCTGAACCTTTTTGTTCCTGAAGAGAAGTTTCTGAACCTTTTAGATCTTCAAAGAGAAGTCCCTGAACCTTTTAGTTCTTTGAAGAGAAGTCCCTGAACCTTTTAGTTCCATAAAGAGAAGTCCCTGAACCTTTTATTTCTTTGAAGAGAAGTCCCTGAACCTTTTAGTTCCATAAAGAGAAGTCCCTGAACCTTTTATTTCTTTGAAGAGAAGTCCCTGAACCTTTTAGTTCTGAGATGAGAAGTCCATGAACCTTTTAGTTCTATGAAGAGAAGTCCCTGAACCTTTTAGTTCTGAGATGAGAAGTCCATGAACCTTTTAGTTCTATGAAGAGAAGTCCCTGAACCTTTTTGTTCCTGAAGAGAAGTCTGTGAACCTTTTAGTTCCTGAAGAGAAGTCCCTGAACCTGTTAGGTCTATGAAGAGAAGTCCCTGAACCTTTTTGTTCTTGGAAGAGAAGTCCCTGAACCTTTTAGTTCTGAGATGATAAGTCCATGAACCTTTTTGTTCCTGAAGAGAAGTCCCTGAACCTTTTAGTTCTTTGAAGAGAAGTCCCTGAACCTTTTAGTTCTGAGATGAGAAGTCCATGAACCTTTTAGTTCTATGAAGAGAAGTCCCTGAACCTTTTTGTTCCTGAAGAGAAGTCTGTGAACCTTTTAGTTCCTGAAGAGAAGTCCCTGAACCTGTTAGGTCTATGAAGAGAAGTCCCTGAACCTTTTTGTTCTTGGAAGAGAAGTCCCTGAACCTTTTAGTTCCTGAAGAGACGTCCCTGAACCTTTCAGATCTTTAAAGAGAAGTCCCTGAACCTTTTAGTTCCTGAAGAGAAGTCCCTGAACCTTTTAGTTCCTGAAGAGAAGTCTGTGAACTTTAGTTCCTGAGGAGAAGTCCCTGAACCTTTTAGTTCTATGAAGAGAAGTCCCTGAACCTTTTAGTTCTTTAAAGAGAAGTCCCTGAACATTTTAGTTCTATGAAGAGAAGTCCCTGAACCTTTTAGTTCTATGAAGAGAAGTCCCTGAACCTTTCAGATCTTTAAAGAGAAGTCCCTGAACCTTTTAGTTCCTGAAGAGAAGTCCCTGAACCTTTTAGTTCTTTAAAGAGAAGTCCCTGAACCATTTAGTTCTATTAAGAGATGTCCCTGAACCTTTTAGTTCTATGAAGAGAAGTCCCTGAACCTTTTAGTTCCTGAAGAAAAGTCCCTGAACCTTTTAGTTCTATGAAGAGAAGTCCCTGAACCTTTTAGTTCAATGAATAGAAGTCCTTGAACCTTTTAGTTCTATGAAGAGAAGTCCCTGAACCTTTTAGTTCTATGATGAGAAGTCCCTGAACCTTTTAGTTCCTGAAGAGAAGTCCCTGAACCTTTTAGTTCTTTAAAGAGAAGTCCCTGAACCTTTTAGTTCTGAGATGAGAAGTCCATGAACCTTTTTGTTCCTGAAGAGAAGTCCCTGAACCTTTTAGTTCTTTGAAGAGAAGTCCCTGAACCTTTTAGTTCTGAGATGAGAAGTCCATGAACCTTTTAGTTCTATGAAGAGAAGTCCCTGAACCTTTTTGTTCCTGAAGAGAAGTCTGTGAACCTTTTAGTTCCTGAAGAGAAGTCCCTGAACCTGTTAGGTCTATGAAGAGAAGTCCCTGAACCTTTTAGTTCCTGAAGAGACTTCCCTGAACCTTTCAGATCTTTAAAGAGAAGTCCCTGAACCTTTTAGTTCCTGAAGAGAAGTCCCTGAACCTTTTAGTTCCTGAAGAGAAGTCTGTGAACCTTTTAGTTCCTGAGGATTAGTCCCTGAACCTTTTAGTTCTATGAAGAGAAGTCCCTGAACCTTTTAGTTCTATGAAGAGAAGTCTCTGAACCTTTCAGATCTTTAAAGAGAAGTCCCTGAACCTTTTAGTTCCTGAAGAGAAGTCCCTGAACCTTTTAGTTCTTTGAAGAGAAGTCCCTGATCCTTTTAGTTCTGAGATGAGAAGTCCATGAACCTTTTAGTTCTATGAAGAGAAGTCCCTGAACCTTTTTGTTCCTGAAGAGAAGTTTCTGAACCTTTTAGATCTTCAAAGAGAAGTCCCTGAACCTTTTAGTTCTTTGAAGAGAAGTCCCTGAACCTTTTAGTTCCATAAAGAGAAGTCCCTGAACCTTTTAGTTCTTTGAAGAGAAGTCCCTGAACCTTTTAGTTCTGAGATGAGAAGTCCATGAACCTTTTTGTTCCTGAAGAGAAGTCCCTGAACCTTTTAGTTCTTTGAAGAGAAGTCCCTGAACCTTTTAGTTCTGAGATGAGAAGTCCATGAACCTTTTAGTTCTATGAAGAGAAGTCCCTGAACCTTTTTGTTCCTGAAGAGAAGTCTGTGAACCTTTTAGTTCCTGAAGAGAAGTCCCTGAACCTGTTAGTTCTTTGAAGAGAAGTCCCTGAACCTTTTTGTTCTTGGAAGAGAAGTCCCTGAACCTTTTAGTTCCTGAAGAGACGTCCCTGAACCTTTCAGATCTTTAAAGAGAAGTCCCTGAACCTTTTAGTTCCTGAAGAGAAGTCCCTGAACCTTTTAGTTCCTGAAGAGAAGTCTGTGAACCTTTTAGTTCCTGAGGAGAAGTCCCTGAACCTTTTAGTTCTATGAAGAGAAGTCCCTGAACCTTTTAGTTCTTTAAAGAGAAGTCCCTGAACATTTTAGTTCTATGAAGAGAAGTCCCTGAACCTTTTAGTTCTATGAAGAGAAGTCCCTGAACCTTTCAGATCTTTAAAGAGAAGTCCCTGAACCTTTTAGTTCCTGAAGAGAAGTCCCTGAACCTTTTAGTTCCTGAAGAGAAGTCCCTGAACCTTTTAGTTCTATGAAGAGAAGTCCCTGAACCTTTTAGTTCAATGAATAGAAGTCCTTGAACCTTTTAGTTCTATGATGAGAAGTCCCTGAACCTTTTAGTTCTATGATGAGAAGTCCCTGAACCTTTTAGTTCCTGAAGAGAAGTCCCTGAACCTTTTAGTTCTTTAAAGAGAAGTCCCTGAACCTTTTAGTTCCTGAAGAGAAGTTTCTGAACCTTTTAGATCTTCAAAGAGAAGTCCCTGAACCTTTTAGTTCTTTGAAGAGAAGTCCCTGAACCTTTTAGTTCCATAAAGAGAAGTCCCTGAATCTTTTAGTTCTTTGAAGAGAAGTCCCTGAACCTTTTAGGTCCATAAAGAGAAGTCCCTGAACCTTTTAGTTCTTTGAAGAGAAGTCCCTGATCCTTTTAGTTCTGAGATGAGAAGTCCATGAACCTTTTAGTTCTATGAAGAGAAGTCCCTGAACCTTTTTGTTCCTGAAGAGAAGTTTCTGAACCTTTTAGATCTTCAAAGAGAAGTCCCTGAACCTTTTAGTTCTTTGAAGAGAAGTCCCTGAACCTTTTAGTTCCATAAAGAGAAGTCCCTGAACCTTTTATTTCTTTGAAGAGAAGTCCCTGAACCTTTTAGTTCCATAAAGAGAAGTCCCTGAACCTTTTATTTCTTTGAAGAGAAGTCCCTGAACCTTTTAGTTCTGAGATGAGAAGTCCATGAACCTTTTAGTTCTATGAAGAGAAGTCCCTGAACCTTTTAGTTCTGAGATGAGAAGTCCATGAACCTTTTAGTTCTATGAAGAGAAGTCCCTGAACCTTTTTGTTCCTGAAGAGAAGTCTGTGAACCTTTTAGTTCCTGAAGAGAAGTCCCTGAACCTGTTAGGTCTATGAAGAGAAGTCCCTGAACCTTTTTGTTCTTGGAAGAGAAGTCCCTGAACCTTTTAGTTCTGAGATGATAAGTCCATGAACCTTTTTGTTCCTGAAGAGAAGTCCCTGAACCTTTTAGTTCTTTGAAGAGAAGTCCCTGAACCTTTTAGTTCTGAGATGAGAAGTCCATGAACCTTTTAGTTCTATGAAGAGAAGTCCCTGAACCTTTTTGTTCCTGAAGAGAAGTCTGTGAACCTTTTAGTTCCTGAAGAGAAGTCCCTGAACCTGTTAGGTCTATGAAGAGAAGTCCCTGAACCTTTTTGTTCTTGGAAGAGAAGTCCCTGAACCTTTTAGTTGCTGAAGAGACGTCCCTGAACCTTTCAGATCTTTAAAGAGAAGTCCCTGAACCTTTTAGTTCCTGAAGAGAAGTCCCTGAACCTTTTAGTTCCTGAAGAGAAGTCTGTGAACTTTAGTTCCTGAGGAGAAGTCCCTGAACCTTTTAGTTCTATGAAGAGAAGTCCCTGAACCTTTTAGTTCTTTAAAGAGAAGTCCCTGAACATTTTAGTTCTATGAAGAGAAGTCCCTGAACCTTTTAGTTCTATGAAGAGAAGTCCCTGAACCTTTCAGATCTTTAAAGAGAAGTCCCTGAACCTTTTAGTTCCTGAAGAGAAGTCCCTGAACCTTTTAGTTCTTTAAAGAGAAGTCCCTGAACCATTTAGTTCTATTAAGAGATGTCCCTGAACCTTTTAGTTCTATGAAGAGAAGTCCCTGAACCTTTTAGTTCCTGAAGAAAAGTCCCTGAACCTTTTAGTTCTATGAAGAGAAGTCCCTGAACCTTTTAGTTCAATGAATAGAAGTCCTTGAACCTTTTAGTTCTATGAAGAGAAGTCCCTGAACCTTTTAGTTCTATGATGAGAAGTCCCTGAACCTTTTAGTTCCTGAAGAGAAGTCCCTGAACCTTTTAGTTCTTTAAAGAGAAGTCCCTGAACCTTTTAGTTCTGAGATGAGAAGTCCATGAACCTTTTTGTTCCTGAAGAGAAGTCCCTGAACCTTTTAGTTCTTTGAAGAGAAGTCCCTGAACCTTTTAGTTCTGAGATGAGAAGTCCCTGAACCTTTTTGTTCCTGAAGAGAAGTCTGTGAACCTTTTAGTTCCTGAAGAGAAGTCCCTGAAACTGTTAGGTCTATGAAGAGAAGTCCCTGAACCTTTTAGTTCCTGAAGAGACTTCCCTGAACCTTTCAGATCTTTAAAGAGAAGTCCCTGAACCTTTTAGTTCCTGAAGAGAAGTCCCTGAACCTTTTAGTTCCTGAAGAGAAGTCTGTGAACCTTTTAGTTCCTGAGGATTAGTCCCTGAACCTTTTAGTTCTATGAAGAGAAGTCCCTGAACCTTTTAGTTCTATGAAGAGAAGTCTCTGAACCTTTCAGATCTTTAAAGAGAAGTCCCTGAACCTTTTAGTTCCTGAAGAGAAGTCCCTGAACCTTTTAGTTCTTTGAAGAGAAGTCCCTGATCCTTTTAGTTCTGAGATGAGAAGTCCATGAACCTTTTAGTTCTATGAAGAGAAGTCCCTGAACCTTTTTGTTCCTGAAGAGAAGTTTCTGAACCTTTTAGATCTTCAAAGAGAAGTCCCTGAACCTTTTAGTTCTTTGAAGAGAAGTCCCTGAACCTTTTAGTTCCATAAAGAGAAGTCCCTGAACCTTTTAGTTCTTTGAAGAGAAGTCCCTGAACCTTTTAGTTCTGAGATGAGAAGTCCATGAACCTTTTTGTTCCTGAAGAGAAGTCCCTGAACCTTTTAGTTCTTTGAAGAGAAGTCCCTGAACCTTTTAGTTCTGAGATGAGAAGTCCATGAACCTTTTAGTTCTATGAAGAGAAGTCCCTGAACCTTTTTGTTCCTGAAGAGAAGTCTGTGAACCTTTTAGTTCCTGAAGAGAAGTCCCTGAACCTGTTAGGTCTATGAAGAGAAGTCCCTGAACCTTTTTGTTCTTGGAAGAGAAGTCCCTGAACCTTTTAGTTCCTGAAGAGACGTCCCTGAACCTTTCAGATCTTTAAAGAGAAGTCCCTGAACCTTTTAGTTCCTGAAGAGAAGTCCCTGAACCTTTTAGTTCCTGAAGAGAAGTCTGTGAACCTTTTAGTTCCTGAGGAGAAGTCCCTGAACCTTTTAGTTCTTTGAAGAGAAGTCCCTGAACCTTTTAGTTCTTTAAAGAGAAGTCCCTGAACATTTTAGTTCTATGAAGAGAAGTCCCTGAACCTTTTAGTTCTATGAAGAGAAGTCCCTGAACCTTTCAGATCTTTAAAGAGAAGTCCCTGAACCTTTTAGTTCCTGAAGAGAAGTCCCTGAACCTTTTAGTTCCTGAAGAGAAGTCCCTGAACCTTTTAGTTCTATGAAGAGAAGTCCCTGAACCTTTTAGTTCAATGAATAGAAGTCCTTGAACCTTTTAGTTCTATGATGAGAAGTCCCTGAACCTTTTAGTTCTATGATGAGAAGTCCCTGAACCTTTTAGTTCCTGAAGAGAAGTCCCTGAACCTTTTAGTTCTTTAAAGAGAAGTCCCTGAACCTTTTAGTTCCTGAAGAGAAGTTTCTGAACCTTTTAGATCTTCAAAGAGAAGTCCCTGAACCTTTTAGTTCTTTGAAGAGAAGTCCCTGAACCTTTTAGTTCTTTAAAGAGAAGTCCCTGAATCTTTTAGTTCTTTGAAGAGAAGTCCCTGATCCTTTTAGTTCTGAGATGAGAAGTCCATGAACCTTTTAGTTCTATGAAGAGAAGTCCCTGAACCTTTTTGTTCCTGAAGAGAAGTTTCTGAACCTTTTAGATCTTCAAAGAGAAGTCCCTGAACCTTTTAGTTCCATAAAGAGAAGTCCCTGAACCTTTTAGTTCTTTGAAGAGAAGTCCCTGAACCTTTTAGTTCCTGAAGAGAAGTCCCTGAACCTTTTAGTTCTTTAAAGAGAAGTCCCTGAACCGTTTAGTTCTATTAAGAGATGTCCCTGAACCTTTTAGTTCTATGAAGAGAAGTCCCTGAACCTTTTAGTTCCTGAAGAGAAGTCCCTGAACCTTTTAGTTCCTGAAGAGAAGTCTGTGAACCTTTTAGTTCCTGAAGAGAAGTCCCTGAACCTGTTAGGTCTATGAAGAGAAGTCGCTGAACCTTTTAGTTCTATGAAGAGAAGTCCCTGAACCTTTTAGTTCCTGAAGAGAAGTCCCTGAACCTTTTAGTTCTATGAAGAGAAGTCCCTGAACCTCTTTGATCATTAAAGAGAAGTCTGTGAACCTTTAAGTTCCTGAAGAGAAGTCCCTGAACCTTTTAGTTCTATGAAGAGATGTCCCTGAACCTTTTAGTTCTATGAAGAGATGTCCCTGAACCTTTTAGTTCGATGAAGAGATGTCCCTGAACCTTTTAGTTCCTGAAGAGAAGTCCCTGAACCTTTTCGATCTTTAAAGAGACGTCCCTGAACCTTTTAGTTCTATGACGAGAAGTCCCTGAACCTTTTAGTTCCTGAAGAGAAGTCTGTGAACCTTTTAGTTCCTGAGGAGAAGTCCCTGAACCTTTTAGTTCTATGAAGAGAAGTCCCTGAACCTTTTAGTTCTTTAAAGAGAAGTCCCTGAACATTTTAGTTCTATGAAGAGAAGTCCCTGAACCTTTTAGTTCTATGAAGAGAAGTCCCTGAACCTTTCAGATCTTTAAAGAGAAGTCCCTGAACCTTTTAGTTCCTGAAGAGAAGTCCCTGAACCTTTTAGTTCTTTAAAGAGAAGTCCCTGAACCATTTAGTTCTATTAAGAGATGTCCCTGAACCTTTTAGTTCTATGAAGAGAAGTCCCTGAAGCTTTTAGTTCCTGAAGAGAAGTCCCTGAACCTTTTAGTTCTTTAAAGAGAAGTCCCTGAACCTTTTAGTTCCTGAAGAGAAGTTTCTGAACCTTTTAGATCTTCAAAGAGAAGTCCCTGAACCTTTTAGTTCTTTGAAGAGAAGTCCCTGATCCTTTTAGTTCTGAGATGAGAAGTCCATGAACCTTTTAGTTCTATGAAGAGAAGTCCCTGAACCTTTTTGTTCCTGAAGAGAAGTTTCTGAACCTTTTAGATCTTCAAAGAGAAGTCCCTGAACCTTTTAGTTCTTTGAAGAGAAGTCCCTGAACCTTTTAGTTCCATAAAGAGAAGTCCTTGAACCTTTTAGTTCTATGATGAGCAGTCCCTGAACCTTTTAGTTCTATGAAGAGAAGTCCCTGAACCTTTTAGTTCCTGAAGAGAAGTCCCTGAACCTTTTAGTTCCTGAAGAGAAGTCCCTGAACCTTTTAGTTCCTGAAGAGAAGTCCCTGAACCTTTTAGTTCCTGAAGAGAAGTCCCTGAACCTTTTAGATCATTAAAGAGAAGTCTGTGAACCTTTAAGTTCCTGAAGAGAAGTCCCTGAACCTTTTAGTTCTATGAAGAGATGTCCCTGAACCTTTTAGTTCTATGAAGAGATGTCCCTGAACCTTTTAGTTCGATGAAGAGATGTCCCTGAACCTTTTAGTTCCTGAAGAGAAGTCCCTGAACCTTTTCGATCTTTAAAGAGACGTCCCTGAACCTTTTAGTTCTATGACGAGAAGTCCCTGAACCTTTTAGTTCTATGAAGAGAAGTCCCTGAACCTTTTAGTTCTTTAAAGAGAAGTCCCTGAACATTTTAGTTCTATGAAGAGAAGTCCCTGAACCTTTTAGTTCTATGAAGAGAAGTCCCTGAACCTTTTAGTTCTTTAAAGAGAAGTCCCTGAACCATTTAGTTCTATTAAGAGATGTCCCTGAACCTTTTAGTTCTATGAAGAGAAGTCCCTGAAGCTTTTAGTTCCTGAAGAGAAGTCCCTGAACCTTTTAGTTCTTTAAAGAGAAGTCCCTGAACCTTTTAGTTCTTTGAAGAGAAGTCCCTGAACCTTTTAGTTCCTGAAGAGAAGTCCCTGAACCTTTTAGTTCCTGAAGAGAAGTCCCTGAACCTTTTAGATCATTAAAGAGAAGTCTGTGAACCTTTAAGTTCCTGAAGAGAAGTCCCTGAACCTTTTAGTTCTATGAAGAGATGTCCCTGAACCTTTTAGTTCTATGAAGAGATGTCCCTGAACCTTTTAGTTCGATGAAGAGATGTCCCTGAACCTTTTAGTTCCTGAAGAGAAGTCCCTGAACCTTTTCGATCTTTAAAGAGACGTCCCTGAACCTTTTAGTTCTATGACGAGAAGTCCCTGAACCTTTTAGTTCTATGAAGAGAAGTCCCTGAACCTTTTAGTTCTTTAAAGAGAAGTCCCTGAACATTTTAGTTCTATGAAGAGAAGTCCCTGAACCTTTTAGTTCTATGAAGAGAAGTCCCTGAACCTTTTAGTTCTTTAAAGAGAAGTCCCTGAACCATTTAGTTCTATTAAGAGATGTCCCTGAACCTTTTAGTTCTATGAAGAGAAGTCCCTGAAGCTTTTAGTTCCTGAAGAGAAGTCCCTGAACCTTTTAGTTCTTTAAAGAGAAGTCCCTGAACCTTTTAGTTCTTTGAAGAGAAGTCCCTGAACCTTTTAGTTCCATAAAGAGAAGTCCCTGAACCTTTTAGTTCTTTGAAGAGAAGTCCCTGATCCTTTTAGTTCTTTAAAGAGAAGTCCCTGAACCATTTAGTTCTATTAAGAGATGTCCCTGAACCTTTTAGTTCTATGAAGAGAAGTCCCTGAAGCTTTTAGTTCCTGAAGAGAAGTCCCTGAACCTTTTAGTTCTTTAAAGAGAAGTCCCTGAACCTTTTAGTTCCTGAAGAGAAGTCCCTGAACCTTTTTGTTCCTGAAGAGAAGTCTGTGAACCTTTTAGTTCCTGAAGAGAAGTCCCTGAACCTGTTAGGTCTATGAAGAGAAGTCCCTGAACCTTTTTGTTCTTGGAAGAGAAGTCCCTGAACCTTTTAGTTGCTGAAGAGACGTCCCTGAACCTTTCAGATCTTTAAAGAGAAGTCCCTGAACCTTTTAGTTCCTGAAGAGAAGTCCCTGAACCTTTTAGTTCCTGAAGAGAAGTCTGTGAACTTTAGTTCCTGAGGAGAAGTCCCTGAACCTTTTAGTTCTATGAAGAGAAGTCCCTGAACCTTTTAGTTCTTTAAAGAGAAGTCCCTGAACATTTTAGTTCTATGAAGAGAAGTCCCTGAACCTTTTAGTTCTATGAAGAGAAGTCCCTGAACCTTTCAGATCTTTAAAGAGAAGTCCCTGAACCTTTTAGTTCCTGAAGAGAAGTCCCTGAACCTTTTAGTTCTTTAAAGAGAAGTCCCTGAACCATTTAGTTCTATTAAGAGATGTCCCTGAACCTTTTAGTTCTATGAAGAGAAGTCCCTGAACCTTTTAGTTCCTGAAGAAAAGTCCCTGAACCTTTTAGTTCTATGAAGAGAAGTCCCTGAACCTTTTAGTTCAATGAATAGAAGTCCTTGAACCTTTTAGTTCTATGAAGAGAAGTCCCTGAACCTTTTAGTTCTATGATGAGAAGTCCCTGAACCTTTTAGTTCCTGAAGAGAAGTCCCTGAACCTTTTAGTTCTTTAAAGAGAAGTCCCTGAACCTTTTAGTTCTGAGATGAGAAGTCCATGAACCTTTTTGTTCCTGAAGAGAAGTCCCTGAACCTTTTAGTTCTTTGAAGAGAAGTCCCTGAACCTTTTAGTTCTGAGATGAGAAGTCCCTGAACCTTTTTGTTCCTGAAGAGAAGTCTGTGAACCTTTTAGTTCCTGAAGAGAAGTCCCTGAAACTGTTAGGTCTATGAAGAGAAGTCCCTGAACCTTTTAGTTCCTGAAGAGACTTCCCTGAACCTTTCAGATCTTTAAAGAGAAGTCCCTGAACCTTTTAGTTCCTGAAGAGAAGTCCCTGAACCTTTTAGTTCCTGAAGAGAAGTCTGTGAACCTTTTAGTTCCTGAGGATTAGTCCCTGAACCTTTTAGTTCTATGAAGAGAAGTCCCTGAACCTTTTAGTTCTATGAAGAGAAGTCTCTGAACCTTTCAGATCTTTAAAGAGAAGTCCCTGAACCTTTTAGTTCCTGAAGAGAAGTCCCTGAACCTTTTAGTTCTTTGAAGAGAAGTCCCTGATCCTTTTAGTTCTGAGATGAGAAGTCCATGAACCTTTTAGTTCTATGAAGAGAAGTCCCTGAACCTTTTTGTTCCTGAAGAGAAGTTTCTGAACCTTTTAGATCTTCAAAGAGAAGTCCCTGAACCTTTTAGTTCTTTGAAGAGAAGTCCCTGAACCTTTTAGTTCCATAAAGAGAAGTCCCTGAACCTTTTAGTTCTTTGAAGAGAAGTCCCTGAACCTTTTAGTTCTGAGATGAGAAGTCCATGAACCTTTTTGTTCCTGAAGAGAAGTCCCTGAACCTTTTAGTTCTTTGAAGAGAAGTCCCTGAACCTTTTAGTTCTGAGATGAGAAGTCCATGAACCTTTTAGTTCTATGAAGAGAAGTCCCTGAACCTTTTTGTTCCTGAAGAGAAGTCTGTGAACCTTTTAGTTCCTGAAGAGAAGTCCCTGAACCTGTTAGGTCTATGAAGAGAAGTCCCTGAACCTTTTTGTTCTTGGAAGAGAAGTCCCTGAACCTTTTAGTTCCTGAAGAGACGTCCCTGAACCTTTCAGATCTTTAAAGAGAAGTCCCTGAACCTTTTAGTTCCTGAAGAGAAGTCCCTGAACCTTTTAGTTCCTGAAGAGAAGTCTGTGAACCTTTTAGTTCCTGAGGAGAAGTCCCTGAACCTTTTAGTTCTTTGAAGAGAAGTCCCTGAACCTTTTAGTTCTTTAAAGAGAAGTCCCTGAACATTTTAGTTCTATGAAGAGAAGTCCCTGAACCTTTTAGTTCTATGAAGAGAAGTCCCTGAACCTTTCAGATCTTTAAAGAGAAGTCCCTGAACCTTTTAGTTCCTGAAGAGAAGTCCCTGAACCTTTTAGTTCCTGAAGAGAAGTCCCTGAACCTTTTAGTTCTATGAAGAGAAGTCCCTGAACCTTTTAGTTCAATGAATAGAAGTCCTTGAACCTTTTAGTTCTATGATGAGAAGTCCCTGAACCTTTTAGTTCTATGATGAGAAGTCCCTGAACCTTTTAGTTCCTGAAGAGAAGTCCCTGAACCTTTTAGTTCTTTAAAGAGAAGTCCCTGAACCTTTTAGTTCCTGAAGAGAAGTTTCTGAACCTTTTAGATCTTCAAAGAGAAGTCCCTGAACCTTTTAGTTCTTTGAAGAGAAGTCCCTGAACCTTTTAGTTCTTTAAAGAGAAGTCCCTGAATCTTTTAGTTCTTTGAAGAGAAGTCCCTGATCCTTTTAGTTCTGAGATGAGAAGTCCATGAACCTTTTAGTTCTATGAAGAGAAGTCCCTGAACCTTTTTGTTCCTGAAGAGAAGTTTCTGAACCTTTTAGATCTTCAAAGAGAAGTCCCTGAACCTTTTAGTTCCATAAAGAGAAGTCCCTGAACCTTTTAGTTCTTTGAAGAGAAGTCCCTGAACCTTTTAGTTCCTGAAGAGAAGTCCCTGAACCTTTTAGTTCTTTAAAGAGAAGTCCCTGAACCGTTTAGTTCTATTAAGAGATGTCCCTGAACCTTTTAGTTCTATGAAGAGAAGTCCCTGAACCTTTTAGTTCCTGAAGAGAAGTCCCTGAACCTTTTAGTTCCTGAAGAGAAGTCTGTGAACCTTTTAGTTCCTGAAGAGAAGTCCCTGAACCTGTTAGGTCTATGAAGAGAAGTCGCTGAACCTTTTAGTTCTATGAAGAGAAGTCCCTGAACCTTTTAGTTCCTGAAGAGAAGTCCCTGAACCTTTTAGTTCTATGAAGAGAAGTCCCTGAACCTCTTTGATCATTAAAGAGAAGTCTGTGAACCTTTAAGTTCCTGAAGAGAAGTCCCTGAACCTTTTAGTTCTATGAAGAGATGTCCCTGAACCTTTTAGTTCTATGAAGAGATGTCCCTGAACCTTTTAGTTCGATGAAGAGATGTCCCTGAACCTTTTAGTTCCTGAAGAGAAGTCCCTGAACCTTTTCGATCTTTAAAGAGACGTCCCTGAACCTTTTAGTTCTATGACGAGAAGTCCCTGAACCTTTTAGTTCCTGAAGAGAAGTCTGTGAACCTTTTAGTTCCTGAGGAGAAGTCCCTGAACCTTTTAGTTCTATGAAGAGAAGTCCCTGAACCTTTTAGTTCTTTAAAGAGAAGTCCCTGAACATTTTAGTTCTATGAAGAGAAGTCCCTGAACCTTTTAGTTCTATGAAGAGAAGTCCCTGAACCTTTCAGATCTTTAAAGAGAAGTCCCTGAACCTTTTAGTTCCTGAAGAGAAGTCCCTGAACCTTTTAGTTCTTTAAAGAGAAGTCCCTGAACCATTTAGTTCTATTAAGAGATGTCCCTGAACCTTTTAGTTCTATGAAGAGAAGTCCCTGAAGCTTTTAGTTCCTGAAGAGAAGTCCCTGAACCTTTTAGTTCTTTAAAGAGAAGTCCCTGAACCTTTTAGTTCCTGAAGAGAAGTTTCTGAACCTTTTAGATCTTCAAAGAGAAGTCCCTGAACCTTTTAGTTCTTTGAAGAGAAGTCCCTGATCCTTTTAGTTCTGAGATGAGAAGTCCATGAACCTTTTAGTTCTATGAAGAGAAGTCCCTGAACCTTTTTGTTCCTGAAGAGAAGTTTCTGAACCTTTTAGATCTTCAAAGAGAAGTCCCTGAACCTTTTAGTTCTTTGAAGAGAAGTCCCTGAACCTTTTAGTTCCATAAAGAGAAGTCCTTGAACCTTTTAGTTCTATGATGAGCAGTCCCTGAACCTTTTAGTTCTATGAAGAGAAGTCCCTGAACCTTTTAGTTCCTGAAGAGAAGTCCCTGAACCTTTTAGTTCCTGAAGAGAAGTCCCTGAACCTTTTAGTTCCTGAAGAGAAGTCCCTGAACCTTTTAGTTCCTGAAGAGAAGTCCCTGAACCTTTTAGATCATTAAAGAGAAGTCTGTGAACCTTTAAGTTCCTGAAGAGAAGTCCCTGAACCTTTTAGTTCTATGAAGAGATGTCCCTGAACCTTTTAGTTCTATGAAGAGATGTCCCTGAACCTTTTAGTTCGATGAAGAGATGTCCCTGAACCTTTTAGTTCCTGAAGAGAAGTCCCTGAACCTTTTCGATCTTTAAAGAGACGTCCCTGAACCTTTTAGTTCTATGACGAGAAGTCCCTGAACCTTTTAGTTCTATGAAGAGAAGTCCCTGAACCTTTTAGTTCTTTAAAGAGAAGTCCCTGAACATTTTAGTTCTATGAAGAGAAGTCCCTGAACCTTTTAGTTCTATGAAGAGAAGTCCCTGAACCTTTTAGTTCTTTAAAGAGAAGTCCCTGAACCATTTAGTTCTATTAAGAGATGTCCCTGAACCTTTTAGTTCTATGAAGAGAAGTCCCTGAAGCTTTTAGTTCCTGAAGAGAAGTCCCTGAACCTTTTAGTTCTTTAAAGAGAAGTCCCTGAACCTTTTAGTTCTTTGAAGAGAAGTCCCTGAACCTTTTAGTTCCTGAAGAGAAGTCCCTGAACCTTTTAGTTCCTGAAGAGAAGTCCCTGAACCTTTTAGATCATTAAAGAGAAGTCTGTGAACCTTTAAGTTCCTGAAGAGAAGTCCCTGAACCTTTTAGTTCTATGAAGAGATGTCCCTGAACCTTTTAGTTCTATGAAGAGATGTCCCTGAACCTTTTAGTTCGATGAAGAGATGTCCCTGAACCTTTTAGTTCCTGAAGAGAAGTCCCTGAACCTTTTCGATCTTTAAAGAGACGTCCCTGAACCTTTTAGTTCTATGACGAGAAGTCCCTGAACCTTTTAGTTCTATGAAGAGAAGTCCCTGAACCTTTTAGTTCTTTAAAGAGAAGTCCCTGAACATTTTAGTTCTATGAAGAGAAGTCCCTGAACCTTTTAGTTCTATGAAGAGAAGTCCCTGAACCTTTTAGTTCTTTAAAGAGAAGTCCCTGAACCATTTAGTTCTATTAAGAGATGTCCCTGAACCTTTTAGTTCTATGAAGAGAAGTCCCTGAAGCTTTTAGTTCCTGAAGAGAAGTCCCTGAACCTTTTAGTTCTTTAAAGAGAAGTCCCTGAACCTTTTAGTTCTTTGAAGAGAAGTCCCTGAACCTTTTAGTTCCATAAAGAGAAGTCCCTGAACCTTTTAGTTCTTTGAAGAGAAGTCCCTGATCCTTTTAGTTCTGAGATGAGAAGTCCATGAACCTTTTAGTTCTATGAAGAGAAGTCCCTGAACCTTTTTGTTCCTGAAGAGAAGTTTCTGAACCTTTTAGATCTTCAAAGAGAAGTCCCTGAACCTTTTAGTTCTTTGAAGAGAAGTCCCTGAACCTTTTAGTTCCATAAAGAGAAGTCCCTGAACCTTTTAGTTCTTTGAAGAGAAGTCCCTGAACCTTTTAGTTCTGAGATGAGAAGTCCATGAACCTTTTTGTTCCTGAAGAGAAGTCCCTGAACCTTTTAGTTCTTTGAAGAGAAGTCCCTGAACCTTTTAGTTCTTTAAAGAGAAGTCCCTGAACATTTTAGTTCTATGAAGAGAAGTCCCTGAACCTTTTAGTTCTATGAAAAGAAGTCCCTGAACCTTTCAGATCTTTAAAGAGAAGTCCCTGAACCTTTTAGTTCCTGAAGAGAAGTCCCTGAACCTTTTAGTTCCTGAAGAGAAGTCCCTGAACCTTTTAGTTCTATGAAGAGAAGTCCCTGAACCTTTTAGTTCAATGAATAGAAGTCCTTGAACCTTTTAGTTCTATGATGAGAAGTCCCTGAACCTTTTAGTTCTATGATGAGAAGTCCCTGAACCTTTTAGTTCCTGAAGAGAAGTCCCTGAACCTTTTAGTTCTTTAAAGAGAAGTCCCTGAACCTTTTAGTTCCTGAAGAGAAGTTTCTGAAACTTTTAGATCTTCAAAGAGAAGTCCCTGAACCTTTTAGTTCTTTGAAGAGAAGTCCCTGAACCTTTTAGGTCCATAAAGAGAAGTCCCTGAACCTTTTAGTTCTTTGAAGAGAAGTCCCTGATCCTTTTAGTTCTGAGATGAGAAGTCCATGAACCTTTTAGTTCTATGAAGAGAAGTCCCTGAACCTTTTTGTTCCTGAAGAGAAGTTTCTGAACCTTTTAGATCTTCAAAGAGAAGTCCCTGAACCTTTTAGTTCTTTGAAGAGAAGTCCCTGAACCTTTTAGTTCCATAAAGAGAAGTCCCTGAACCTTTTATTTCTTTGAAGAGAAGTCCCTGAACCTTTTAGTTCCATAAAGAGAAGTCCCTGAACCTTTTATTTCTTTGAAGAGAAGTCCCTGAACCTTTTAGTTCTGAGATGAGAAGTCCATGAACCTTTTAGTTCTATGAAGAGAAGTCCCTGAACCTTTTAGTTCTGAGATGAGAAGTCCATGAACCTTTTAGTTCTATGAAGAGAAGTCCCTGAACCTTTTTGTTCCTGAAGAGAAGTCTGTGAACCTTTTAGTTCCTGAAGAGAAGTCCCTGAACCTGTTAGGTCTATGAAGAGAAGTCCCTGAACCTTTTTGTTCTTGGAAGAGAAGTCCCTGAACCTTTTAGTTCTGAGATGATAAGTCCATGAACCTTTTTGTTCCTGAAGAGAAGTCCCTGAACCTTTTAGTTCTTTGAAGAGAAGTCCCTGAACCTTTTAGTTCTGAGATGAGAAGTCCATGAACCTTTTAGTTCTATGAAGAGAAGTCCCTGAACCTTTTTGTTCCTGAAGAGAAGTCTGTGAACCTTTTAGTTCCTGAAGAGAAGTCCCTGAACCTGTTAGGTCTATGAAGAGAAGTCCCTGAACCTTTTTGTTCTTGGAAGAGAAGTCCCTGAACCTTTTAGTTCCTGAAGAGACGTCCCTGAACCTTTCAGATCTTTAAAGAGAAGTCCCTGAACCTTTTAGTTCCTGAAGAGAAGTCCCTGAACCTTTTAGTTCCTGAAGAGAAGTCTGTGAACCTTTTAGTTCCTGAGGAGAAGTCCCTGAACCTTTTAGTTCTATGAAGAGAAGTCCCTGAACCTTTTAGTTCTTTAAAGAGAAGTCCCTGAACATTTTAGTTCTATGAAGAGAAGTCCCTGAACCTTTTAGTTCTATGAAGAGAAGTCCCTGAACCTTTCAGATCTTTAAAGAGAAGTCCCTGAACCTTTTAGTTCCTGAAGAGAAGTCCCTGAACCTTTTAGTTCGTTAAAGAGAAGTCCCTGAACCATTTAGTTCTATTAAGAGATGTCCCTGAACCTTTTAGTTCTATGAAGAGAAGTCCCTGAACCTTTTAGTTCCTGAAGAAAAGTCCCTGAACCTTTTAGTTCTATGAAGAGAAGTCCCTGAACCTTTTAGTTCAATGAATAGAAGTCCTTGAACCTTTTAGTTCTATGAAGAGAAGTCCCTGAACCTTTTAGTTCTATGATGAGAAGTCCCTGAACCTTTTAGTTCCTGAAGAGAAGTCCCTGAACCTTTTAGTTCTTTAAAGAGAAGTCCCTGAACCTTTTAGTTCTGAGATGAGAAGTCCATGAACCTTTTTGTTCCTGAAGAGAAGTCCCTGAACCTTTTAGTTCTTTGAAGAGAAGTCCCTGAACCTTTTAGTTCTGAGATGAGAAGTCCATGAACCTTTTAGTTCTATGAAGAGAAGTCCCTGAACCTTTTTGTTCCTGAAGAGAAGTCTGTGAACCTTTTAGTTCCTGAAGAGACTTCCCTGAACCTTTCAGATCTTTAAAGAGAAGTCCCTGAACCTTTTAGTTCCTGAAGAGAAGTCCCTGAACCTTTTAGTTCCTGAAGAGAAGTCTGTGAACCTTTTAGTTCCTGAGGATTAGTCCCTGAACCTTTTAGTTCTATGAAGAGAAGTCCCTGAACCTTTTAGTTCTATGAAGAGAAGTCCCTGAACCTTTCAGATCTTTAAAGAGAAGTCCCTGAACCTTTTAGTTCCTGAAGAGAAGTCCCTGAACCTTTTAGTTCTTTAAAGAGAAGTCCCTGAACCATTTAGTTCTGAGATGAGAAGTCCATGAACCTTTTAGTTCTATGAAGAGAAGTCCCTGAACCTTTCAGATCTTTAAAGAGAAGTCCCTGAACCTTTTAGTTCCTGAAGAGAAGTCCCTGAACCTTTTAGTTCTGTAAAGAGAAGTCCCTGAACCATTTAGTTCTATTAAGATGTCCCTGAACCTTTTAGTTCTATGAAGAGAAGTCCCTGAACCTTTTAGTTCAATGAATAGAAGTCCTTGAACCTTTTAGTTCTATGATGAGAAGTCCCTGAACCTTTTAGTTCTATGATGAGAAGTCCCTGAACCTTTTAGTTCCTGAAGAGAAGTCCCTGAACCTTTTAGTTCTATGATGAGAAGTCCCTGAACCTTTTAGTTACTGAAGAGAAGTCCCTGAACCTTTTAGTTCTTTGAAGAGAAGTCCCTGAACCTTTTAGTTCCATAAAGAGAAGTCCCTGAACCTTTTAGTTCTTTGAAGAGAAGTCCCTGATCCTTTTAGTTCTGTGATGAGAAGTCCATGAACCTTTTAGTTCTATGAAGAGAAGTCCCTGAACCTTTTTGTTCCTGAAGAGAAGTTTCTGAACCTTTTAGATCTTCAAAGAGAAGTCCCTGAACCTTTTAGTTCTATAAAGAGAAGTCCCTGAACCTTTTAGTTCTTTGAAGAGAAGTCCCTGAACCTTTTAGTTCTGAGATGAGAAGTCCATGAACCTTTTTGTTCCTGAAGAGAAGTCCCTGAACCTTTTTGTTCCTGAATAGAAGTCTGTGAACCTTTTAGTTTTGAGATGAGAAGTCCATGAACCTTTTAGTTCTATGAAGAGAAGTCCCTGAACCTTTTTGTTCCTGAATAGAAGTCTGTGAACCTTTTAGTTCCTGAAGAGAAGTCCCTGAACCTGTTAGGTCTATGAAGAGAAGTCCCTGAACCTTTTTGTTCTTGGAAGAGAAGTCCCTGAACCTTTTAGTTCTATGAAGAGAAGTCCCTGAACCTTTTGAGTTGCTGAAGAGAAGTCCTTGAAACTTTTAGATCTATTAAGAGAAGTCCCTGAACCTTTTAATTCTATGAATAGAAGTCCGTGAACACTTTAGTTCTACGAAGAGACATCCCTGAACTTTTCAGTTCATGAAGTGAAGTTCCTGAACCTTTTAGTTCCAGAAGAGAAGTCCTTGAACCTTTAAGTTCTGTAAAGAGACGTCCCTGAACCTTTTAGTTCCTGAAGAGAAGTCCCTGAACCTTTTAGTTCTTTAAAGAGAAGTCCCTGAACCTTTTAGTTCTGAGATGAGAAGTCCATGAACCTTTTTGTTCCTGAAGAGAAGTTCCTGAACCTTTTAGTTCTTTGAAGAGAAGTCCCTGAACCTTTTAGTTCTGAGATGAGAAGTCCATGAACCTTTTAGTTCTATGAAGAGAAGTCCCTGAACCTTTTTGTTCCATGAAGAGAAGTCTGTGAACCTTTTAGTTCCTGAAGAGAAGTCCCTGAACCTGTTAGGTCTATGAAGAGAAGTCCCTGAACCTTTTTGTTCTTGGTAGAGAAGTCCCTGAACCTTTTAGTTCCTGAAGAGACGTCCCTGAACCTTTCAGATCTTTAAAGAGAAGTCCCTGAACCTTTTAGTTCCTGAAGAGAAGTCCCTGAACCTTTTAGTTCCTGAAGAGAAGTCTGTGAACCTTTTAGTTCCTGAGGAGAAGTCCCTGAACCTTTTAGTTCTTTTAAGAGAAGTCCCTGAACCATTTAGTTCTATTAAGAGATGTCCCTGAACCTTTTAGTTCTATGAAGAGAAGTCCCTGAACCTTTTAGTTCCTGAAGAGAAGTCCCTGAACCTTTTAGTTCTATGAAGAGAAGTCCCTGAACCTTTCAGATCTTTAAAGAGAAGTCCCTGAACCTTTTAGTTCCTGAAGAGAAGTCCCTGAACCTTTTAGTTCTTTAAAGAGAAGTCCCTGAACCATTTAGTTCTATTAAGATGTCCCTGAACCTTTTAGTTCTATGAAGAGAAGTCCCTGAACCTTTTAGTTCAATGAATAGAAGTCCTTGAACCTTTTAGTTCTATGATGAGAAGTCCCTGAACCTTTTAGTTCTATGATGAGAAGTCCCTGAACCTTTTAGTTCCTGAAGAGAAGTCCCTGAACCTTTTAGTTCTTCAAAGAGAAGTCCCTGAACCTTTTAGTTCTTTGAAGAGAAGTCCCTGAACTTTTTAGTTCCATAAAGAGAAGTCCCTGAACCTTTTAGTTCTTTGAAGAGAAGTCCCTGATCCTTTTAGTTCTGAGATGAGAAGTCCATGAACCTTTTAGTTCTATGAAGAGAAGTCCCTGAACCTTTTTGTTCCTGAAGAGAAGTTTCTGAACCTTTTAGATCTTCAAAGAGAAGTCCCTGAACCTTTTAGTTCCATAAAGAGAAGTCCCTGAACCTTTTAGTTCTTTGAAGAGAAGTCCCTGAACCTTTTAGATCTGAGATGAGAAGTCCATGAACCTTTTAGTTCTATGAAGAGAAGTCCCTGAACCTTTTAGTTCTTTGAAGAGAAGTCCCTAAACCTTTTAGTTCTGAGATGAGAAGTCCATGAACCTTTTAGTTCTATGAAGAGAAGTCCCTGAACCTTTTTGTTCCTGAAGAGAGGTCTGTGAACCTTTTAGTTCCTGAAGAGGAGTCCCTGAACCTGTTAGGTCGATGAAGAGAAGTCCCTGAACCTTTTTGTTCTTGGAAGAGAAGTCCCTGAACCTTTTAGTTCCTGAAGAGACGTCCCTGAACCTTTCAGATCTTTAAAGAGAAGTCCCTGAACCTTTTAGTTCTATGAAGAGAAGTCCCTGAACCTTTTGAGTTGCTGAAGAGAAGTCCTTGAAACTTTTAGATCTATTAAGAGAAGTCCCTGAACCTTTTAATTCTATGAATAGAAGTCCCTGAACACTTTAGTTCTACGAAGAGACATCCCTGAACTTTTCAGTTCATGAAGAGAAGTTCCTGAACCTTTTAGTTCCAGAAGAGAAGTCCTTGAACCTTTAAGTTCTGTAAAGAGACGTCCCTGAACCTTTTAGTTCCTGAAGAGAAGTCCCTGAACCTTTTAGTTCTTTAAAGAGAAGTCCCTGAACCTTTTAGTTCTGAGATGAGAAGTCCATGAACCTTTTTGTTCCTGAAGAGAAGTCCCTGAACCTTTTAGTTCTTTGAAGAGAAGTCCCTGAACCTTTTAGTTCTGAGATGAGAAGTCCATGAACCTTTTAGTTCTATGAAGAGAAGTCCCTGAACCTTTTTGTTCCTGAAGAGAAGTCTGTGAACCTTTTAGTTCCTGAAGAGAAGTCCCTGAACCTGTTAGGTCTATGAAGAGAAGTCCCTGAACCTTTTTGTTCTTGGAAGAGAAGTCCCTGAACCTTTTAGTTCCTGAAGAGACGTCCCTGAACCTTTCAGATCTTTAAAGAGAAGTCCCTGAACCTTTTAGTTCCTGAAGAGAAGTCCCTGAACCTTTTAGTTCCTGAAGAGAAGTCTGTGAACCTTTTAGTTCCTGAGGAGAAGTCCCTGAACCTTTTAGTTCTATGAAGAGAAGTCCCTGAACCTTTTAGTTCTATGAAGAGAAGTCCCTGAACCTTTCAGATCTTTAAAGAGAAGTCCCTGAACCTTTTAGTTCCTGAAGAGAAGTCCCTGAACCTTTTAGTTCTTTAAAGAGAAGTCCCTGAACCATTTAGTTCTATTAAGAGATGTCCCTGAACCTTTTAGTTCTATGAAGAGAAGTCCCTGAACCTTTTAGTTCCTGAAGAGAAGTCCCTGAACCTTTTAGTTCTATGAAGAGAAGTCCCTGAACCTTTCAGATCTTTAAAGAGAAGTCCCTGAACCTTTTAGTTCCTGAAGAGAAGTCCCTGAACCTTTTAGTTCTTTAAAGAGAAGTCCCTGAACCATTTAGTTCTATTAAGATGTCCCTGAACCTTTTAGTTCTATGAAGAGAAGTCCCTGAACCTTTTAGATCAATGAATAGAAGTCCTTGAACCTTTTAGTTCTATGATGAGAAGTCCCTGAATCTTTTAGTTCTATGATGAGAAGTCCCTGAACCTTTTAGTTCCTGAAGAGAAGTCCCTGAACCTTTTAGTTCTTCAAAGAGAAGTCCCTGAACCTTTTAGTTCTTTGAAGAGAAGTCCCTGAACCTTTTAGTTCCATAAAGAGAAGTCCCTGAACCTTTTAGTTCTTTGAAGAGAAGTCCCTGATCCTTTTAGTTCTGAGATGAGAAGTCCATGAACCTTTTAGTTCTATGAAGAGAAGTCCCTGAACCTTTTTGTTCCTGAAGAGAAGTTTCTGAACCTTTTAGATCTTCAAAGAGAAGTCCCTGAACCTTTTAGTTCCATAAAGAGAAGTCCCTGAACCTTTTAGTTCTTTGAAGAGAAGTCCCTGAACCTTTTAGTTCTGAGATGAGAAGTCCATGAACCTTTTTGTTCCTGAAGAGAAGTCCCTGAACCTTTTAGTTCTTTGAAGAGAAGTCCCTGAACCTTTTAGTTCTGAGATGAGAAGTCCATGAACCTTTTAGTTCTATGAAGAGAAGTCCCTGAACCTTTTTGTTCCTGAATAGAAGTCTGTGAACCTTTTAGTTCCTGAAGAGAAGTCCCTGAACCTTTTAGGTCTATGAAGAGAAGTCCCTGAACCTTTTTGTTTTTGGAAGAGAAGTCCCTGAACCTTTTAGTTCCTGAAGAGACGTCCCTGAACCTTTCAGATCTTTAAAGAGAAGTCCCTGAACCTTTTAGTTCTATGAAGAGAAGTCCCTGAACCTTTTGAGTTGCTGAAGAGAAGTCCTTGAAACTTTTTGATCTATTAAGAGAAGTCCCTGAACCTTTTAATTCTATGAATAGAAGTCCCTGAACACTTTAGTTCTACGAAGAGACATCCCTGAACTTTTCAGTTCATGAAGAGAAGTTCCTGAACCTTTTAGTTCTTTAAAGAGAAGTCCCTGAACCTTTTAGTTCTGAGATGAGAAGTCCCTGAACCTTTTAGTTCTGAGATTAGAAGTCCATGAACCTTTTAGTTCTATGAAGAGAAGTCCCTGAACCTTTTTGTTCCTGAAGAGAAGTCTGTGAACCTTTTAGTTCCTGAAGAGAAGTCCCTGAACCTGTTAGGTCTATGAAGAGAAGTCCCTGAACCTTTTTGTTCTTGGAAGAGAAGTCCCTGAACCTTTTAGTTCCTGAAGAGACGTCCCTGAACCTTTCAGATCTTTAAAGAGAAGTCCCTGAACCTTTTAGTTCCTGAAGAGAAGTCCCTGAACCTTTTAGTTCCTGAAGAGAAGTCTGTGAACCTTTTAGTTCCTGAAGAGAAGTCCCTGAACCTTTTAGTTCTATGAAGAGAAGTCCCTGAACCTTTTAGTTCTATGAAGAGAAGTCCCTGAACCTTTCAGATCTTTAAAGAGAAGTCCCTGAACCTTTTAGTTCCTGAAGAGAAGTCCCTGAACCTTTTAGTTCTTTAAAGAGAAGTCCCTGAACCATTTAGTTCTATTAAGAGATGTCCCTGAACCTTTTAGTTCTATGAAGAGAAGTCCCTGAACCTTTTAGTTCCTGAAGAGAAGTCCCTGAACCTTTTAGTTCTATGAAGAGAAGTCCCTGAACCTTTCAGATCTTTAAAGAGAAGTCCCTGAACCTTTTAGTTCCTGAAGAGAAGTCCCTGAACCTTTTAGTTCTTTAAAGAGAAGTCCCTGAACCATTTAGTTCTATTAAGATGTCCCTGAACCTTTTAGTTCTATGAAGAGAAGTCCCTGAACCTTTTAGTTCAATGAATAGAAGTCCTTGAACCTTTTAGTTCTATGATGAGAAGTCCCTGAATCTTTTAGTTCTATGATGAGAAGTCCCTGAACCTTTTAGTTCTTCAAAGAGAAGTCCCTGAACCTTTTAGTTCTTTGAAGAGAAGTCCCTGAACCTTTTAGTTCCATAAAGAGAAGTCCCTGAACCTTTTAGTTATTTGAAGAGAAGTCCCTGATCCTTTTATTTCTGAGATGAGAAGTCCATGAACCTTTTAGTTCTATGAAGAGAAGTCCCTGAACCTTTTTGTTCCTGAAGAGAAGTTTCTGAACCTTTTAGATCTTCAAAGAGAAGTCCCTGAACCTTTTAGTTCCATAAAGAGAAGTCCCTGAACCTTTTAGTTCTTTGAAGAGAAGTCCCTGAACCTTTTAGTTCTTTAAAGAGAAGTCCCTGAACCATTTAGTTCTATTAAGAGATGTCCCTGAACCTTTTAGTTCTATGAAGAGAAGTCCCTGAACCTTTTAGTTCCTGAAGAGAAGTCCCTGAACCTTTTAGTTCTATGAAGAGAAGTCCCTGAACCTTTCAGATCTTTAAAGAGAAGTCCCTGAACCTTTTAGTTCCTGAAGAGAAGTCCCTGAACCTTTTAGTTCTTTAAAGAGAAGTCCCTGAACCATTTAGTTCTATTAAGATGTCCCTGAACCTTTTAGTTCTATGAAGAGAAGTCCCTGAACCTTTTAGTTCAATGAATAGAAGTCCTTGAACCTTTTAGTTCTATGATGAGAAGTCCCTGAATCTTTTAGTTCTATGATGAGAAGTCCCTGAACCTTTTAGTTCCTGAAGAGAAGTCCCTGAACCTTTTAGTTCTTCAAAGAGAAGTCCCTGAACCTTTTAGTTCTTTGAAGAGAAGTCCCTGAACCTTTTTGTTCCTGAAGAGAAGTCCCTGAACCTTTTAGTTCTCTGAAGAGAAGTCCCTGAACCTTTTTGTTCCTGAATAGAAGTCTGTGAACCTTTTAGTTCCTGAAGAGAAGTCCCTGAACCTTTTAGGTCTATGAAGAGAAGTCCCTGAACCTTTTTGTTCTTGGAAGAGAAGTCCCTGAACCTTTTAGTTCTATGAAGAGAAGTCCCTGAACCTTTTGAGTTCTGAAGAGAAGTCCTTGAAACTTTTAGATCTATTAAGAGAAGTCCCTGAACCTTTTAATTCTATGAATAGAAGTCCCTGAACACTTTAGTTCTACGAAGAGACATCCCTGAACTTTTCAGTTCATGAAGAGAAGTTCCTGAACCTTTTAGTTCCAGAAGAGAAGTCCTTGAACCTTTAAGTTCTGTAAAGAGACGTCCCTGAACCTTTTAGTTCCTGAAGAGAAGTCCCTGAACCTTTTAGTTCTTTAAAGAGAAGTCCCTGAACCTTTTAGTTCTGAGATGAGAAGTCCCTGAACCTTTTAGTTCTGAGATTAGAAGTCCATGAACCTTTTAGTTCTATGAAGAGAAGTCCCTGAACCTTTTTGTTCCTGAAGAGAAGTCTGTGAACCTTTTAGTTCCTGAAGAGAAGTCCCTGAACCTGTTAGGTCTATGAAGAGAAGTCCCTGAACCTTTTTGTTCTTGGAAGAGAAGTCCCTGAACCTTTTAGTTCCTGAAGAGACGTCCCTGAACCTTTCAGATCTTTAAAGAGAAGTCCCTGAACCTTTTAGTTCCTGAAGAGAAGTCCCTGAACCTTTTAGTTCCTGAAGAGAAGTCTGTGAACCTTTTAGTTCCTGAAGAGAAGTCCCTGAACCTTTTAGTTCTATGAAGAGAAGTCCCTGAACCTTTTAGTTCTATGAAGAGAAGTCCCTGAACCTTTCAGATCTTTAAAGAGAAGTCCCTGAACCTTTTAGTTCCTGAAGAGAAGTCCCTGAACCTTTTAGTTCTTTAAAGAGAAGTCCCTGAACCATTTAGTTCTATTAAGAGATGTCCCTGAACCTTTTAGTTCTATGAAGAGAAGTCCCTGAACCTTTTAGTTCCTGAAGAGAAGTCCCTGAACCTTTTAGTTCTATGAAGAGAAGTCCCTGAACCTTTCAGATCTTTAAAGAGAAGTCCCTGAACCTTTTAGTTCCTGAAGAGAAGTCCCTGAACCTTTTAGTTCTTTAAAGAGAAGTCCCTGAACCATTTAGTTCTATTAAGATGTCCCTGAACCTTTTAGTTCTATGAAGAGAAGTCCCTGAACCTTTTAGTTCAATGAATAGAAGTCCTTGAACCTTTTAGTTCTATGATGAGAAGTCCCTGAATCTTTTAGTTCTATGATGAGAAGTCCCTGAACCTTTTAGTTCCTGAAGAGAAGTCCCTGAACCTTTTAGTTCTTCAAAGAGAAGTCCCTGAACCTTTTAGTTCTTTGAAGAGAAGTCCCTGAACCTTTTAGTTCCATAAAGAGAAGTCCCTGAACCTTTTAGTTCTTTGAAGAGAAGTCCCTGATCCTTTTATTTCTGAGATGAGAAGTCCATGAACCTTTTAGTTCTATGAAGAGAAGTCCCTGAACCTTTTTGTTCCTGAAGAGAAGTCTGTGAACCTTTTAGTTCCTGAAGAGAAGTCCCTGAACCTGTTAGGTCTATGAAGAGAAGTCCCTGAACCTTTTTGTTCTTGGAAGAGAAGTCCCTGAACCTTTTAGTTCTGAGATGATAAGTCCATGAACCTTTTTGTTCCTGAAGAGAAGTCCCTGAACCTTTTAGTTCTTTGAAGAGAAGTCCCTGAACCTTTTAGTTCTGAGATGAGAAGTCCATGAACCTTTTAGTTCTATGAAGAGAAGTCCCTGAACCTTTTTGTTCCTGAAGAGAAGTCTGTGAACCTTTTAGTTCCTGAAGAGAAGTCCCTGAACCTGTTAGGTCTATGAAGAGAAGTCCCTGAACCTTTTTGTTCTTGGAAGAGAAGTCCCTGAACCTTTTAGTTCCTGAAGAGACGTCCCTGAACCTTTCAGATCTTTAAAGAGAAGTCCCTGAACCTTTTAGTTCCTGAAGAGAAGTCCCTGAACCTTTTAGTTCCTGAAGAGAAGTCTGTGAACCTTTTAGTTCCTGAGGAGAAGTCCCTGAACCTTTTAGTTCTATGAAGAGAAGTCCCTGAATCTTTTAGTTCTTTAAAGAGAAGTCCCTGAACATTTTAGTTCTATGAAGAGAAGTCCCTGAACCTTTTAGTTCTATGAAGAGAAGTCCCTGAACCTTTCAGATCTTTAAAGAGAAGTCCCTGAACCTTTTAGTTCCTGAAGAGAAGTCCCTGAACCTTTTAGTTCGTTAAAGAGAAGTCCCTGAACCATTTAGTTCTATTAAGAGATGTCCCTGAACCTTTTAGTTCTATGAAGAGAAGTTCCTGAACCTTTTAGTTCCAGAAGAGAAGTCCTTGAACCTTTAAGTTCTGTAAAGAGACGTCCCTGAACCTTTTAGTTCCTGAAGAGAAGTCCCTGAACCTTTTAGTTCTTTAAAGAGAAGTCCCTGAACCTTTTAGTTCTGAGATGAGAAGTCCATGAACCTTTTTGTTCCTGAAGAGAAGTCCCTGAACCTTTTAGTTCTTTGAAGAGAAGTCCCTGAACCTTTTAGTTCTGAGATGAGAAGTCCATGAACCTTTTAGTTCTATGAAGAGAAGTCCCTGAACCTTTTTGTTCCTGAAGAGAAGTCTGTGAACCTTTTAGTTCCTGAAGAGAAGTCCCTGAACCTGTTAGGTCTATGAAGAGAAGTCCCTGAACCTTTTTGTTCTTGGAAGAGAAGTCCCTGAACCTTTTAGTTCCTGAAGAGACGTCCCTGAACCTTTCAGATCTTTAAAGAGAAGTCCCTGAACCTTTTAGTTCCTGAAGAGAAGTCCCTGAACCTTTTAGTTCCTGAAGAGAAGTCTGTGAACCTTTTAGTTCCTGAGGAGAAGTCCCTGAACCTTTTAGTTCTATGAAGAGAAGTCCCTGAACCTTTTAGTTCTATGAAGAGAAGTCCCTGAACCTTTCAGATCTTTAAAGAGAAGTCCCTGAACCTTTTAGTTCCTGAAGAGAAGTCCCTGAACCTTTTAGTTCTTTAAAGAGAAGTCCCTGAACCATTTAGTTCTATTAAGAGATGTCCCTGAACCTTTTAGTTCTATGAAGAGAAGTCCCTGAACCTTTTAGTTCCTGAAGAGAAGTCCCTGAACCTTTTAGTTCTATGAAGAGAAGTCCCTGAACCTTTCAGATCTTTAAAGAGAAGTCCCTGAACCTTTTAGTTCCTGAAGAGAAGTCCCTGAACCTTTTAGTTCTTTAAAGAGAAGTCCCTGAACCATTTAGTTCTATTAAGATGTCCCTGAACCTTTTAGTTCTATGAAGAGAAGTCCCTGAACCTTTTAGATCAATGAATAGAAGTCCTTGAACCTTTTAGTTCTATGATGAGAAGTCCCTGAATCTTTTAGTTCTATGATGAGAAGTCCCTGAACCTTTTAGTTCCTGAAGAGAAGTCCCTGAACCTTTTAGTTCTTCAAAGAGAAGTCCCTGAACCTTTTAGTTCTTTGAAGAGAAGTCCCTGAACCTTTTAGTTCCATAAAGAGAAGTCCCTGAACCTTTTAGTTCTTTGAAGAGAAGTCCCTGATCCTTTTAGTTCTGAGATGAGAAGTCCATGAACCTTTTAGTTCTATGAAGAGAAGTCCCTGAACCTTTTTGTTCCTGAAGAGAAGTTTCTGAACCTTTTAGATCTTCAAAGAGAAGTCCCTGAACCTTTTAGTTCCATAAAGAGAAGTCCCTGAACCTTTTAGTTCTTTGAAGAGAAGTCCCTGAACCTTTTAGTTCTGAGATGAGAAGTCCATGAACCTTTTTGTTCCTGAAGAGAAGTCCCTGAACCTTTTAGTTCTTTGAAGAGAAGTCCCTGAACCTTTTAGTTCTGAGATGAGAAGTCCATGAACCTTTTAGTTCTATGAAGAGAAGTCCCTGAACCTTTTTGTTCCTGAATAGAAGTCTGTGAACCTTTTAGTTCCTGAAGAGAAGTCCCTGAACCTTTTAGGTCTATGAAGAGAAGTCCCTGAACCTTTTTGTTTTTGGAAGAGAAGTCCCTGAACCTTTTAGTTCCTGAAGAGACGTCCCTGAACCTTTCAGATCTTTAAAGAGAAGTCCCTGAACCTTTTAGTTCTATGAAGAGAAGTCCCTGAACCTTTTGAGTTGCTGAAGAGAAGTCCTTGAAACTTTTAGATCTATTAAGAGAAGTCCCTGAACCTTTTAATTCTATGAATAGAAGTCCCTGAACACTTTAGTTCTACGAAGAGACATCCCTGAACTTTTCAGTTCATGAAGAGAAGTTCCTGAACCTTTTAGTTCTTTAAAGAGAAGTCCCTGAACCTTTTAGTTCTGAGATGAGAAGTCCCTGAACCTTTTAGTTCTGAGATTAGAAGTCCATGAACCTTTTAGTTCTATGAAGAGAAGTCCCTGAACCTTTTTGTTCCTGAAGAGAAGTCTGTGAACCTTTTAGTTCCTGAAGAGAAGTCCCTGAACCTGTTAGGTCTATGAAGAGAAGTCCCTGAACCTTTTTGTTCTTGGAAGAGAAGTCCCTGAACCTTTTAGTTCCTGAAGAGACGTCCCTGAACCTTTCAGATCTTTAAAGAGAAGTCCCTGAACCTTTTAGTTCCTGAAGAGAAGTCCCTGAACCTTTTAGTTCCTGAAGAGAAGTCTGTGAACCTTTTAGTTCCTGAAGAGAAGTCCCTGAACCTTTTAGTTCTATGAAGAGAAGTCCCTGAACCTTTTAGTTCTATGAAGAGAAGTCCCTGAACCTTTCAGATCTTTAAAGAGAAGTCCCTGAACCTTTTAGTTCCTGAAGAGAAGTCCCTGAACCTTTTAGTTCTTTAAAGAGAAGTCCCTGAACCATTTAGTTCTATTAAGAGATGTCCCTGAACCTTTTAGTTCTATGAAGAGAAGTCCCTGAACCTTTTAGTTCCTGAAGAGAAGTCCCTGAACCTTTTAGTTCTATGAAGAGAAGTCCCTGAACCTTTCAGATCTTTAAAGAGAAGTCCCTGAACCTTTTAGTTCCTGAAGAGAAGTCCCTGAACCTTTTAGTTCTTTAAAGAGAAGTCCCTGAACCATTTAGTTCTATTAAGATGTCCCTGAACCTTTTAGTTCTATGAAGAGAAGTCCCTGAACCTTTTAGTTCAATGAATAGAAGTCCTTGAACCTTTTAGTTCTATGATGAGAAGTCCCTGAATCTTTTAGTTCTATGATGAGAAGTCCCTGAACCTTTTAGTTCTTCAAAGAGAAGTCCCTGAACCTTTTAGTTCTTTGAAGAGAAGTCCCTGAACCTTTTAGTTCCATAAAGAGAAGTCCCTGAACCTTTTAGTTATTTGAAGAGAAGTCCCTGATCCTTTTATTTCTGAGATGAGAAGTCCATGAACCTTTTAGTTCTATGAAGAGAAGTCCCTGAACCTTTTTGTTCCTGAAGAGAAGTTTCTGAACCTTTTAGATCTTCAAAGAGAAGTCCCTGAACCTTTTAGTTCCATAAAGAGAAGTCCCTGAACCTTTTAGTTCTTTGAAGAGAAGTCCCTGAACCTTTTAGTTCTTTAAAGAGAAGTCCCTGAACCATTTAGTTCTATTAAGAGATGTCCCTGAACCTTTTAGTTCTATGAAGAGAAGTCCCTGAACCTTTTAGTTCCTGAAGAGAAGTCCCTGAACCTTTTAGTTCTATGAAGAGAAGTCCCTGAACCTTTCAGATCTTTAAAGAGAAGTCCCTGAACCTTTTAGTTCCTGAAGAGAAGTCCCTGAACCTTTTAGTTCTTTAAAGAGAAGTCCCTGAACCATTTAGTTCTATTAAGATGTCCCTGAACCTTTTAGTTCTATGAAGAGAAGTCCCTGAACCTTTTAGTTCAATGAATAGAAGTCCTTGAACCTTTTAGTTCTATGATGAGAAGTCCCTGAATCTTTTAGTTCTATGATGAGAAGTCCCTGAACCTTTTAGTTCCTGAAGAGAAGTCCCTGAACCTTTTAGTTCTTCAAAGAGAAGTCCCTGAACCTTTTAGTTCTTTGAAGAGAAGTCCCTGAACCTTTTTGTTCCTGAAGAGAAGTCCCTGAACCTTTTAGTTCTCTGAAGAGAAGTCCCTGAACCTTTTTGTTCCTGAATAGAAGTCTGTGAACCTTTTAGTTCCTGAAGAGAAGTCCCTGAACCTTTTAGGTCTATGAAGAGAAGTCCCTGAACCTTTTTGTTCTTGGAAGAGAAGTCCCTGAACCTTTTAGTTCTATGAAGAGAAGTCCCTGAACCTTTTGAGTTCTGAAGAGAAGTCCTTGAAACTTTTAGATCTATTAAGAGAAGTCCCTGAACCTTTTAATTCTATGAATAGAAGTCCCTGAACACTTTAGTTCTACGAAGAGACATCCCTGAACTTTTCAGTTCATGAAGAGAAGTTCCTGAACCTTTTAGTTCCAGAAGAGAAGTCCTTGAACCTTTAAGTTCTGTAAAGAGACGTCCCTGAACCTTTTAGTTCCTGAAGAGAAGTCCCTGAACCTTTTAGTTCTTTAAAGAGAAGTCCCTGAACCTTTTAGTTCTGAGATGAGAAGTCCCTGAACCTTTTAGTTCTGAGATTAGAAGTCCATGAACCTTTTAGTTCTATGAAGAGAAGTCCCTGAACCTTTTTGTTCCTGAAGAGAAGTCTGTGAACCTTTTAGTTCCTGAAGAGAAGTCCCTGAACCTGTTAGGTCTATGAAGAGAAGTCCCTGAACCTTTTTGTTCTTGGAAGAGAAGTCCCTGAACCTTTTAGTTCCTGAAGAGACGTCCCTGAACCTTTCAGATCTTTAAAGAGAAGTCCCTGAACCTTTTAGTTCCTGAAGAGAAGTCCCTGAACCTTTTAGTTCCTGAAGAGAAGTCTGTGAACCTTTTAGTTCCTGAAGAGAAGTCCCTGAACCTTTTAGTTCTATGAAGAGAAGTCCCTGAACCTTTTAGTTCTATGAAGAGAAGTCCCTGAACCTTTCAGATCTTTAAAGAGAAGTCCCTGAACCTTTTAGTTCCTGAAGAGAAGTCCCTGAACCTTTTAGTTCTTTAAAGAGAAGTCCCTGAACCATTTAGTTCTATTAAGAGATGTCCCTGAACCTTTTAGTTCTATGAAGAGAAGTCCCTGAACCTTTTAGTTCCTGAAGAGAAGTCCCTGAACCTTTTAGTTCTATGAAGAGAAGTCCCTGAACCTTTCAGATCTTTAAAGAGAAGTCCCTGAACCTTTTAGTTCCTGAAGAGAAGTCCCTGAACCTTTTAGTTCTTTAAAGAGAAGTCCCTGAACCATTTAGTTCTATTAAGATGTCCCTGAACCTTTTAGTTCTATGAAGAGAAGTCCCTGAACCTTTTAGTTCAATGAATAGAAGTCCTTGAACCTTTTAGTTCTATGATGAGAAGTCCCTGAATCTTTTAGTTCTATGATGAGAAGTCCCTGAACCTTTTAGTTCCTGAAGAGAAGTCCCTGAACCTTTTAGTTCTTCAAAGAGAAGTCCCTGAACCTTTTAGTTCTTTGAAGAGAAGTCCCTGAACCTTTTAGTTCCATAAAGAGAAGTCCCTGAACCTTTTAGTTCTTTGAAGAGAAGTCCCTGATCCTTTTATTTCTGAGATGAGAAGTCCATGAACCTTTTAGTTCTATGAAGAGAAGTCCCTGAACCTTTTTGTTCCTGAAGAGAAGTCTGTGAACCTTTTAGTTCCTGAAGAGAAGTCCCTGAACCTGTTAGGTCTATGAAGAGAAGTCCCTGAACCTTTTTGTTCTTGGAAGAGAAGTCCCTGAACCTTTTAGTTCTGAGATGATAAGTCCATGAACCTTTTTGTTCCTGAAGAGAAGTCCCTGAACCTTTTAGTTCTTTGAAGAGAAGTCCCTGAACCTTTTAGTTCTGAGATGAGAAGTCCATGAACCTTTTAGTTCTATGAAGAGAAGTCCCTGAACCTTTTTGTTCCTGAAGAGAAGTCTGTGAACCTTTTAGTTCCTGAAGAGAAGTCCCTGAACCTGTTAGGTCTATGAAGAGAAGTCCCTGAACCTTTTTGTTCTTGGAAGAGAAGTCCCTGAACCTTTTAGTTCCTGAAGAGACGTCCCTGAACCTTTCAGATCTTTAAAGAGAAGTCCCTGAACCTTTTAGTTCCTGAAGAGAAGTCCCTGAACCTTTTAGTTCCTGAAGAGAAGTCTGTGAACCTTTTAGTTCCTGAGGAGAAGTCCCTGAACCTTTTAGTTCTATGAAGAGAAGTCCCTGAATCTTTTAGTTCTTTAAAGAGAAGTCCCTGAACATTTTAGTTCTATGAAGAGAAGTCCCTGAACCTTTTAGTTCTATGAAGAGAAGTCCCTGAACCTTTCAGATCTTTAAAGAGAAGTCCCTGAACCTTTTAGTTCCTGAAGAGAAGTCCCTGAACCTTTTAGTTCGTTAAAGAGAAGTCCCTGAACCATTTAGTTCTATTAAGAGATGTCCCTGAACCTTTTAGTTCTATGAAGAGAAGTCCCTGAACCTTTTAGTTCCTGAAGAAAAGTCCCTGAACCTTTTAGTTCTTTAAAGAGAAGTCCCTGAACCTTTTAGTTCTGAGATGAGAAGTCCATGAACCTTTTTGTTCCTGAAGAGAAGTTCCTGAACCTTTTAGTTCTTTGAAGAGAAGTCCCTGAACCTTTTAGTTCTGAGATGAGAAGTCCATGAACCTTTTAGTTCTATGAAGAGAAGTCCCTGAACCTTTTAGTTCTTTGAAGAGAAGTCCCTGAACCTTTTAGTTCTGAGATGAGAAGTCCATGAACCTTTTAGTTCTATGAAGAGAAGTCCCTGAACCTTTTTGTTCCTGAAGAGAGGTCTGTGAACCTTTTAGTTCCTGAAGAGGAGTCCCTGAACCTGTTAGGTCGATGAAGAGAAGTCCCTGAACCTTTTTGTTCTTGGAAGAGAAGTCCCTGAACCTTTTAGTTCCTGAAGAGACGTCCCTGAACCTTTCAGATCTTTAAAGAGAAGTCCCTGAACCTTTTAGTTCTATGAAGAGAAGTCCCTGAACCTTTTGAGTTGCTGAAGAGAAGTCCTTGAAACTTTTAGATCTATTAAGAGAAGTCCCTGAACCTTTTAATTCTATGAATAGAAGTCCCTGAACACTTTAGTTCTACGAAGAGACATCCCTGAACTTTTCAGTTCATGAAGAGAAGTTCCTGAACCTTTTAGTTCCAGAAGAGAAGTCCTTGAACCTTTAAGTTCTGTAAAGAGACGTCCCTGAACCTTTTAGTTCCTGAAGAGAAGTCCCTGAACCTTTTAGTTCTTTAAAGAGAAGTCCCTGAACCTTTTAGTTCTGAGATGAGAAGTCCATGAACCTTTTTGTTCCTGAAGAGAAGTCCCTGAACCTTTTAGTTCTTTGAAGAGAAGTCCCTGAACCTTTTAGTTCTGAGATGAGAAGTCCATGAACCTTTTAGTTCTATGAAGAGAAGTCCCTGAACCTTTTTGTTCCTGAAGAGAAGTCTGTGAACCTTTTAGTTCCTGAAGAGAAGTCCCTGAACCTGTTAGGTCTATGAAGAGAAGTCCCTGAACCTTTTTGTTCTTGGAAGAGAAGTCCCTGAACCTTTTAGTTCCTGAAGAGACGTCCCTGAACCTTTCAGATCTTTAAAGAGAAGTCCCTGAACCTTTTAGTTCCTGAAGAGAAGTCCCTGAACCTTTTAGTTCCTGAAGAGAAGTCTGTGAACCTTTTAGTTCCTGAGGAGAAGTCCCTGAACCTTTTAGTTCTATGAAGAGAAGTCCCTGAACCTTTTAGTTCTATGAAGAGAAGTCCCTGAACCTTTCAGATCTTTAAAGAGAAGTCCCTGAACCTTTTAGTTCCTGAAGAGAAGTCCCTGAACCTTTTAGTTCTTTAAAGAGAAGTCCCTGAACCATTTAGTTCTATTAAGAGATGTCCCTGAACCTTTTAGTTCTATGAAGAGAAAGTCCCTGAACCTTTTAGTTCCTGAAGAGAAGTCCCTGAACCTTTTAGTTCTATGAAGAGAAGTCCCTGAACCTTTCAGATCTTTAAAGAGAAGTCCCTGAACCTTTTAGTTCCTGAAGAGAAGTCCCTGAACCTTTTAGTTCTTTAAAGAGAAGTCCCTGAACCATTTAGTTCTATTAAGATGTCCCTGAACCTTTTAGTTCTATGAAGAGAAGTCCCTGAACCTTTTAGATCAATGAATAGAAGTCCTTGAACCTTTTAGTTCTATGATGAGAAGTCCCTGAATCTTTTAGTTCTATGATGAGAAGTCCCTGAACCTTTTAGTTCCTGAAGAGAAGTCCCTGAACCTTTTAGTTCTTCAAAGAGAAGTCCCTGAACCTTTTAGTTCTTTGAAGAGAAGTCCCTGAACCTTTTAGTTCCATAAAGAGAAGTCCCTGAACCTTTTAGTTCTTTGAAGAGAAGTCCCTGATCCTTTTAGTTCTGAGATGAGAAGTCCATGAACCTTTTAGTTCTATGAAGAGAAGTCCCTGAACCTTTTTGTTCCTGAAGAGAAGTTTCTGAACCTTTTAGATCTTCAAAGAGAAGTCCCTGAACCTTTTAGTTCCATAAAGAGAAGTCCCTGAACCTTTTAGTTCTTTGAAGAGAAGTCCCTGAACCTTTTAGTTCTGAGATGAGAAGTCCATGAACCTTTTTGTTCCTGAAGAGAAGTCCCTGAACCTTTTAGTTCTTTGAAGAGAAGTCCCTGAACCTTTTAGTTCTGAGATGAGAAGTCCATGAACCTTTTAGTTCTATGAAGAGAAGTCCCTGAACCTTTTTGTTCCTGAATAGAAGTCTGTGAACCTTTTAGTTCCTGAAGAGAAGTCCCTGAACCTTTTAGGTCTATGAAGAGAAGTCCCTGAACCTTTTTGTTTTTGGAAGAGAAGTCCCTGAACCTTTTAGTTCCTGAAGAGACGTCCCTGAACCTTTCAGATCTTTAAAGAGAAGTCCCTGAACCTTTTAGTTCTATGAAGAGAAGTCCCTGAACCTTTTGAGTTGCTGAAGAGAAGTCCTTGAAACTTTTAGATCTATTAAGAGAAGTCCCTGAACCTTTTAATTCTATGAATAGAAGTCCCTGAACACTTTAGTTCTACGAAGAGACATCCCTGAACTTTTCAGTTCATGAAGAGAAGTTCCTGAACCTTTTAGTTCTTTAAAGAGAAGTCCCTGAACCTTTTAGTTCTGAGATGAGAAGTCCCTGAACCTTTTAGTTCTGAGATTAGAAGTCCATGAACCTTTTAGTTCTATGAAGAGAAGTCCCTGAACCTTTTTGTTCCTGAAGAGAAGTCTGTGAACCTTTTAGTTCCTGAAGAGAAGTCCCTGAACCTGTTAGGTCTATGAAGAGAAGTCCCTGAACCTTTTTGTTCTTGGAAGAGAAGTCCCTGAACCTTTTAGTTCCTGAAGAGACGTCCCTGAACCTTTCAGATCTTTAAAGAGAAGTCCCTGAACCTTTTAGTTCCTGAAGAGAAGTCCCTGAACCTTTTAGTTCCTGAAGAGAAGTCTGTGAACCTTTTAGTTCCTGAAGAGAAGTCCCTGAACCTTTTAGTTCTATGAAGAGAAGTCCCTGAACCTTTTAGTTCTATGAAGAGAAGTCCCTGAACCTTTCAGATCTTTAAAGAGAAGTCCCTGAACCTTTTAGTTCCTGAAGAGAAGTCCCTGAACCTTTTAGTTCTTTAAAGAGAAGTCCCTGAACCATTTAGTTCTATTAAGAGATGTCCCTGAACCTTTTAGTTCTATGAAGAGAAGTCCCTGAACCTTTTAGTTCCTGAAGAGAAGTCCCTGAACCTTTTAGTTCTATGAAGAGAAGTCCCTGAACCTTTCAGATCTTTAAAGAGAAGTCCCTGAACCTTTTAGTTCCTGAAGAGAAGTCCCTGAACCTTTTAGTTCTTTAAAGAGAAGTCCCTGAACCATTTAGTTCTATTAAGATGTCCCTGAACCTTTTAGTTCTATGAAGAGAAGTCCCTGAACCTTTTAGTTCAATGAATAGAAGTCCTTGAACCTTTTAGTTCTATGATGAGAAGTCCCTGAATCTTTTAGTTCTATGATGAGAAGTCCCTGAACCTTTTAGTTCTTCAAAGAGAAGTCCCTGAACCTTTTAGTTCTTTGAAGAGAAGTCCCTGAACCTTTTAGTTCCATAAAGAGAAGTCCCTGAACCTTTTAGTTATTTGAAGAGAAGTCCCTGATCCTTTTATTTCTGAGATGAGAAGTCCATGAACCTTTTAGTTCTATGAAGAGAAGTCCCTGAACCTTTTTGTTCCTGAAGAGAAGTTTCTGAACCTTTTAGATCTTCAAAGAGAAGTCCCTGAACCTTTTAGTTCCATAAAGAGAAGTCCCTGAACCTTTTAGTTCTTTGAAGAGAAGTCCCTGAACCTTTTAGTTCTTTAAAGAGAAGTCCCTGAACCATTTAGTTCTATTAAGAGATGTCCCTGAACCTTTTAGTTCTATGAAGAGAAGTCCCTGAACCTTTTAGTTCCTGAAGAGAAGTCCCTGAACCTTTTAGTTCTATGAAGAGAAGTCCCTGAACCTTTCAGATCTTTAAAGAGAAGTCCCTGAACCTTTTAGTTCCTGAAGAGAAGTCCCTGAACCTTTTAGTTCTTTAAAGAGAAGTCCCTGAACCATTTAGTTCTATTAAGATGTCCCTGAACCTTTTAGTTCTATGAAGAGAAGTCCCTGAACCTTTTAGTTCAATGAATAGAAGTCCTTGAACCTTTTAGTTCTATGATGAGAAGTCCCTGAATCTTTTAGTTCTATGATGAGAAGTCCCTGAACCTTTTAGTTCCTGAAGAGAAGTCCCTGAACCTTTTAGTTCTTCAAAGAGAAGTCCCTGAACCTTTTAGTTCTTTGAAGAGAAGTCCCTGAACCTTTTTGTTCCTGAAGAGAAGTCCCTGAACCTTTTAGTTCTCTGAAGAGAAGTCCCTGAACCTTTTTGTTCCTGAATAGAAGTCTGTGAACCTTTTAGTTCCTGAAGAGAAGTCCCTGAACCTTTTAGGTCTATGAAGAGAAGTCCCTGAACCTTTTTGTTCTTGGAAGAGAAGTCCCTGAACCTTTTAGTTCTATGAAGAGAAGTCCCTGAACCTTTTGAGTTCTGAAGAGAAGTCCTTGAAACTTTTAGATCTATTAAGAGAAGTCCCTGAACCTTTTAGTTCCTGAAGAGAAGTCCCTGAACCTTTTAGTTCTTTAAAGAGAAGTCCCTGAACCTTTTAGTTCTGAGATGAGAAGTCCATGAACCTTTTTGTTCCTGAAGAGAAGTCCCTGAACCTTTTAGTTCTTTGAAGAGAAGTCCCTGAACCTTTTAGTTCTGAGATGAGAAGTCCATGAACCTTTTAGTTCTATGAAGAGAAGTCCCTGAACCTTTTTGTTCCTGAAGAGAAGTCTGTGAACCTTTTAGTTCCTGAAGAGAAGTCCCTGAACCTGTTAGGTCTATGAAGAGAAGTCCCTGAACCTTTTTGTTCTTGGAAGAGAAGTCCCTGAACCTTTTAGTTCCTGAAGAGACGTCCCTGAACCTTTCAGATCTTTAAAGAGAAGTCCCTGAACCTTTTAGTTCCTGAAGAGAAGTCCCTGAACCTTTTAGTTCCTGAAGAGAAGTCTGTGAACCTTTTAGTTCCTGAGGAGAAGTCCCTGAACCTTTTAGTTCTATGAAGAGAAGTCCCTGAACCTTTTAGTTCTATGAAGAGAAGTCCCTGAACCTTTCAGATCTTTAAAGAGAAGTCCCTGAACCTTTTAGTTCCTGAAGAGAAGTCCCTGAACCTTTTAGTTCTTTAAAGAGAAGTCCCTGAACCATTTAGTTCTATTAAGAGATGTCCCTGAACCTTTTAGTTCTATGAAGAGAAGTCCCTGAACCTTTTAGTTCCTGAAGAGAAGTCCCTGAACCTTTTAGTTCTATGAAGAGAAGTCCCTGAACCTTTCAGATCTTTAAAGAGAAGTCCCTGAACCTTTTAGTTCCTGAAGAGAAGTCCCTGAACCTTTTAGTTCTTTAAAGAGAAGTCCCTGAACCATTTAGTTCTATTAAGATGTCCCTGAACCTTTTAGTTCTATGAAGAGAAGTCCCTGAACCTTTTAGATCAATGAATAGAAGTCCTTGAACCTTTTAGTTCTATGATGAGAAGTCCCTGAATCTTTTAGTTCTATGATGAGAAGTCCCTGAACCTTTTAGTTCCTGAAGAGAAGTCCCTGAACCTTTTAGTTCTTCAAAGAGAAGTCCCTGAACCTTTTAGTTCTTTGAAGAGAAGTCCCTGAACCTTTTAGTTCCATAAAGAGAAGTCCCTGAACCTTTTAGTTCTTTGAAGAGAAGTCCCTGATCCTTTTAGTTCTGAGATGAGAAGTCCATGAACCTTTTAGTTCTATGAAGAGAAGTCCCTGAACCTTTTTGTTCCTGAAGAGAAGTTTCTGAACCTTTTAGATCTTCAAAGAGAAGTCCCTGAACCTTTTAGTTCCATAAAGAGAAGTCCCTGAACCTTTTAGTTCTTTGAAGAGAAGTCCCTGAACCTTTTAGTTCTGAGATGAGAAGTCCATGAACCTTTTTGTTCCTGAAGAGAAGTCCCTGAACCTTTTAGTTCTTTGAAGAGAAGTCCCTGAACCTTTTAGTTCTGAGATGAGAAGTCCATGAACCTTTTAGTTCTATGAAGAGAAGTCCCTGAACCTTTTTGTTCCTGAATAGAAGTCTGTGAACCTTTTAGTTCCTGAAGAGAAGTCCCTGAACCTTTTAGGTCTATGAAGAGAAGTCCCTGAACCTTTTTGTTTTTGGAAGAGAAGTCCCTGAACCTTTTAGTTCCTGAAGAGACGTCCCTGAACCTTTCAGATCTTTAAAGAGAAGTCCCTGAACCTTTTAGTTCTATGAAGAGAAGTCCCTGAACCTTTTGAGTTGCTGAAGAGAAGTCCTTGAAACTTTTAGATCTATTAAGAGAAGTCCCTGAACCTTTTAATTCTATGAATAGAAGTCCCTGAACACTTTAGTTCTACGAAGAGACATCCCTGAACTTTTCAGTTCATGAAGAGAAGTTCCTGAACCTTTTAGTTCTTTAAAGAGAAGTCCCTGAACCTTTTAGTTCTGAGATGAGAAGTCCCTGAACCTTTTAGTTCTGAGATTAGAAGTCCATGAACCTTTTAGTTCTATGAAGAGAAGTCCCTGAACCTTTTTGTTCCTGAAGAGAAGTCTGTGAACCTTTTAGTTCCTGAAGAGAAGTCCCTGAACCTGTTAGGTCTATGAAGAGAAGTCCCTGAACCTTTTTGTTCTTGGAAGAGAAGTCCCTGAACCTTTTAGTTCCTGAAGAGACGTCCCTGAACCTTTCAGATCTTTAAAGAGAAGTCCCTGAACCTTTTAGTTCCTGAAGAGAAGTCCCTGAACCTTTTAGTTCCTGAAGAGAAGTCTGTGAACCTTTTAGTTCCTGAAGAGAAGTCCCTGAACCTTTTAGTTCTATGAAGAGAAGTCCCTGAACCTTTTAGTTCTATGAAGAGAAGTCCCTGAACCTTTCAGATCTTTAAAGAGAAGTCCCTGAACCTTTTAGTTCCTGAAGAGAAGTCCCTGAACCTTTTAGTTCTTTAAAGAGAAGTCCCTGAACCATTTAGTTCTATTAAGAGATGTCCCTGAACCTTTTAGTTCTATGAAGAGAAGTCCCTGAACCTTTTAGTTCCTGAAGAGAAGTCCCTGAACCTTTTAGTTCTATGAAGAGAAGTCCCTGAACCTTTCAGATCTTTAAAGAGAAGTCCCTGAACCTTTTAGTTCCTGAAGAGAAGTCCCTGAACCTTTTAGTTCTTTAAAGAGAAGTCCCTGAACCATTTAGTTCTATTAAGATGTCCCTGAACCTTTTAGTTCTATGAAGAGAAGTCCCTGAACCTTTTAGTTCAATGAATAGAAGTCCTTGAACCTTTTAGTTCTATGATGAGAAGTCCCTGAATCTTTTAGTTCTATGATGAGAAGTCCCTGAACCTTTTAGTTCTTCAAAGAGAAGTCCCTGAACCTTTTAGTTCTTTGAAGAGAAGTCCCTGAACCTTTTAGTTCCATAAAGAGAAGTCCCTGAACCTTTTAGTTATTTGAAGAGAAGTCCCTGATCCTTTTATTTCTGAGATGAGAAGTCCATGAACCTTTTAGTTCTATGAAGAGAAGTCCCTGAACCTTTTTGTTCCTGAAGAGAAGTTTCTGAACCTTTTAGATCTTCAAAGAGAAGTCCCTGAACCTTTTAGTTCCATAAAGAGAAGTCCCTGAACCTTTTAGTTCTTTGAAGAGAAGTCCCTGAACCTTTTAGTTCTTTAAAGAGAAGTCCCTGAACCATTTAGTTCTATTAAGAGATGTCCCTGAACCTTTTAGTTCTATGAAGAGAAGTCCCTGAACCTTTTAGTTCCTGAAGAGAAGTCCCTGAACCTTTTAGTTCTATGAAGAGAAGTCCCTGAACCTTTCAGATCTTTAAAGAGAAGTCCCTGAACCTTTTAGTTCCTGAAGAGAAGTCCCTGAACCTTTTAGTTCTTTAAAGAGAAGTCCCTGAACCATTTAGTTCTATTAAGATGTCCCTGAACCTTTTAGTTCTATGAAGAGAAGTCCCTGAACCTTTTAGTTCAATGAATAGAAGTCCTTGAACCTTTTAGTTCTATGATGAGAAGTCCCTGAATCTTTTAGTTCTATGATGAGAAGTCCCTGAACCTTTTAGTTCCTGAAGAGAAGTCCCTGAACCTTTTAGTTCTTCAAAGAGAAGTCCCTGAACCTTTTAGTTCTTTGAAGAGAAGTCCCTGAACCTTTTTGTTCCTGAAGAGAAGTCCCTGAACCTTTTAGTTCTCTGAAGAGAAGTCCCTGAACCTTTTTGTTCCTGAATAGAAGTCTGTGAACCTTTTAGTTCCTGAAGAGAAGTCCCTGAACCTTTTAGGTCTATGAAGAGAAGTCCCTGAACCTTTTTGTTCTTGGAAGAGAAGTCCCTGAACCTTTTAGTTCTATGAAGAGAAGTCCCTGAACCTTTTGAGTTCTGAAGAGAAGTCCTTGAAACTTTTAGATCTATTAACCTTCGTCTTGTGTTAGGGTCGGCACCGACCCGTTTTAGTTTTTAAATGCATAAAAGAACCACGTAACTTTTTTTTTTTGCATCAAGGCTTTTTGACTTTGTCAGGAATCTCTATTTCAACAAAATAAAACATTTTTTTTGGTTTTCACTAAATTGTAAAATGCTCTGGTTAAAATTATGACCTTGGTGTTGTTAGGGTCAGTTTTGACCCAGTTATAAAAATAAGATTATAAAGCAATAATTAGAGCCAAAATTGAACACACACTGACAGCCAGCTCCTCTCCCAATCATGTGAGCTTTAGGGGATTCTCATTTTACCTTGTTATCCAGTACAAAAACAAAACAAACAACGACAGGCATTTCCAGACATGTGAGGTCAATTCAGTATAGAGTTGGTGACTCTATACTGACTCTCCAATTTGCAGCATGCAAAAATGAAAAAAAGATTTACAGTGAAAGAAGTTCTGGATAATATTTTTGCTGAAAATGAGGGAGTGGACACAGAGCAGCATAGTGATACGGATGAACGGGTTTCTGAGGAGAAAGACAATGTGGAGTATCATCCAGAAGACACAGACACATCTGATGAGTCTGATGAGGAGGTCACCGGTGGTGAAGCTACTCCTGCTGAAAGATTCAAGTCCAAAAATGGTGAGATCTGTTGGAGCTCATTACATCATGATTTACATGGCAGGGTAGCTGCTGCAAATGTCATCAAAATGACCCCTGGAATCTCAAGGTTTGCTGTGACGAGAGTCACTGACATCAAGACATGTTTTGAGCTATTTATGCCATTGTCACTAAAAAGAGTCATCATTGCTATGACAAACCTTGAAGGAAAAAAAGTCCATGGCGACATGTGGAAAGACATGGATGAGGAATACCTGGATGCTTATATTGGTGTTCTTTTTTTTGCTGGAGTGTACAGATCCTGCAATAAGGCCACTGATAGTCTCTGGGATGCATCGACAGGTAGAAATATTTTCCAGGCAACAATGTCACTTCAGACCTTTCATATGATATCAAGAGTCCTCAGATTTGACAACCAGAGCAAGATCTGACAAGCTTGCCCCTATCAGGGATGTCTGGGACACACGAGTGCAGCTTCTTCCACTGATGTTCAACCCAGGGCCATAGGTGTTGTGTTTTACAACATCCTCGATGTATCTGCATATAATGCATTTGTGTTGTGGACCCACATCCACCAAGTAATGGAAAAATAATAGTAAATATACATGGGTCGAAATTGACCCGTAACACCATAGATGTTACTATAGTTAAAATTATTAAAATGAAAAAATAAATAAAACAAATTTATTTAAGAGATGTGTTCTAATACCCCTCAGTAATAGTCAGGTAACACAACAACCTTTTATTTATTTATACAATTCTCTTGAGGTTCATTTTACCATTTTTTTAAATTGAAATCGAGGGGTATACTGACAAAAAAAAGGCCCAATGGCCCACACCAAAAATATTAAAACCAATATTTTCATGGATAAGGAAGCCTAACAAGGTAACCAAGAGATGAGAAACAAATTGGATGATAGATAATTGTTTTCAGTGTATTTTACAGCTGATTTAAGACACGGGTCAAAACCGACCCGTTAACATAAGAGATGGTAACAGAAAGCTAACACAAGACGAGGGTTAAGAGAAGTCCCTGAACCTTTTAATTCTATGAATAGAAGTCCCTGAACACTTTAGTTCTACGAAGAGACATCCCTGAACTTTTCAGTTCATGAAGAGAAGTTCCTGAACCTTTTAGTTCCAGAAGAGAAGTCCTTGAACCTTTAAGTTCTGTAAAGAGACGTCCCTGAACCTTTTAGTTCCTGAAGAGAAGTCCCTGAACCTTTTAGTTCTTTAAAGAGAAGTCCCTGAACCTTTTAGTTCTGAGATGAGAAGTCCCTGAACCTTTTAGTTCTGAGATTAGAAGTCCATGAACCTTTTAGTTCTATGAAGAGAAGTCCCTGAACCTTTTTGTTCCTGAAGAGAAGTCTGTGAACCTTTTAGTTCCTGAAGAGAAGTCCCTGAACCTGTTAGGTCTATGAAGAGAAGTCCCTGAACCTTTTTGTTCTTGGAAGAGAAGTCCCTGAACCTTTTAGTTCCTGAAGAGAAGTCCCTGAACCTGTTAGGTCTATGAAGAGAAGTCCCTGAACCTTTTTGTTCTTGGAAGAGAAGTCCCTGAACCTTTTAGTTCTGAGATGATAAGTCCATGAACCTTTTTGTTCCTGAAGAGAAGTCCCTGAACCTTTTAGTTCTTTGAAGAGAAGTCCCTGAACCTTTTAGTTCTGAGATGAGAAGTCCATGAACCTTTTAGTTCTATGAAGAGAAGTCCCTGAACCTTTTTGTTCCTGAAGAGAAGTCTGTGAACCTTTTAGTTCCTGAAGAGAAGTCCCTGAACCTGTTAGGTCTATGAAGAGAAGTCCCTGAACCTTTTTGTTCTTGGAAGAGAAGTCCCTGAACCTTTTAGTTCCTGAAGAGACGTCCCTGAACCTTTCAGATCTTTAAAGAGAAGTCCCTGAACCTTTTAGTTCCTGAAGAGAAGTCCCTGAACCTTTTAGTTCCTGAAGAGAAGTCTGTGAACCTTTTAGTTCCTGAGGAGAAGTCCCTGAACCTTTTAGTTCTATGAAGAGAAGTCCCTGAACCTTTTAGTTCTTTAAAGAGAAGTCCCTGAACATTTTAGTTCTATGAAGAGAAGTCCCTGAACCTTTTAGTTCTATGAAGAGAAGTCCCTGAACCTTTCAGATCTTTAAAGAGAAGTCCCTGAACCTTTTAGTTCCTGAAGAGAAGTCCCTGAACCTTTTAGTTCGTTAAAGAGAAGTCCCTGAACCATTTAGTTCTATTAAGAGATGTCCCTGAACCTTTTAGTTCTATGAAGAGAAGTCCCTGAACCTTTTAGTTCCTGAAGAAAAGTCCCTGAACCTTTTAGTTCTATGAAGAGAAGTCCCTGAACCTTTTAGTTCAATGAATAGAAGTCCTTGAACCTTTTAGTTCTATGAAGAGAAGTCCCTGAACCTTTTAGTTCTATGATGAGAAGTCCCTGAACCTTTTAGTTCCTGAAGAGAAGTCCCTGAACCTTTTAGTTCTTTAAAGAGAAGTCCCTGAACCTTTTAGTTCTGAGATGAGAAGTCCATGAACCTTTTTGTTCCTGAAGAGAAGTCCCTGAACCTTTTAGTTCTTTGAAGAGAAGTCCCTGAACCTTTTAGTTCTGAGATGAGAAGTCCATGAACCTTTTAGTTCTATGAAGAGAAGTCCCTGAACCTTTTTGTTCCTGAAGAGAAGTCTGTGAACCTTTTAGTTCCTGAAGAGACTTCCCTGAACCTTTCAGATCTTTAAAGAGAAGTCCCTGAACCTTTTAGTTCCTGAAGAGAAGTCCCTGAACCTTTTAGTTCCTGAAGAGAAGTCTGTGAACCTTTTAGTTCCTGAGGATTAGTCCCTGAACCTTTTAGTTCTATGAAGAGAAGTCCCTGAACCTTTTAGTTCTATGAAGAGAAGTCCCTGAACCTTTCAGATCTTTAAAGAGAAGTCCCTGAACCTTTTAGTTCCTGAAGAGAAGTCCCTGAACCTTTTAGTTCTTTAAAGAGAAGTCCCTGAACCATTTAGTTCTGAGATGAGAAGTCCATGAACCTTTTAGTTCTATGAAGAGAAGTCCCTGAACCTTTCAGATCTTTAAAGAGAAGTCCCTGAACCTTTTAGTTCCTGAAGAGAAGTCCCTGAACCTTTTAGTTCTGTAAAGAGAAGTCCCTGAACCATTTAGTTCTATTAAGATGTCCCTGAACCTTTTAGTTCTATGAAGAGAAGTCCCTGAACCTTTTAGTTCAATGAATAGAAGTCCTTGAACCTTTTAGTTCTATGATGAGAAGTCCCTGAACCTTTTAGTTCTATGATGAGAAGTCCCTGAACCTTTTAGTTCCTGAAGAGAAGTCCCTGAACCTTTTAGTTCTATGATGAGAAGTCCCTGAACCTTTTAGTTACTGAAGAGAAGTCCCTGAACCTTTTAATTCTTTGAAGAGAAGTCCCTGAACCTTTTAGTTCCATAAAGAGAAGTCCCTGAACCTTTTAGTTCTTTGAAGAGAAGTCCCTGATCCTTTTAGTTCTGTGATGAGAAGTCCATGAACCTTTTAGTTCTATGAAGAGAAGTCCCTGAACCTTTTTGTTCCTGAAGAGAAGTTTCTGAACCTTTTAGATCTTCAAAGAGAAGTCCCTGAACCTTTTAGTTCTATAAAGAGAAGTCCCTGAACCTTTTAGTTCTTTGAAGAGAAGTCCCTGAACCTTTTAGTTCTGAGATGAGAAGTCCATGAACCTTTTTGTTCCTGAAGAGAAGTCCCTGAACCTTTTTGTTCCTGAATAGAAGTCTGTGAACCTTTTAGTTCTGAGATGAGAAGTCCATGAACCTTTTAGTTCTATGAAGAGAAGTCCCTGAACCTTTTTGTTCCTGAATAGAAGTCTGTGAACCTTTTAGTTCCTGAAGAGAAGTCCCTGAACCTGTTAGGTCTATGAAGAGAAGTCCCTGAACCTTTTTGTTCTTGGAAGAGAAGTCCCTGAACCTTTTAGTTCTATGAAGAGAAGTCCCTGAACCTTTTGAGTTGCTGAAGAGAAGTCCTTGAAACTTTTAGATCTATTAAGAGAAGTCCCTGAACCTTTTAATTCTATGAATAGAAGTCCGTGAACACTTTAGTTCTACGAAGAGACATCCCTGAACTTTTCAGTTCATGAAGTGAAGTTCCTGAACCTTTTAGTTCCAGAAGAGAAGTCCTTGAACCTTTAAGTTCTGTAAAGAGACGTCCCTGAACCTTTTAGTTCCTGAAGAGAAGTCCCTGAACCTTTTAGTTCTTTAAAGAGAAGTCCCTGAACCTTTTAGTTCTGAGATGAGAAGTCCATGAACCTTTTTGTTCCTGAAGAGAAGTTCCTGAACCTTTTAGTTCTTTGAAGAGAAGTCCCTGAACCTTTTAGTTCTGAGATGAGAAGTCCATGAACCTTTTAGTTCTATGAAGAGAAGTCCCTGAACCTTTTTGTTCCATGAAGAGAAGTCTGTGAACCTTTTAGTTCCTGAAGAGAAGTCCCTGAACCTGTTAGGTCTATGAAGAGAAGTCCCTGAACCTTTTTGTTCTTGGTAGAGAAGTCCCTGAACCTTTTAGTTCCTGAAGAGACGTCCCTGAACCTTTCAGATCTTTAAAGAGAAGTCCCTGAACCTTTTAGTTCCTGAAGAGAAGTCCCTGAACCTTTTAGTTCCTGAAGAGAAGTCTGTGAACCTTTTAGTTCCTGAGGAGAAGTCCCTGAACCTTTTAGTTCTTTTAAGAGAAGTCCCTGAACCATTTAGTTCTATTAAGAGATGTCCCTGAACCTTTTAGTTCTATGAAGAGAAGTCCCTGAACCTTTTAGTTCCTGAAGAGAAGTCCCTGAACCTTTTAGTTCTATGAAGAGAAGTCCCTGAACCTTTCAGATCTTTAAAGAGAAGTCCCTGAACCTTTTAGTTCCTGAAGAGAAGTCCCTGAACCTTTTAGTTCTTTAAAGAGAAGTCCCTGAACCATTTAGTTCTATTAAGATGTCCCTGAACCTTTTAGTTCTATGAAGAGAAGTCCCTGAACCTTTTAGTTCAATGAATAGAAGTCCTTGAACCTTTTAGTTCTATGATGAGAAGTCCCTGAACCTTTTAGTTCTATGATGAGAAGTCCCTGAACCTTTTAGTTCCTGAAGAGAAGTCCCTGAACCTTTTAGTTCTTCAAAGAGAAGTCCCTGAACCTTTTAGTTCTTTGAAGAGAAGTCCCTGAACTTTTTAGTTCCATAAAGAGAAGTCCCTGAACCTTTTAGTTCTTTGAAGAGAAGTCCCTGATCCTTTTAGTTCTGAGATGAGAAGTCCATGAACCTTTTAGTTCTATGAAGAGAAGTCCCTGAACCTTTTTGTTCCTGAAGAGAAGTTTCTGAACCTTTTAGATCTTCAAAGAGAAGTCCCTGAACCTTTTAGTTCCATAAAGAGAAGTCCCTGAACCTTTTAGTTCTTTGAAGAGAAGTCCCTGAACCTTTTAGATCTGAGATGAGAAGTCCATGAACCTTTTAGTTCTATGAAGAGAAGTCCCTGAACCTTTTAGTTCTTTGAAGAGAAGTCCCTGAACCTTTTAGTTCTGAGATGAGAAGTCCATGAACCTTTTAGTTCTATGAAGAGAAGTCCCTGAACCTTTTTGTTCCTGAAGAGAGGTCTGTGAACCTTTTAGTTCCTGAAGAGGAGTCCCTGAACCTGTTAGGTCGATGAAGAGAAGTCCCTGAACCTTTTTGTTCTTGGAAGAGAAGTCCCTGAACCTTTTAGTTCCTGAAGAGACGTCCCTGAACCTTTCAGATCTTTAAAGAGAAGTCCCTGAACCTTTTAGTTCTATGAAGAGAAGTCCCTGAACCTTTTGAGTTGCTGAAGAGAAGTCCTTGAAACTTTTAGATCTATTAAGAGAAGTCCCTGAACCTTTTAATTCTATGAATAGAAGTCCCTGAACACTTTAGTTCTACGAAGAGACATCCCTGAACTTTTCAGTTCATGAAGAGAAGTTCCTGAACCTTTTAGTTCCAGAAGAGAAGTCCTTGAACCTTTAAGTTCTGTAAAGAGACGTCCCTGAACCTTTTAGTTCCTGAAGAGAAGTCCCTGAACCTTTTAGTTCTTTAAAGAGAAGTCCCTGAACCTTTTAGTTCTGAGATGAGAAGTCCATGAACCTTTTTGTTCCTGAAGAGAAGTCCCTGAACCTTTTAGTTCTTTGAAGAGAAGTCCCTGAACCTTTTAGTTCTGAGATGAGAAGTCCATGAACCTTTTAGTTCTATGAAGAGAAGTCCCTGAACCTTTTTGTTCCTGAAGAGAAGTCTGTGAACCTTTTAGTTCCTGAAGAGAAGTCCCTGAACCTGTTAGGTCTATGAAGAGAAGTCCCTGAACCTTTTTGTTCTTGGAAGAGAAGTCCCTGAACCTTTTAGTTCCTGAAGAGACGTCCCTGAACCTTTCAGATCTTTAAAGAGAAGTCCCTGAACCTTTTAGTTCCTGAAGAGAAGTCCCTGAACCTTTTAGTTCCTGAAGAGAAGTCTGTGAACCTTTTAGTTCTATGAAGAGAAGTCCCTGAACCTTTTAGTTCTATGAAGAGAAGTCCCTGAACCTTTCAGATCTTTAAAGAGAAGTCCCTGAACCTTTTAGTTCCTGAAGAGAAGTCCCTGAACCTTTTAGTTCTTTAAAGAGAAGTCCCTGAACCATTTAGTTCTATTAAGAGATGTCCCTGAACCTTTTAGTTCTATGAAGAGAAGTCCCTGAACCTTTTAGTTCCTGAAGAGAAGTCCCTGAACCTTTTAGTTCTATGAAGAGAAGTCCCTGAACCTTTCAGATCTTTAAAGAGAAGTCCCTGAACCTTTTAGTTCCTGAAGAGAAGTCTGTGAACCTTTTAGTTCTATGAAGAGAAGTCCCTGAACCTTTTAGTTCTATGAAGAGAAGTCCCTGAACCTTTCAGATCTTTAAAGAGAAGTCCCTGAACCTTTTAGTTCCTGAAGAGAAGTCCCTGAACCTTTTAGTTCTTTAAAGAGAAGTCCCTGAACCATTTAGTTCTATTAAGAGATGTCCCTGAACCTTTTAGTTCTATGAAGAGAAGTCCCTGAACCTTTTAGTTCCTGAAGAGAAGTCCCTGAACCTTTTAGTTCTATGAAGAGAAGTCCCTGAACCTTTCAGATCTTTAAAGAGAAGTCCCTGAACCTTTTAGTTCCTGAAGAGAAGTCCCTGAACCTTTTAGTTCTTTAAAGAGAAGTCCCTGAACCATTTAGTTCTATTAAGATGTCCCTGAACCTTTTAGTTCTATGAAGAGAAGTCCCTGAACCTTTTAGATCAATGAATAGAAGTCCTTGAACCTTTTAGTTCTATGATGAGAAGTCCCTGAATCTTTTAGTTCTATGATGAGAAGTCCCTGAACCTTTTAGTTCCTGAAGAGAAGTCCCTGAACCTTTTAGTTCTTCAAAGAGAAGTCCCTGAACCTTTTAGTTCTTTGAAGAGAAGTCCCTGAACCTTTTAGTTCCATAAAGAGAAGTCCCTGAACCTTTTAGTTCTTTGAAGAGAAGTCCCTGATCCTTTTAGTTCTGAGATGAGAAGTCCATGAACCTTTTAGTTCTATGAAGAGAAGTCCCTGAACCTTTTTGTTCCTGAAGAGAAGTTTCTGAACCTTTTAGATCTTCAAAGAGAAGTCCCTGAACCTTTTAGTTCCATAAAGAGAAGTCCCTGAACCTTTTAGTTCTTTGAAGAGAAGTCCCTGAACCTTTTAGTTCTGAGATGAGAAGTCCATGAACCTTTTTGTTCCTGAAGAGAAGTCCCTGAACCTTTTAGTTCTTTGAAGAGAAGTCCCTGAACCTTTTAGTTCTGAGATGAGAAGTCCATGAACCTTTTAGTTCTATGAAGAGAAGTCCCTGAACCTTTTTGTTCCTGAATAGAAGTCTGTGAACCTTTTAGTTCCTGAAGAGAAGTCCCTGAACCTTTTAGGTCTATGAAGAGAAGTCCCTGAACCTTTTTGTTTTTGGAAGAGAAGTCCCTGAACCTTTTAGTTCCTGAAGAGACGTCCCTGAACCTTTCAGATCTTTAAAGAGAAGTCCCTGAACCTTTTAGTTCTATGAAGAGAAGTCCCTGAACCTTTTGAGTTGCTGAAGAGAAGTCCTTGAAACTTTTAGATCTATTAAGAGAAGTCCCTGAACCTTTTAATTCTATGAATAGAAGTCCCTGAACACTTTAGTTCTACGAAGAGACATCCCTGAACTTTTCAGTTCATGAAGAGAAGTTCCTGAACCTTTTAGTTCTTTAAAGAGAAGTCCCTGAACCTTTTAGTTCTGAGATGAGAAGTCCCTGAACCTTTTAGTTCTGAGATTAGAAGTCCATGAACCTTTTAGTTCTATGAAGAGAAGTCCCTGAACCTTTTTGTTCCTGAAGAGAAGTCTGTGAACGTTTTAGTTCCTGAAGAGAAGTCCCTGAACCTGTTAGGTCTATGAAGAGAAGTCCCTGAACCTTTTTGTTCTTGGAAGAGAAGTCCCTGAACCTTTTAGTTCCTGAAGAGACGTCCCTGAACCTTTCAGATCTTTAAAGAGAAGTCCCTGAACCTTTTAGTTCCTGAAGAGAAGTCCCTGAACCTTTTAGTTCCTGAAGAGAAGTCTGTGAACCTTTTAGTTCCTGAAGAGAAGTCCCTGAACCTTTTAGTTCTATGAAGAGAAGTCCCTGAACCTTTTAGTTCTATGAAGAGAAGTCCCTGAACCTTTCAGATCTTTAAAGAGAAGTCCCTGAACCTTTTAGTTCCTGAAGAGAAGTCCCTGAACCTTTTAGTTCTTTAAAGAGAAGTCCCTGAACCATTTAGTTCTATTAAGAGATGTCCCTGAACCTTTTAGTTCTATGAAGAGAAGTCCCTGAACCTTTTAGTTCCTGAAGAGAAGTCCCTGAACCTTTTAGTTCTATGAAGAGAAGTCCCTGAACCTTTCAGATCTTTAAAGAGAAGTCCCTGAACCTTTTAGTTCCTGAAGAGAAGTCCCTGAACCTTTTAGTTCTTTAAAGAGAAGTCCCTGAACCATTTAGTTCTATTAAGATGTCCCTGAACCTTTTAGTTCTATGAAGAGAAGTCCCTGAACCTTTTAGTTCAATGAATAGAAGTCCTTGAACCTTTTAGTTCTATGATGAGAAGTCCCTGAATCTTTTAGTTCTATGATGAGAAGTCCCTGAACCTTTTAGTTCTTCAAAGAGAAGTCCCTGAACCTTTTAGTTCTTTGAAGAGAAGTCCCTGAACCTTTTAGTTCCATAAAGAGAAGTCCCTGAACCTTTTAGTTATTTGAAGAGAAGTCCCTGATCCTTTTATTTCTGAGATGAGAAGTCCATGAACCTTTTAGTTCTATGAAGAGAAGTCCCTGAACCTTTTTGTTCCTGAAGAGAAGTTTCTGAACCTTTTAGATCTTCAAAGAGAAGTCCCTGAACCTTTTAGTTCCATAAAGAGAAGTCCCTGAACCTTTTAGTTCTTTGAAGAGAAGTCCCTGAACCTTTTAGTTCTTTAAAGAGAAGTCCCTGAACCATTTAGTTCTATTAAGAGATGTCCCTGAACCTTTTAGTTCTATGAAGAGAAGTCCCTGAACCTTTTAGTTCCTGAAGAGAAGTCCCTGAACCTTTTAGTTCTATGAAGAGAAGTCCCTGAACCTTTCAGATCTTTAAAGAGAAGTCCCTGAACCTTTTAGTTCCTGAAGAGAAGTCCCTGAACCTTTTAGTTCTTTAAAGAGAAGTCCCTGAACCATTTAGTTCTATTAAGATGTCCCTGAACCTTTTAGTTCTATGAAGAGAAGTCCCTGAACCTTTTAGTTCAATGAATAGAAGTCCTTGAACCTTTTAGTTCTATGATGAGAAGTCCCTGAATCTTTTAGTTCTATGATGAGAAGTCCCTGAACCTTTTAGTTCCTGAAGAGAAGTCCCTGAACCTTTTAGTTCTTCAAAGAGAAGTCCCTGAACCTTTTAGTTCTTTGAAGAGAAGTCCCTGAACCTTTTTGTTCCTGAAGAGAAGTCCCTGAACCTTTTAGTTCTCTGAAGAGAAGTCCCTGAACCTTTTTGTTCCTGAATAGAAGTCTGTGAACCTTTTAGTTCCTGAAGAGAAGTCCCTGAACCTTTTAGGTCTATGAAGAGAAGTCCCTGAACCTTTTTGTTCTTGGAAGAGAAGTCCCTGAACCTTTTAGTTCTATGAAGAGAAGTCCCTGAACCTTTTGAGTTCTGAAGAGAAGTCCTTGAAACTTTTAGATCTATTAAGAGAAGTCCCTGAACCTTTTAATTCTATGAATAGAAGTCCCTGAACACTTTAGTTCTACGAAGAGACATCCCTGAACTTTTCAGTTCATGAAGAGAAGTTCCTGAACCTTTTAGTTCCAGAAGAGAAGTCCTTGAACCTTTAAGTTCTGTAAAGAGACGTCCCTGAACCTTTTAGTTCCTGAAGAGAAGTCCCTGAACCTTTTAGTTCTTTAAAGAGAAGTCCCTGAACCTTTTAGTTCTGAGATGAGAAGTCCCTGAACCTTTTAGTTCTGAGATTAGAAGTCCATGAACCTTTTAGTTCTATGAAGAGAAGTCCCTGAACCTTTTTGTTCCTGAAGAGAAGTCTGTGAACCTTTTAGTTCCTGAAGAGAAGTCCCTGAACCTGTTAGGTCTATGAAGAGAAGTCCCTGAACCTTTTTGTTCTTGGAAGAGAAGTCCCTGAACCTTTTAGTTCCTGAAGAGACGTCCCTGAACCTTTCAGATCTTTAAAGAGAAGTCCCTGAACCTTTTAGTTCCTGAAGAGAAGTCCCTGAACCTTTTAGTTCCTGAAGAGAAGTCTGTGAACCTTTTAGTTCCTGAAGAGAAGTCCCTGAACCTTTTAGTTCTATGAAGAGAAGTCCCTGAACCTTTTAGTTCTATGAAGAGAAGTCCCTGAACCTTTCAGATCTTTAAAGAGAAGTCCCTGAACCTTTTAGTTCCTGAAGAGAAGTCCCTGAACCTTTTAGTTCTTTAAAGAGAAGTCCCTGAACCATTTAGTTCTATTAAGAGATGTCCCTGAACCTTTTAGTTCTATGAAGAGAAGTCCCTGAACCTTTTAGTTCCTGAAGAGAAGTCCCTGAACCTTTTAGTTCTATGAAGAGAAGTCCCTGAACCTTTCAGATCTTTAAAGAGAAGTCCCTGAACCTTTTAGTTCCTGAAGAGAAGTCCCTGAACCTTTTAGTTCTATGAAGAGAAGTCCCTGAACCTTTTTGTTCTTGGAAGAGAAGTCCCTGAACCTTTTAGTTCTATGAAGAGAAGTCCCTGAACCTTTTGAGTTCTGAAGAGAAGTCCTTGAAACTTTTAGATCTATTAAGAGAAGTCCCTGAACCTTTTAATTCTATGAATAGAAGTCCCTGAACACTTTAGTTCTACGAAGAGACATCCCTGAACTTTTCAGTTCATGAAGAGAAGTTCCTGAACCTTTTAGTTCCAGAAGAGAAGTCCTTGAACCTTTAAGTTCTGTAAAGAGACGTCCCTGAACCTTTTAGTTCCTGAAGAGAAGTCCCTGAACCTTTTAGTTCTTTAAAGAGAAGTCCCTGAACCTTTTAGTTCTGAGATGAGAAGTCCCTGAACCTTTTAGTTCTGAGATTAGAAGTCCATGAACCTTTTAGTTCTATGAAGAGAAGTCCCTGAACCTTTTTGTTCCTGAAGAGAAGTCTGTGAACCTTTTAGTTCCTGAAGAGAAGTCCCTGAACCTGTTAGGTCTATGAAGAGAAGTCCCTGAACCTTTTTGTTCTTGGAAGAGAAGTCCCTGAACCTTTTAGTTCCTGAAGAGACGTCCCTGAACCTTTCAGATCTTTAAAGAGAAGTCCCTGAACCTTTTAGTTCCTGAAGAGAAGTCCCTGAACCTTTTAGTTCCTGAAGAGAAGTCTGTGAACCTTTTAGTTCCTGAAGAGAAGTCCCTGAACCTTTTAGTTCTATGAAGAGAAGTCCCTGAACCTTTTAGTTCTATGAAGAGAAGTCCCTGAACCTTTCAGATCTTTAAAGAGAAGTCCCTGAACCTTTTAGTTCCTGAAGAGAAGTCCCTGAACCTTTTAGTTCTTTAAAGAGAAGTCCCTGAACCATTTAGTTCTATTAAGAGATGTCCCTGAACCTTTTAGTTCTATGAAGAGAAGTCCCTGAACCTTTTAGTTCCTGAAGAGAAGTCCCTGAACCTTTTAGTTCTATGAAGAGAAGTCCCTGAACCTTTCAGATCTTTAAAGAGAAGTCCCTGAACCTTTTAGTTCCTGAAGAGAAGTCCCTGAACCTTTTAGTTCTTTAAAGAGAAGTCCCTGAACCATTTAGTTCTATTAAGATGTCCCTGAACCTTTTAGTTCTATGAAGAGAAGTCCCTGAACCTTTTAGTTCAATGAATAGAAGTCCTTGAACCTTTTAGTTCTATGATGAGAAGTCCCTGAATCTTTTAGTTCTATGATGAGAAGTCCCTGAACCTTTTAGTTCCTGAAGAGAAGTCCCTGAACCTTTTAGTTCTTCAAAGAGAAGTCCCTGAACCTTTTAGTTCTTTGAAGAGAAGTCCCTGAACCTTTTAGTTCCATAAAGAGAAGTCCCTGAACCTTTTAGTTCTTTGAAGAGAAGTCCCTGATCCTTTTATTTCTGAGATGAGAAGTCCATGAACCTTTTAGTTCTATGAAGAGAAGTCCCTGAACCTTTTTGTTCCTGAAGAGAAGTTTCTGAACCTTTTAGATCTTCAAAGAGAAGTCCCTGAACCTTTTAGTTCCATAAAGAGAAGTCCCTGAACCTTTTAGTTCTTTGAAGAGAAGTCCCTGAACCTTTTAGTTCTGAGATGAGAAGTCCATGAACCTTTTTGTTCCTGAAGAGAAGTCCCTGAACCTTTTAGTTCTTTGAAGAGAAGTCCCTGAACCTTTTAGTTCTGAGATGAGAAGTCCATGAACCTTTTAGTTCTATGAAGAGAAGTCCCTGAACCTTTTTGTTCCTGAATAGAAGTCTGTGAACCTTTTAGTTCCTGAAGAGAAGTCCATGAACCTGTTAGGTCTATGAAGAGAAGTCCCTGAACCTTTTTGTTCTTGGAAGAGAAGTCCCTGAACCTTTTAGTTCCTGAAGAGACGTCCCTGAACCTTTCAGATCTTTAAAGAGAAGTCCCTGAACCTTTTAGTTCTATGAAGAGAAGTCCCTGAACCTTTTGAGTTGCTGAAGAGAAGTCCTTGAAACTTTTAGATCTATTAAGAGAAGTCCCTGAACCTTTTAATTCTATGAATAGAAGTCCCTGAACACTTTAGTTCTACGAAGAGACATCCCTGAACTTTTCAGTTCATGAAGAGAAGTTCCTGAACCTTTTAGTTCCAGAAGAGAAGTCCTTGAACCTTTAAGTTCTGTAAAGAGACGTCCCTGAACCTTTTAGTTCCTGAAGAGAAGTCCCTGAACCTTTTAGTTCTTTAAAGAGAAGTCCCTGAACCTTTTAGTTCTGAGATGAGAAGTCCCTGAACCTTTTAGTTCTGAGATTAGAAGTCCATGAACCTTTTAGTTCTATGAAGAGAAGTCCCTGAACCTTTTTGTTCTGAGATGAGAAGTCCATGAACCTTTTTGTTCCTGAAGAGAAGTCACTGAACCTTTTAGTTCTTTGAAGAGAAGTCCCTGAACCTTTTAGTTCTGAGATGAGAAGTCCATGAACCTTTTAGTTCTATGAAGAGAAGTCCCTGAACCTTTTTGTTCCTGAAGAGAAGTCTGTGAACCTTTTAGTTCCTGAAGAGAAGTCCCTGAACCTGTTAGGTCTATGAAGAGAAGTCCCTGAACCTTTTTGTTCTTGGAAGAGAAGTCCCTGAACCTTTTAGTTCCTGAAGAGACGTCCCTGAACCTTTCAGATCTTTAAAGAGAAGTCCCTGAACCTTTTAGTTCCTGAAGAGAAGTCCCTGAACCTTTTAGTTCCTGAAGAGAAGTCTGTGAACCTTTTAGTTCCTGAGGAGAAGTCCCTGAACCTTTTAGTTCTATGAAGAGAAGTCCATGAACCTTTTAGTTCTTTAAAGAGAAGTCCCTGAACATTTTAGTTCTATGAAGAGAAGTCCCTGAACCTTTTAGTTCTATGAAGAGAAGTCCCTGAACCTTTCAGATCTTTAAAGAGAAGTCCCTGAACCTTTTAGTTCCTGAAGAGAAGTCCCTGAACCTTTTAGTTCTTTAAAGAGAAGTCCCTGAACCATTTAGTTCTATTAAGAGATGTCCCTGAACCTTTTAGTTCTATGAAGAGAAGTCCCTGAACCTTTTAGTTCCTGAAGAGAAGTCCCTGAACCTTTTAGTTCTATGAAGAGAAGTCCCTGAACCTTTCAGATCTTTAAAGAGAAGTCCCTGAACCTTTTAGTTCCTGAAGAGAAGTCCCTGAACCTTTTAGTTCTTTAAAGAGAAGTCCCTGAACCATTTAGTTCTATTAAGATGTCCCTGAACCTTTTAGTTCTATGAAGAGAAGTCCCTGAACCTTTTAGTTCAATGAATAGAAGTCCTTGAACCTTTTAGTTCTATGATGAGAAGTCCCTGAACCTTTTAGTTCTATGATGAGAAGTCCCTGAACCTTTTAGTTCCATAAAGAGAAGTCCCTGAACCTTTTAGTTCTTTGAAGAGAAGTCCCTGATCCTTTTAGTTCTGAGATGAGAAGTCCATGAACCTTTTAGTTCTATGAAGAGAAGTCCCTGAACCTTTTTGTTCCTGAAGAGAAGTTTCTGAACCTTTTAGATCTTCAAAGAGAAGTCCCTGAACCTTTTAGTTCCATAAAGAGAAGTCCCTGAACCTTTTAGTTCTTTGAAGAGAAGTCCCTGAACCTTTTAGTTCTGAGATGAGAAGTCCATGAACCTTTTTGTTCCTGAAGAGAAGTCCCTGAACCTTTTAGTTCTTTGAAGAGAAGTCCCTGAACCTTTTAGTTCTGAGATGAGAAGTCCATGAACCTTTTAGTTCTATGAAGAGAAGCCCCTGAACCTTTTTGTTCCTGAATAGAAGTCTGTGAACCTTTTAGTTCCTGAAGAGAAGTCCCTGAACCTTTTAGGTCTATGAAGAGAAGTCCCTGAACCTTTTTGTTTTTGGAAGAGAAGTCCCTGAACCTTTTAGTTCCTGAAGAGACGTCCCTGAACCTTTCAGATCTTTAAAGAGAAGTCCCTGAACCTTTTAGTTCTATGAAGAGAAGTCCCTGAACCTTTTGAGTTGCTGAAGAGAAGTCCTTGAAACTTTTAGATCTATTAAGAGAAGTCCCTGAACCTTTTAATTCTATGAATAGAAGTCCCTGAACACTTTAGTTCTACGAAGAGACATCCCTGAACTTTTCAGTTCATGAAGAGAAGTTCCTGAACCTTTTAGTTCTTTAAAGAGAAGTCCCTGAACCTTTTAGTTCTGAGATGAGAAGTCCCTGAACCTTTTAGTTCTGAGATTAGAAGTCCATGAACCTTTTAGTTCTATGAAGAGAAGTCCCTGAACCTTTTTGTTCCTGAAGAGAAGTCTGTGAACCTTTTAGTTCCTGAAGAGAAGTCCCTGAACCTGTTAGGTCTATGAAGAGAAGTCCCTGAACCATTTAGTTCTATTAAGAGATGTCCCTGAACCTTTTAGTTCTATGAAGAGAAGTCCCTGAACCTTTTAGTTCCTGAAGAGAAGTCCCTGAACCTTTTAGTTCTATGAAGAGAAGTCCCTGAACCTTTCAGATCTTTAAAGAGAAGTCCCTGAACCTTTTAGTTCCTGAAGAGAAGTCCCTGAACCTTTTAGTTCTTTAAAGAGAAGTCCCTGAACCATTTAGTTCTATTAAGATGTCCCTGAACCTTTTAGTTCTATGAAGAGAAGTCCCTGAACCTTTTAGTTCAATGAATAGAAGTCCTTGAACCTTTTAGTTCTATGATGAGAAGTCCCTGAATCTTTTAGTTCTATGATGAGAAGTCCCTGAACCTTTTAGTTCCTGAAGAGAAGTCCCTGAACCTTTTAGTTCTTCAAAGAGAAGTCCCTGAACCTTTTAGTTCTTTGAAGAGAAGTCCCTGAACCTTTTTGTTCCTGAAGAGAAGTCCCTGAACCTTTTAGTTCTTTGAAGAGAAGTCCCTGAACCTTTTAGTTCTGAGATGAGAAGTCCATGAACCTTTTAGTTCTCTGAAGAGAAGTCCCTGAACCTTTTTGTTCCTGAATAGAAGTCTGTGAACCTTTTAGTTCCTGAAGAGAAGTCCCTGAACCTTTTAGGTCTATGAAGAGAAGTCCCTGAACCTTTTTGTTCTTGGAAGAGAAGTCCCTGAACCTTTTAGTTCTATGAAGAGAAGTCCCTGAACCTTTTGAGTTGCTGAAGAGAAGTCCTTGAAACTTTTAGATCTATTAAGAGAAGTCCCTGAACCTTTTAATTCTATGAATAGAAGTCCCTGAACACTTTAGTTCTACGAAGAGACATCCCTGAACTTTTCAGTTCATGAAGAGAAGTTCCTGAACCTTTTAGTTCCAGAAGAGAAGTCCTTGAACCTTTAAGTTCTGTAAAGAGACGTCCCTGAACCTTTTAGTTCCTGAAGAGAAGTCCCTGAACCTTTTAGTTCTTTAAAGAGAAGTCCCTGAACCTTTTAGTTCTGAGATGAGAAGTCCCTGAACCTTTTAGTTCTGAGATTAGAAGTCCATGAACCTTTTAGTTCTATGAAGAGAAGTCCCTGAACCTTTTTGTTCCTGAAGAGAAGTCTGTGAACCTTTTAGTTCCTGAAGAGAAGTCCCTGAACCTGTTAGGTCTATGAAGAGAAGTCCCTGAACCTTTTTGTTCTTGGAAGAGAAGTCCCTGAACCTTTTAGTTCCTGAAGAGACGTCCCTGAACCTTTCAGATCTTTAAAGAGAAGTCCCTGAACCTTTTAGTTCCTGAAGAGAAGTCCCTGAACCTTTTAGTTCCTGAAGAGAAGTCTGTGAACCTTTTAGTTCCTGAAGAGAAGTCCCTGAACCTTTTAGTTCTATGAAGAGAAGTCCCTGAACCTTTTAGTTCTATGAAGAGAAGTCCCTGAACCTTTCAGATCTTTAAAGAGAAGTCCCTGAACCTTTTAGTTCCTGAAGAGAAGTCCCTGAACCTTTTAGTTCTTTAAAGAGAAGTCCCTGAACCATTTAGTTCTATTAAGAGATGTCCCTGAACCTTTTAGTTCTATGAAGAGAAGTCCCTGAACCTTTTAGTTCCTGAAGAGAAGTCCCTGAACCTTTTAGTTCTATGAAGAGAAGTCCCTGAACCTTTCAGATCTTTAAAGAGAAGTCCCTGAACCTTTTAGTTCCTGAAGAGAAGTCCCTGAACCTTTTAGTTCTTTAAAGAGAAGTCCCTGAACCATTTAGTTCTATTAAGATGTCCCTGAACCTTTTAGTTCTATGAAGAGAAGTCCCTGAACCTTTTAGTTCAATGAATAGAAGTCCTTGAACCTTTTAGTTCTATGATGAGAAGTCCCTGAATCTTTTAGTTCTATGATGAGAAGTCCCTGAACCTTTTAGTTCCTGAAGAGAAGTCCCTGAACCTTTTAGTTCTTCAAAGAGAAGTCCCTGAACCTTTTAGTTCTTTGAAGAGAAGTCCCTGAACCTTTTAGTTCCATAAAGAGAAGTCCCTGAACCTTTTAGTTCTTTGAAGAGAAGTCCCTGATCCTTTTATTTCTGAGATGAGAAGTCCATGAACCTTTTAGTTCTATGAAGAGAAGTCCCTGAACCTTTTTGTTCCTGAAGAGAAGTTTCTGAACCTTTTAGATCTTCAAAGAGAAGTCCCTGAACCTTTTAGTTCCATAAAGAGAAGTCCCTGAACCTTTTAGTTCTTTGAAGAGAAGTCCCTGAACCTTTTAGTTCTGAGATGAGAAGTCCATGAACCTTTTTGTTCCTGAAGAGAAGTCCCTGAACCTTTTAGTTCTTTGAAGAGAAGTCCCTGAACCTTTTAGTTCTGAGATGAGAAGTCCATGAACCTTTTAGTTCTATGAAGAGAAGTCCCTGAACCTTTTTGTTCCTGAATAGAAGTCTGTGAACCTTTTAGTTCCTGAAGAGAAGTCCATGAACCTGTTAGGTCTATGAAGAGAAGTCCCTGAACCTTTTTGTTCTTGGAAGAGAAGTCCCTGAACCTTTTAGTTCCTGAAGAGACGTCCCTGAACCTTTCAGATCTTTAAAGAGAAGTCCCTGAACCTTTTAGTTCTATGAAGAGAAGTCCCTGAACCTTTTGAGTTGCTGAAGAGAAGTCCTTGAAACTTTTAGATCTATTAAGAGAAGTCCCTGAACCTTTTAATTCTATGAATAGAAGTCCCTGAACACTTTAGTTCTACGAAGAGACATCCCTGAACTTTTCAGTTCATGAAGAGAAGTTCCTGAACCTTTTAGTTCCAGAAGAGAAGTCCTTGAACCTTTAAGTTCTGTAAAGAGACGTCCCTGAACCTTTTAGTTCCTGAAGAGAAGTCCCTGAACCTTTTAGTTCTTTAAAGAGAAGTCCCTGAACCTTTTAGTTCTGAGATGAGAAGTCCCTGAACCTTTTAGTTCTGAGATTAGAAGTCCATGAACCTTTTAGTTCTATGAAGAGAAGTCCCTGAACCTTTTTGTTCTGAGATGAGAAGTCCATGAACCTTTTTGTTCCTGAAGAGAAGTCACTGAACCTTTTAGTTCTTTGAAGAGAAGTCCCTGAACCTTTTAGTTCTGAGATGAGAAGTCCATGAACCTTTTAGTTCTATGAAGAGAAGTCCCTGAACCTTTTTGTTCCTGAAGAGAAGTCTGTGAACCTTTTAGTTCCTGAAGAGAAGTCCATGAACCTGTTAGGTCTATGAAGAGAAGTCCCTGAACCTTTTTGTTCTTGGAAGAGAAGTCCCTGAACCTTTTAGTTCCTGAAGAGACGTCCCTGAACCTTTCAGATCTTTAAAGAGAAGTCCCTGAACCTTTTAGTTCTATGAAGAGAAGTCCCTGAACCTTTTGAGTTGCTGAAGAGAAGTCCTTGAAACTTTTAGATCTATTAAGAGAAGTCCCTGAACCTTTTAATTCTATGAATAGAAGTCCCTGAACACTTTAGTTCTACGAAGAGACATCCCTGAACTTTTCAGTTCATGAAGAGAAGTTCCTGAACCTTTTAGTTCCAGAAGAGAAGTCCTTGAACCTTTAAGTTCTGTAAAGAGACGTCCCTGAACCTTTTAGTTCCTGAAGAGAAGTCCCTGAACCTTTTAGTTCTTTAAAGAGAAGTCCCTGAACCTTTTAGTTCTGAGATGAGAAGTCCCTGAACCTTTTAGTTCTGAGATTAGAAGTCCATGAACCTTTTAGTTCTATGAAGAGAAGTCCCTGAACCTTTTTGTTCTGAGATGAGAAGTCCATGAACCTTTTTGTTCCTGAAGAGAAGTCACTGAACCTTTTAGTTCTTTGAAGAGAAGTCCCTGAACCTTTTAGTTCTGAGATGAGAAGTCCATGAACCTTTTAGTTCTATGAAGAGAAGTCCCTGAACCTTTTTGTTCCTGAAGAGAAGTCTGTGAACCTTTTAGTTCCTGAAGAGAAGTCCCTGAACCTGTTAGGTCTATGAAGAGAAGTCCCTGAACCTTTTTGTTCTTGGAAGAGAAGTCCCTGAACCTTTTAGTTCCTGAAGAGAAGTCTGTGAACCTTTTAGTTCCTGAAGAGAAGTCCCTGAACCTTTTAGTTCTATGAAGAGAAGTCCCTGAACCTTTTAGTTCTATGAAGAGAAGTCCCTGAACCTTTCAGATCTTTAAAGAGAAGTCCCTGAACCTTTTAGTTCCTGAAGAGAAGTCCCTGAACCTTTTAGTTCTTTAAAGAGAAGTCCCTGAACCATTTAGTTCTATTAAGAGATGTCCCTGAACCTTTTAGTTCTATGAAGAGAAGTCCCTGAACCTTTTAGTTCCTGAAGAGAAGTCCCTGAACCTTTTAGTTCTATGAAGAGAAGTCCCTGAACCTTTCAGATCTTTAAAGAGAAGTCCCTGAACCTTTTAGTTCCTGAAGAGAAGTCCCTGAACCTTTTAGTTCTTTAAAGAGAAGTCCCTGAACCATTTAGTTCTATTAAGATGTCCCTGAACCTTTTAGTTCTATGAAGAGAAGTCCCTGAACCTTTTAGTTCAATGAATAGAAGTCCTTGAACCTTTTAGTTCTATGATGAGAAGTCCCTGAATCTTTTAGTTCTATGATGAGAAGTCCCTGAACCTTTTAGTTCCTGAAGAGAAGTCCCTGAACCTTTTAGTTCTTCAAAGAGAAGTCCCTGAACCTTTTAGTTCTTTGAAGAGAAGTCCCTGAACCTTTTAGTTCCATAAAGAGAAGTCCCTGAACCTTTTAGTTCTTTGAAGAGAAGTCCCTGATCCTTTTATTTCTGAGATGAGAAGTCCATGAACCTTTTAGTTCTATGAAGAGAAGTCCCTGAACCTTTTTGTTCCTGAAGAGAAGTTTCTGAACCTTTTAGATCTTCAAAGAGAAGTCCCTGAACCTTTTAGTTCCATAAAGAGAAGTCCCTGAACCTTTTAGTTCTTTGAAGAGAAGTCCCTGAACCTTTTAGTTCTGAGATGAGAAGTCCATGAACCTTTTTGTTCCTGAAGAGAAGTCCCTGAACCTTTTAGTTCTTTGAAGAGAAGTCCCTGAACCTTTTAGTTCTGAGATGAGAAGTCCATGAACCTTTTAGTTCTATGAAGAGAAGTCCCTGAACCTTTTTGTTCCTGAATAGAAGTCTGTGAACCTTTTAGTTCCTGAAGAGAAGTCCATGAACCTGTTAGGTCTATGAAGAGAAGTCCCTGAACCTTTTTGTTCTTGGAAGAGAAGTCCCTGAACCTTTTAGTTCCTGAAGAGACGTCCCTGAACCTTTCAGATCTTTAAAGAGAAGTCCCTGAACCTTTTAGTTCTATGAAGAGAAGTCCCTGAACCTTTTGAGTTCCTGAAGAGAAGTCCTTGAAACTTTTAGATCTATTAAGAGAAGTCCCTGAACCTTTTAATTCTATGAATAGAAGTCCCTGAACACTTTAGTTCTACGAAGAGACATCCCTGAACTTTTCAGTTCATGAAGAGAAGTTCCTGAACCTTTTAGTTCCAGAAGAGAAGTCCTTGAACCTTTAAGTTCTGTAAAGAGACGTCCCTGAACCTTTTAGTTCCTGAAGAGAAGTCCCTGAACCTTTTAGTTCTTTAAAGAGAAGTCCCTGAACCTTTTAGTTCTGAGATGAGAAGTCCCTGAACCTTTTAGTTCTGAGATTAGAAGTCCATGAACCTTTTAGTTCTATGAAGAGAAGTCCCTGAACCTTTTTGTTCTGAGATGAGAAGTCCATGAACCTTTTTGTTCCTGAAGAGAAGTCACTGAACCTTTTAGTTCTTTGAAGAGAAGTCCCTGAACCTTTTAGTTCTGAGATGAGAAGTCCATGAACCTTTTAGTTCTATGAAGAGAAGTCCCTGAACCTTTTTGTTCCTGAAGAGAAGTCTGTGAACCTTTTAGTTCCTGAAGAGAAGTCCCTGAACCTGTTAGGTCTATGAAGAGAAGTCCCTGAACCTTTTTGTTCTTGGAAGAGAAGTCCCTGAACCTTTTAGTTCCTGAAGAGACGTCCCTGAACCTTTCAGATCTTTAAAGAGAAGTCCCTGAACCTTTTAGTTCCTGAAGAGAAGTCCCTGAACCTTTTAGTTCCTGAAGAGAAGTCTGTGAACCTTTTAGTTCCTGAGGAGAAGTCCCTGAACCTTTTAGTTCTATGAAGAGAAGTCCATGAACCTTTTAGTTCTTTAAAGAGAAGTCCCTGAACATTTTAGTTCTATGAAGAGAAGTCCCTGAACCTTTTAGTTCTATGAAGAGAAGTCCCTGAACCTTTCAGATCTTTAAAGAGAAGTCCCTGAACCTTTTAGTTCCTGAAGAGAAGTCCCTGAACCTTTTAGTTCTTTAAAGAGAAGTCCCTGAACCATTTAGTTCTATTAAGAGATGTCCCTGAACCTTTTAGTTCTATGAAGAGAAGTCCCTGAACCTTTTAGTTCCTGAAGAGAAGTCCCTGAACCTTTTAGTTCTATGAAGAGAAGTCCCTGAACCTTTCAGATCTTTAAAGAGAAGTCCCTGAACCTTTTAGTTCCTGAAGAGAAGTCCCTGAACCTTTTAGTTCTTTAAAGAGAAGTCCCTGAACCATTTAGTTCTATTAAGATGTCCCTGAACCTTTTTGTTCTATGAAGAGAAGTCCCTGAACCTTTTAGTTCAATGAATAGAAGTCCTTGAACCTTTTAGTTCTATGATGAGAAGTCCCTGAACCTTTTAGTTCTATGATGAGAAGTCCCTGAACCTTTTAGTTCCATAAAGAGAAGTCCCTGAACCTTTTAGTTCTTTGAAGAGAAGTCCCTGATCCTTTTAGTTCTGAGATGAGAAGTCCATGAACCTTTTAGTTCTATGAAGAGAAGTCCCTGAACCTTTTTGTTCCTGAAGAGAAGTTTCTGAACCTTTTAGATCTTCAAAGAGAAGTCCCTGAACCTTTTAGTTCTTTAAAGAGAAGTCCCTGAACCTTTTAGTTCTGAGATGAGAAGTCCATGAACCTTTTTGTTCCTGAAGAGAAGTCCATGAACCTTTTAGTTCTATGAAGAGAAGTCCCTGAACCTTTTTGTTCCTGAAGAGAAGTCTGTGAACCTTTTAGTTCCTGAAGAGAAGTCCCTGAACCTGTTAGGTCTATGAAGAGAAGTCCCTGAACCTTTTTGTTCTTGGAAGAGAAGTCCCTGAACCTTTTAGTTCCTGAAGAGACGTCCCTGAACCTTTCAGATCTTTAAAGAGAAGTCCCTGAACCTTTTAGTTCCTGAAGAGAAGTCCCTGAACCTTTTAGTTCCTGAAGAGAAGTCTGTGAACCTTTTAGTTCCTGAAGAGAAGTCCATGAACCTGTTAGGTCTATGAAGAGAAGTCCCTGAACCTTTTTGTTCTTGGAAGAGAAGTCCCTGAACCTTTTAGTTCCTGAAGAGACGTCCCTGAACCTGTTAGGTCTATGAAGAGAAGTCCCTGAACCTTTTTGTTCTTGGAAGAGAAGTCCCTGAACCTTTTAGTTCCTGAAGAGACGTCCCTGAACCTTTCAGATCTTTAAAGAGAAGTCCCTGAACCTTTTAGTTCCTGAAGAGAAGTCCCTGAACCTTTTTGTTCCTGAATAGAAGTCTGTGAACCTTTTAGTTCCTGAAGAGAAGTCCATGAACCTTTTAGGTCTATGAAGAGAAGTCCCTGAACCTTTTTGTTCTTGGAAGAGAAGTCCCTGAACCTTTTAGTTCCTGAAGAGACGTCCCTGAACCTTTCAGATCTTTAAAGAGAAGTCCCTGAACCTTTTAGTTCTATGAAGAGAAGTCCCTGAACCTTTTGAGTTGCTGAAGAGAAGTCCTTGAAACTTTTAGATCTATTAAGAGAAGTCCCTGAACCTTTTAATTCTATGAATAGAAGTCCCTGAACACTTTAGTTCTACGAAGAGACATCCCTGAACTTTTCAGTTCATGAAGAGAAGTTCCTGAACCTTTTAGTTCCAGAAGAGAAGTCCTTGAACCTTTAAGTTCTGTAAAGAGACGTCCCTGAACCTTTTAGTTCCTGAAGAGAAGTCCCTGAACCTTTTAGTTCTTTAAAGAGAAGTCCCTGAACCTTTTAGTTCTGAGATGAGAAGTCCATGAACCTTTTTGTTCCTGAAGAGAAGTCCCTGAACCTTTTAGTTCTTTGAAGAGAAGTCCCTGAACCTTTTAGTTCTGAGATGAGAAGTCCATGAACCTTTTAGTTCTATGAAGAGAAGTCCCTGAACCTTTTTGTTCCTGAAGAGAAGTCTGTGAACCTTTTAGTTCCTGAAGAGAAGTCCCTGAACCTGTTAGGTCTATGAAGAGAAGTCCCTGAACCTTTTTGTTCTTGGAAGAGAAGTCCCTGAACCTTTTAGTTCCTGAAGAGACGTCCCTGAACCTTTCAGATCTTTAAAGAGAAGTCCCTGAACCTTTTAGTTCCTGAAGAGAAGTCCCTGAACCTTTTAGTTCCTGAAGAGAAGTCTGTGAACCTTTTAGTTCCTGAGGAGAAGTCCCTGAACCTTTTAGTTCTATGAAGAGAAGTCCATGAACCTTTTAGTTCTTTAAAGAGAAGTCCCTGAACATTTTAGTTCTATGAAGAGAAGTCCCTGAACCTTTTAGTTCTATGAAGAGAAGTCCCTGAACCTTTCAGATCTTTAAAGAGAAGTCCCTGAACCTTTTAGTTCCTGAAGAGAAGTCCCTGAACCTTTTAGTTCTTTAAAGAGAAGTCCCTGAACCATTTAGTTCTATTAAGAGATGTCCCTGAACCTTTTAGTTCTATGAAGAGAAGTCCCTGAACCTTTTAGTTCCTGAAGAGAAGTCCCTGAACCTTTTAGTTCTATGAAGAGAAGTCCCTGAACCTTTCAGATCTTTAAAGAGAAGTCCCTGAACCTTTTAGTTCCTGAAGAGAAGTCCCTGAACCTTTTAGTTCTTTAAAGAGAAGTCCCTGAACCATTTAGTTCTATTAAGATGTCCCTGAACCTTTTAGTTCTATGAAGAGAAGTCCCTGAACCTTTTAGTTCAATGAATAGAAGTCCTTGAACCTTTTAGTTCTATGATGAGAAGTCCCTGAACCTTTTAGTTCTATGATGAGAAGTCCCTGAACCTTTCAGATCTTTAAAGAGAAGTCCCTGAACCTTTTAGTTCCTGAAGAGAAGTCCCTGAACCTTTTAGTTCCTGAAGAGAAGTCTGTGAACCTTTTAGTTCCTGAGGAGAAGTCCCTGAACCTTTTAGTTCTATGAAGAGAAGTCCATGAACCTTTTAGTTCTTTAAAGAGAAGTCCCTGAACATTTTAGTTCTATGAAGAGAAGTCCCTGAACCTTTTAGTTCCATAAAGAGAAGTCCCTGAACCTTTTAGTTCTTTGAAGAGAAGTCCCTGATCCTTTTAGTTCTTAGATGAGAAGTCCATGAACCTTTTAGTTCTATTAAGAGATGTCCCTGAACCTTTTAGTTCTATGAAGAGAAGTCCCTGAACCTTTTAGTTCCTGAAGAGAAGTCCCTGAACCTTTTAGTTCTATGAAGAGAAGTCCCTGAACCTTTCAGATCTTTAAAGAGAAGTCCCTGAACCTTTTAGTTCCTGAAGAGAAGTCCCTGAACCTTTTAGTTCTTTAAAGAGAAGTCCCTGAACCATTTAGTTCTATTAAGATGTCCCTGAACCTTTTAGTTCTATGAAGAGAAGTCCCTGAACCTTTTAGTTCAATGAATAGAAGTCCTTGAACCTTTTAGTTCTATGATGAGAAGTCCCTGAACCTTTTAGTTCTATGATGAGAAGTCCCTGAACCTTTCAGATCTTTAAAGAGAAGTCCCTGAACCTTTTAGTTCCTGAAGAGAAGTCCCTGAACCTTTTAGTTCCTGAAGAGAAGTCTGTGAACCTTTTAGTTCCTGAGGAGAATTCCCTGAACCTTTTAGTTCTATGAAGAGAAGTCCATGAACCTTTTAGTTCTTTAAAGAGAAGTCCCTGAACATTTTAGTTCTATGAAGAGAAGTCCCTGAACCTTTTAGTTCCATAAAGAGAAGTCCCTGAACCTTTTAGTTCTTTGAAGAGAAGTCCCTGATCCTTTTAGTTCTTAGATGAGAAGTCCATGAACCTTTTAGTTCTATGAAGAGAAGTCCCTAAACCTTTTTGTTCCTGAAGAGAAGTTTCTGAACCTTTTAGATCTTCAAAGAGAAGTCCCTGAACCTTTTAGTTCCATAAAGAGAAGTCCCTGAACCTTTTAGTTCTTTGAAGAGAAGTCCCTGAACCTTTTAGTTCTGAGATGAGAAGTCCATGAACCTTTTTGTTCCTGAAGAGAAGTCCCTGAACCTTTTAGTTCTTTGAAGAGAAGTCCCTGAACCTTTTAGTTCTGAGATGAGAAGTCCATGAACCTTTTAGTTCTATGAAGAGAAGTCCCTGAACCTTTTTGTTCCTGAATAGAAGTCTGTGAACCTTTTAGTTCCTGAAGAGAAGTCCCTGAACCTGTTAGGTCTATGAAGAGAAGTCCCTGAACCTTTTTGTTCTTGGAAGAGAAGTCCCTGAACCTTTTAGTTCCTGAAGAGACGTCCCTGAACCTTTCAGATCTTTAAAGAGAAGTCCCTGAACCTTTTAGTTCTATGAAGAGAAGTCCCTGAACCTTTTGAGTTGCTGAAGAGAAGTCCTTGAAACTTTTAGATCTATTAAGAGAAGTCCCTGAACCTTTTAATTCTATGAATAGAAGTCCCTGAACACTTTAGTTCTACGAAGAGACATCCCTGAACTTTTCAGTTCATGAAGAGAAGTTCCTGAACCTTTTAGTTCCAGAAGAGAAGTCCTTGAACCTTTAAGTTCTGTAAAGAGACGTCCCTGAACCTTTTAGTTCCTGAAGAGAAGTCCCTGAACCTTTTAGTTCTTTAAAGAGAAGTCCCTGAACCTTTTAGTTCTGAGATGAGAAGTCCATGAACCTTTTTGTTCCTGAAGAGAAGTCCCTGAACCTTTTAGTTCTTTGAAGAGAAGTCCCTGAACCTTTTAGTTCTGAGATGAGAAGTCCATGAACCTTTTAGTTCCTGAAGAGAAGTCTGTGAACCTTTTAGTTCCTGAAGAGAAGTCCCTGAACCTGTTAGGTCTATGAAGAGAAGTCCCTGAACCTTTTTGTTCTTGGAAGAGAAGTCCCTGAACCTTTTAGTTCCTGAAGAGACGTCCCTGAACCTTTAAGATCTTTAAAGAGAAGTCCCTGAACCTTTTAGTTCCTAAAGAGAAGTCCCTGAACCTTTTAGTTCTTTAAAGAGAAGTCCCTGAACCATTTAGTTCTATTAAGAGATGTCCCTGAACCTTTTAGTTCTATGAAGAGAAGTCCCTGAACCTTTTAGTTCCTGAAGAGAAGTCCCTGAACCTTTTAGTTCTATGAAGAGAAGTCCCTGAACCTTTCAGATCTTTAAAGAGAAGTCCCTGAACCTTTTAGTTCCTGAAGAGAAGTCCCTGAACCTTTTAGTTCTTTAAAGAGAAGTCCCTGAACCATTTAGTTCTATTAAGATGTCCCTGAACCTTTTAGTTCTATGAAGAGAAGTCCCTGAACCTTTTAGTTCAATGAATAGAAGTCCTTGAACCTTTTAGTTCTATGATGAGAAGTCCCTGAACCTTTTAGTTCTATGATGAGAAGTCCCTGAACCTTTTAGTTCCTGAAGAGAAGTCCCTGAACCTTTTAGTTCTTCAAAGAGAAGTCCCTGAACCTTTTAGTTCTTTGAAGAGAAGTCCCTGAACCTTTTAGTTCCATAAAGAGAAGTCCCTGAACCTTTTAGTTCTTTGAAGAGAAGTCCCTGATCCTTATAGTTCTGAGATGAGAAGTCCATGAACCTTTTAGTTCTATGAAGAGAAGTCCCTGAACCTTTTTGTTCCTGAAGAGAAGTTTCTGAACCTTTTAGATCTTCAAAGAGAAGTCCCTGAACCTTTTAGTTCCATAAAGAGAAGTCCCTGAACCTTTTAGTTCTTTGAAGAGAAGTCCCTGAACCTTTTAGTTCTGAGATGAGAAGTCCATGAACCTTTTTGTTCCTGAAGAGAAGTCCCTGAACCTTTTAGTTCTTTGAAGAGAAGTCCCTGAACCTTTTAGTTCTGAGATGAGAAGTCCATGAACCTTTTAGTTCTATGAAGAGAAGTCCCTGAACCTTTTTGTTCCTGAATAGAAGTCTGTGAACCTTTTAGTTCCTGAAGAGAAGTCCCTGAACCTGTTAGGTCTATGAAGAGAAGTCCCTGAACCTTTTTGTTCTTGGAAGAGAAGTCCCTGAACCTTTTAGTTCCTGAAGAGACGTCCCTGAACCTTTCAGATCTTTAAAGAGAAGTCCCTGAAACTTTTAGATCTATTAAGAGAAGTCCCTGAACCTTTTAATTCTATGAATAGAAGTCCCTGAACACTTTAGTTCTACGAAGAGACATCCCTGAACTTTTCAGTTCATGAAGAGAAGTTCCTGAACCTTTTAGTTCCAGAAGAGAAGTCCTTGAACCTTTAAGTTCTGTAAAGAGACGTCCCTGAACCTTTTAGTTCCTGAAGAGAAGTCCCTGAACCTTTTAGTTCTTTAAAGAGAAGTCCCTGAACCTTTTAGTTCTGAGATGAGAAGTCCATGAACCTTTTTGTTCCTGAAGAGAAGTCCCTGAACCTTTTAGTTCTTTGAAGAGAAGTCCCTGAACCTTTTAGTTCTGAGATGAGAAGTCCATGAACCTTTTAGTTCTATGAAGAGAAGTCCCTGAACCTTTTTGTTCCTGAAGAGAAGTCTGTGAACCTTTTAGTTCCTGAAGAGAAGTCCCTGAACCTGTTAGGTCTATGAAGAGAAGTCCCTGAACCTTTTTGTTCTTGGAAGAGAAGTCCCTGAACCTTTTAGTTCCTGAAGAGACTTCCCTGAACCTTTCAGATCTTTAAAGAGAAGTCCCTGAACCTTTTAGTTCCTGAAGAGAAGTCCCTGAACCTTTTAGTTCCTGAAGAGAAGTCTGTGAACCTTTTAGTTCCTGAGGAGAAGTCCCTGAACCTTTTAGTTCTATGAAGAGAAGTCCATGAACCTTTTAGTTCTTTAAAGAGAAGTCCCTGAACATTTTAGTTCTATGAAGAGAAGTCCCTGAACCTTTTAGTTCTATGAAGAGAAGTCCCTGAACCTTTCAGATCTTTAAAGAGAAGTCCCTGAACCTTTTAGTTCCTGAAGAGAAGTCCCTGAACCTTTTAGTTTTTTAAAGAGAAGTCCCTGAACCATTTAGTTCTATTAAGAGATGTCCCTGAACCTTTTAGTTCTATGAAGAGAAGTCCCTGAACCTTTTAGTTCCTGAAGAGAAGTCCCTGAACCTTTTAGTTCTATGAAGAGAAGTCCCTGAACCTTTCAGATCTTTAAAGAGAAGTCCCTGAACCTTTTAGTTCCTGAAGAGAAGTCCCTGAACCTTTTAGTTCTTTAAAGAGAAGTCCCTGAACCATTTAGTTCTATTAAGATGTCCCTGAACCTTTTAGTTCTATGAAGAGAAGTCCCTGAACCTTTTAGTTCAATGAATAGAAGTCCTTGAACCTTTTAGTTCTATGATGAGAAGTCCCTGAATCTTTTAGTTCTATGATGAGAAGTCCCTGAACCTTTTAGTTCCTGAAGAGAAGTCCCTGAACCTTTTAGTTCTTCAAAGAGAAGTCCCTGAACCTTTTAGTTCTTTGAAGAGAAGTCCCTGAACCTTTTAGTTCCATAAAGAGAAGTCCCTGAACCTTTTAGTTCTTTGAAGAGAAGTCCCTGATCCTTTTAGTTCTGAGATGAGAAGTCCATGAACCTTTTAGTTCTATGAAGAGAAGTCCCTGAACCTTTTTGTTCCTGAAGAGAAGTTTCTGAACCTTTTAGATCTTCAAAGAGAAGTCCCTGAACCTTTTAGTTCCATAAAGAGAAGTCCCTGAACCTTTTAGTTCTTTGAAGAGAAGTCCCTGAATCTTTTAGTTCTATGAAGAGAAGTCCCTGAACCTTTTTGTTCCTGAATAGAAGTCTGTGAACCTTTTAGTTCCTGAAGAGAAGTCCCTGAACCTGTTAGGTCTATGAAGAGAAGTCCCTGAACCTTTTTGTTCTTGGAAGAGAAGTCCCTGAACCTTTTAGTTCCTGAAGAGACGTCCCTGAACCTTTCAGATCTTTAAAGAGAAGTCCCTGAACCTTTTAGTTCTATGAAGAGAAGTCCCTGAACCTTTTGAGTTGCTGAAGAGAAGTCCTTGAAACGTTTAGATCTATTAAGAGAAGTCCCTGAACCTTTTAATTCTATGTATAGAAGTCTCTGAACACTTTAGTTCTACGAAGAGACATCCCTGAACTTTTCAGTTCATGAAGAGAAGTTCCTGAACCTTTTAGTTCCAGAAGAGAAGTCCTTTAACCTTTAAGTTCTGTAAAGAGACGTCCCTGAACCTTTTAGTTCCTGAAGAGAAGTCCCTGAACCTTTTAGTTCTTTAAAGAGAAGTCCCTGAACCTTTTAGTTCTGAGATGAGAAGTCCATGAACCTTTTAGTTCCTGAAGAGAAGTCCCTGAACCTTTTAGTTCTTTGAAGAGAAGTCCCTGAACCTTTTAGTTCTGAGATGAGAAGTCCATGAACCTTTTAGTTCTATGAAGAGAAGTCCCTGAACCTTTTTGTTCCTGAAGAGAAGTCTGTGAACCTTTTAGTTCCTGAAGAGAAGTCCCTGAACCTGTTAGGTCTATGAAGAGAAGTCCCTGAACCTTTTTGTTCTTGGAAGAGAAGTCCCTGAACCTTTTAGTTCCTGAAGAGACGTCCCTGAACCTTTCAGATCTTTAAAGAGAAGTCCCTGAACCTTTTAGTTCCTGAAGAGAAGTCCCTGAACCTTTTAGTTCCTGAAGAGAAGTCTGTGAACCTTTTAGTTCCTGAGGAGAAGTCCCTGAACCTTTTAGTTCTATGAAGAGAAGTCCATGAACCTTTTAGTTCTTTAAAGAGAAGTCCCTGAACATTTTAGTTCTATGAAGAGAAGTCCCTGAACCTTTTAGTTCTATGAAGAGAAGTCCCTGAACCTTTCAGATCTTTAAAGAGAAGTCCCTGAACCTTTTAGTTCCTGAAGAGAAGTCCCTGAACCTTTTAGTTCTTTAAAGAGAAGTCCCTGAACCATTTAGTTCTATTAAGAGATGTCCCTGAACCTTTTAGTTCTATGAAGAGAAGTCCCTGAACCTTTTAGTTCCTGAAGAGAAGTCCCTGAACCTTTTAGTTCTATGAAGAGAAGTCCCTGAACCTTTCAGATCTTTAAAGAGAAGTCCCTGAACCTTTTAGTTCCTGAAGAGAAGTCCCTGAACCTTTTAGTTCTTTAAAGAGAAGTCCCTGAACCATTTAGTTCTATTCAGATGTCCCTGAACCTTTTAGTTCAATGAATAGAAGTCCTTGAACCTTTTAGTTCTTGGAAGAGAAGTCCCTGAACCTTTTAGTTCTATGAAGAGAAGTCCCTGAACCTTTCAGATCTTTAAAGAGAAGTCCCTGAACCTTTTAGTTCTATGAAGAGAAGTCCATGAACCTTTTAGTTCTTTAAAGAGAAGTCCCTGAACATTTTAGTTCTATGAAGAGAAGTCCCTGAACCTTTTAGTTCTATGAAGAGAAGTCCCTGAACCTTTCAGATCTTTAAAGAGAAGTCCCTGAACCTTTTAGTTCCTGAAGAGAAGTCCCTGAACCTTTTAGTTTTTTAAAGAGAAGTCCCTGAACCATTTAGTTCTATTAAGAGATGTCCCTGAACCTTTTAGTTCTATGAAGAGAAGTCCCTGAACCTTTTAGTTCCTGAAGAGAAGTCCCTGAACCTTTTAGTTCTATGAAGAGAAGTCCCTGAACCTTTCAGATCTTTAAAGAGAAGTCCCTGAACCTTTTAGTTCCTGAAGAGAAGTCCCTGAACCTTTTAGTTCTTTAAAGAGAAGTCCCTGAACCATTTAGTTCTATTAAGATGTCCCTGAACCTTTTAGTTCTATGAAGAGAAGTCCCTGAACCTTTTAGTTCAATGAATAGAAGTCCTTGAACCTTTTAGTTCTATGATGAGAAGTCCCTGAATCTTTTAGTTCTATGATGAGAAGTCCCTGAACCTTTTAGTTCCTGAAGAGAAGTCCCTGAACCTTTTAGTTCTTCAAAGAGAAGTCCCTGAACCTTTTAGTTCTTTGAAGAGAAGTCCCTGAACCTTTTAGTTCCATAAAGAGAAGTCCCTGAACCTTTTAGTTCTTTGAAGAGAAGTCCCTGATCCTTTTAGTTCTGAGATGAGAAGTCCATGAACCTTTTAGTTCTATGAAGAGAAGTCCCTGAACCTTTTTGTTCCTGAAGAGAAGTTTCTGAACCTTTTAGATCTTCAAAGAGAAGTCCCTGAACCTTTTAGTTCCATAAAGAGAAGTCCCTGAACCTTTTAGTTCTTTGAAGAGAAGTCCCTGAATCTTTTAGTTCTATGAAGAGAAGTCCCTGAACCTTTTTGTTCCTGAATAGAAGTCTGTGAACCTTTTAGTTCCTGAAGAGAAGTCCCTGAACCTGTTAGGTCTATGAAGAGAAGTCCCTGAACCTTTTTGTTCTTGGAAGAGAAGTCCCTGAACCTTTTAGTTCCTGAAGAGACGTCCCTGAACCTTTCAGATCTTTAAAGAGAAGTCCCTGAACCTTTTAGTTCTATGAAGAGAAGTCCCTGAACCTTTTGAGTTGCTGAAGAGAAGTCCTTGAAACGTTTAGATCTATTAAGAGAAGTCCCTGAACCTTTTAATTCTATGTATAGAAGTCTCTGAACACTTTAGTTCTACGAAGAGACATCCCTGAACTTTTCAGTTCATGAAGAGAAGTTCCTGAACCTTTTAGTTCCAGAAGAGAAGTCCTTTAACCTTTAAGTTCTGTAAAGAGACGTCCCTGAACCTTTTAGTTCCTGAAGAGAAGTCCCTGAACCTTTTAGTTCTTTAAAGAGAAGTCCCTGAACCTTTTAGTTCTGAGATGAGAAGTCCATGAACCTTTTTGTTCCTGAAGAGAAGTCCCTGAACCTTTTAGTTCTTTGAAGAGAAGTCCCTGAACCTTTTAGTTCTGAGATGAGAAGTCCATGAACCTTTTAGTTCTATGAAGAGAAGTCCCTGAACCTTTTTGTTCCTGAAGAGAAGTCTGTGAACCTTTTAGTTCCTGAAGAGAAGTCCCTGAACCTGTTAGGTCTATGAAGAGAAGTCCCTGAACCTTTTTGTTCTTGGAAGAGAAGTCCCTGAACCTTTTAGTTCCTGAAGAGACGTCCCTGAACCTTTCAGATCTTTAAAGAGAAGTCCCTGAACCTTTTAGTTCCTGAAGAGAAGTCCCTGAACCTTTTAGTTCCTGAAGAGAAGTCTGTGAACCTTTTAGTTCCTGAGGAGAAGTCCCTGAACCTTTTAGTTCTATGAAGAGAAGTCCATGAACCTTTTAGTTCTTTAAAGAGAAGTCCCTGAACATTTTAGTTCTATGAAGAGAAGTCCCTGAACCTTTTAGTTCTATGAAGAGAAGTCCCTGAACCTTTCAGATCTTTAAAGAGAAGTCCCTGAACCTTTTAGTTCCTGAAGAGAAGTCCCTGAACCTTTTAGTTCTTTAAAGAGAAGTCCCTGAACCATTTAGTTCTATTAAGAGATGTCCCTGAACCTTTTAGTTCTATGAAGAGAAGTCCCTGAACCTTTTAGTTCCTGAAGAGAAGTCCCTGAACCTTTTAGTTCTATGAAGAGAAGTCCCTGAACCTTTCAGATCTTTAAAGAGAAGTCCCTGAACCTTTTAGTTCCTGAAGAGAAGTCCCTGAACCTTTTAGTTCTTTAAAGAGAAGTCCCTGAACCATTTAGTTCTATTCAGATGTCCCTGAACCTTTTAGTTCAATGAATAGAAGTCCTTGAACCTTTTAGTTCTTGGAAGAGAAGTCCCTGAACCTTTTAGTTCTATGAAGAGAAGTCCCTGAACCTTTCAGATCTTTAAAGAGAAGTCCCTGAACCTTTTAGTTCTATGAAGAGAAGTCCATGAACCTTTTAGTTCTTTAAAGAGAAGTCCCTGAACATTTTAGTTCTATGAAGAGAAGTCCCTGAACCTTTTAGTTCTATGAAGAGAAGTCCCTGAACCTTTCAGATCTTTAAAGAGAAGTCCCTGAACCTTTTAGTTCCTGAAGAGAAGTCCCTGAACCTTTTAGTTTTTTAAAGAGAAGTCCCTGAACCATTTAGTTCTATTAAGAGATGTCCCTGAACCTTTTAGTTCTATGAAGAGAAGTCCCTGAACCTTTTAGTTCCTGAAGAGAAGTCCCTGAACCTTTTAGTTCTATGAAGAGAAGTCCCTGAACCTTTCAGATCTTTAAAGAGAAGTCCCTGAACCTTTTAGTTCCTGAAGAGAAGTCCCTGAACCTTTTAGTTCTTTAAAGAGAAGTCCCTGAACCATTTAGTTCTATTAAGATGTCCCTGAACCTTTTAGTTCTATGAAGAGAAGTCCCTGAACCTTTTAGTTCAATGAATAGAAGTCCTTGAACCTTTTAGTTCTATGATGAGAAGTCCCTGAATCTTTTAGTTCTATGATGAGAAGTCCCTGAACCTTTTAGTTCCTGAAGAGAAGTCCCTGAACCTTTTAGTTCTTCAAAGAGAAGTCCCTGAACCTTTTAGTTCTTTGAAGAGAAGTCCCTGAACCTTTTAGTTCCATAAAGAGAAGTCCCTGAACCTTTTAGTTCTTTGAAGAGAAGTCCCTGATCCTTTTAGTTCTGAGATGAGAAGTCCATGAACCTTTTAGTTCTATGAAGAGAAGTCCCTGAACCTTTTTGTTCCTGAAGAGAAGTTTCTGAACCTTTTAGATCTTCAAAGAGAAGTCCCTGAACCTTTTAGTTCCATAAAGAGAAGTCCCTGAACCTTTTAGTTCTTTGAAGAGAAGTCCCTGAATCTTTTAGTTCTATGAAGAGAAGTCCCTGAACCTTTTTGTTCCTGAATAGAAGTCTGTGAACCTTTTAGTTCCTGAAGAGAAGTCCCTGAACCTGTTAGGTCTATGAAGAGAAGTCCCTGAACCTTTTTGTTCTTGGAAGAGAAGTCCCTGAACCTTTTAGTTCCTGAAGAGACGTCCCTGAACCTTTCAGATCTTTAAAGAGAAGTCCCTGAACCTTTTAGTTCTATGAAGAGAAGTCCCTGAACCTTTTGAGTTGCTGAAGAGAAGTCCTTGAAACGTTTAGATCTATTAAGAGAAGTCCCTGAACCTTTTAATTCTATGTATAGAAGTCTCTGAACACTTTAGTTCTACGAAGAGACATCCCTGAACTTTTCAGTTCATGAAGAGAAGTTCCTGAACCTTTTAGTTCCAGAAGAGAAGTCCTTTAACCTTTAAGTTCTGTAAAGAGACGTCCCTGAACCTTTTAGTTCCTGAAGAGAAGTCCCTGAACCTTTTAGTTCTTTAAAGAGAAGTCCCTGAACCTTTTAGTTCTGAGATGAGAAGTCCATGAACCTTTTTGTTCCTGAAGAGAAGTCCCTGAACCTTTTAGTTCTTTGAAGAGAAGTCCCTGAACCTTTTAGTTCTGAGATGAGAAGTCCATGAACCTTTTAGTTCTATGAAGAGAAGTCCCTGAACCTTTTTGTTCCTGAAGAGAAGTCTGTGAACCTTTTAGTTCCTGAAGAGAAGTCCCTGAACCTGTTAGGTCTATGAAGAGAAGTCCCTGAACCTTTTTGTTCTTGGAAGAGAAGTCCCTGAACCTTTTAGTTCCTGAAGAGACGTCCCTGAACCTTTCAGATCTTTAAAGAGAAGTCCCTGAACCTTTTAGTTCCTGAAGAGAAGTCCCTGAACCTTTTAGTTCCTGAAGAGAAGTCTGTGAACCTTTTAGTTCCTGAGGAGAAGTCCCTGAACCTTTTAGTTCTATGAAGAGAAGTCCATGAACCTTTTAGTTCTTTAAAGAGAAGTCCCTGAACATTTTAGTTCTATGAAGAGAAGTCCCTGAACCTTTTAGTTCTATGAAGAGAAGTCCCTGAACCTTTCAGATCTTTAAAGAGAAGTCCCTGAACCTTTTAGTTCCTGAAGAGAAGTCCCTGAACCTTTTAGTTCTTTAAAGAGAAGTCCCTGAACCATTTAGTTCTATTAAGAGATGTCCCTGAACCTTTTAGTTCTATGAAGAGAAGTCCCTGAACCTTTTAGTTCCTGAAGAGAAGTCCCTGAACCTTTTAGTTCTATGAAGAGAAGTCCCTGAACCTTTCAGATCTTTAAAGAGAAGTCCCTGAACATTTTAGTTCCTGAAGAGAAGTCCCTGAACCTTTTAGTTCTTTAAAGAGAAGTCCCTGAACCATTTAGTTCTATTCAGATGTCCCTGAACCTTTTAGTTCAATGAATAGAAGTCCTTGAACCTTTTAGTTCTTGGAAGAGAAGTCCCTGAACCTTTTAGTTCTATGAAGAGAAGTCCCTGAACCTTTCAGATCTTTAAAGAGAAGTCCCTGAACCTTTTAGTTCTTCAAAGAGAAGTCCCTGAACCTTTTAGTTCTTTGAAGAGAAGTCCCTGAACCTTTTAGTTCCATAAAGAGAAGTCCCTGATCCTTTTAGTTCTGAGATGAGAAGTCCATGAACCTTTTAGTTCTATGAAGAGAAGTCCCTGAACCTTTTTGTTCCTGAAGAGAAGTTTCTGAACCTTTTAGATCTTCAAAGAGAAGTCCCTGAACCTTTTAGTTCCATAAAGAGAAGTCCCTGAACCTTTTAGTTCTTTGAAGAGAAGTCCCTGAATCTTTTAGTTCTATGAAGAGAAGTCCCTGAACCTTTTTGTTCCTGAATAGAAGTCTGTGAACCTTTTAGTTCCTGAAGAGAAGTCCCTGAACCTGTTAGGTCTATGAAGAGAAGTCCCTGAACCTTTTTGTTCTTGGAAGAGAAGTCCCTGAACCTTTTAGTTCCTGAAGAGACGTCCCTGAACCTTTCAGATCTTTAAAGAGAAGTCCCTGAACCTTTTAGTTCTATGAAGAGAAGTCCCTGAACCTTTTGAGTTGCTGAAGAGAAGTCCTTGAAACGTTTAGATCTATTAAGAGAAGTCCCTGAACCTTTTAATTCTATGTATAGAAGTCTCTGAACACTTTAGTTCTACGAAGAGACATCCCTGAACTTTTCAGTTCATGAAGAGAAGTTCCTGAACCTTTTAGTTCCAGAAGAGAAGTCCTTTAACCTTTAAGTTCTGTAAAGAGACGTCCCTGAACCTTTTAGTTCCTGAAGAGAAGTCCCTGAACCTTTTAGTTCTTTAAAGAGAAGTCCCTGAACCTTTTAGTTCTGAGATGAGAAGTCCATGAACCTTTTAGTTCCTGAAGAGAAGTCCCTGAACCTTTTAGTTCTTTGAAGAGAAGTCCCTGAACCTTTTAGTTCTGAGATGAGAAGTCCATGAACCTTTTAGTTCTATGAAGAGAAGTCCCTGAACCTTTTTGTTCCTGAAGAGAAGTCTGTGAACCTTTTAGTTCCTGAAGAGAAGTCCCTGAACCTGTTAGGTCTATGAAGAGAAGTCCCTGAACCTTTTTGTTCTTGGAAGAGAAGTCCCTGAACCTTTTAGTTCCTGAAGAGACGTCCCTGAACCTTTCAGATCTTTAAAGAGAAGTCCCTGAACCTTTTAGTTCCTGAAGAGAAGTCCCTGAACCTTTTAGTTCCTGAAGAGAAGTCTGTGAACCTTTTAGTTCCTGAGGAGAAGTCCCTGAACCTTTTAGTTCTATGAAGAGAAGTCCATGAACCTTTTAGTTCTTTAAAGAGAAGTCCCTGAACATTTTAGTTCTATGAAGAGAAGTCCCTGAACCTTTTAGTTCTATGAAGAGAAGTCCCTGAACCTTTCAGATCTTTAAAGAGAAGTCCCTGAACCTTTTAGTTCCTGAAGAGAAGTCCCTGAACCTTTTAGTTCTTTAAAGAGAAGTCCCTGAACCATTTAGTTCTATTAAGAGATGTCCCTGAACCTTTTAGTTCTATGAAGAGAAGTCCCTGAACCTTTTAGTTCCTGAAGAGAAGTCCCTGAACCTTTTAGTTCTATGAAGAGAAGTCCCTGAACCTTTCAGATCTTTAAAGAGAAGTCCCTGAACCTTTTAGTTCCTGAAGAGAAGTCCCTGAACCTTTTAGTTCTTTAAAGAGAAGTCCCTGAACCATTTAGTTCTATTCAGATGTCCCTGAACCTTTTAGTTCAATGAATAGAAGTCCTTGAACCTTTTAGTTCTTGGAAGAGAAGTCCCTGAACCTTTTAGTTCTATGAAGAGAAGTCCCTGAACCTTTCAGATCTTTAAAGAGAAGTCCCTGAACCTTTTAGTTCTATGAAGAGAAGTCCATGAACCTTTTAGTTCTTTAAAGAGAAGTCCCTGAACATTTTAGTTCTATGAAGAGAAGTCCCTGAACCTTTTAGTTCTATGAAGAGAAGTCCCTGAACCTTTCAGATCTTTAAAGAGAAGTCCCTGAACCTTTTAGTTCCTGAAGAGAAGTCCCTGAACCTTTTAGTTTTTTAAAGAGAAGTCCCTGAACCATTTAGTTCTATTAAGAGATGTCCCTGAACCTTTTAGTTCTATGAAGAGAAGTCCCTGAACCTTTTAGTTCCTGAAGAGAAGTCCCTGAACCTTTTAGTTCTATGAAGAGAAGTCCCTGAACCTTTCAGATCTTTAAAGAGAAGTCCCTGAACCTTTTAGTTCCTGAAGAGAAGTCCCTGAACCTTTTAGTTCTTTAAAGAGAAGTCCCTGAACCATTTAGTTCTATTAAGATGTCCCTGAACCTTTTAGTTCTATGAAGAGAAGTCCCTGAACCTTTTAGTTCAATGAATAGAAGTCCTTGAACCTTTTAGTTCTATGATGAGAAGTCCCTGAATCTTTTAGTTCTATGATGAGAAGTCCCTGAACCTTTTAGTTCCTGAAGAGAAGTCCCTGAACCTTTTAGTTCTTCAAAGAGAAGTCCCTGAACCTTTTAGTTCTTTGAAGAGAAGTCCCTGAACCTTTTAGTTCCATAAAGAGAAGTCCCTGAACCTTTTAGTTCTTTGAAGAGAAGTCCCTGATCCTTTTAGTTCTGAGATGAGAAGTCCATGAACCTTTTAGTTCTATGAAGAGAAGTCCCTGAACCTTTTTGTTCCTGAAGAGAAGTTTCTGAACCTTTTAGATCTTCAAAGAGAAGTCCCTGAACCTTTTAGTTCCATAAAGAGAAGTCCCTGAACCTTTTAGTTCTTTGAAGAGAAGTCCCTGAATCTTTTAGTTCTATGAAGAGAAGTCCCTGAACCTTTTTGTTCCTGAATAGAAGTCTGTGAACCTTTTAGTTCCTGAAGAGAAGTCCCTGAACCTGTTAGGTCTATGAAGAGAAGTCCCTGAACCTTTTTGTTCTTGGAAGAGAAGTCCCTGAACCTTTTAGTTCCTGAAGAGACGTCCCTGAACCTTTCAGATCTTTAAAGAGAAGTCCCTGAACCTTTTAGTTCTATGAAGAGAAGTCCCTGAACCTTTTGAGTTGCTGAAGAGAAGTCCTTGAAACGTTTAGATCTATTAAGAGAAGTCCCTGAACCTTTTAATTCTATGTATAGAAGTCTCTGAACACTTTAGTTCTACGAAGAGACATCCCTGAACTTTTCAGTTCATGAAGAGAAGTTCCTGAACCTTTTAGTTCCAGAAGAGAAGTCCTTTAACCTTTAAGTTCTGTAAAGAGACGTCCCTGAACCTTTTAGTTCCTGAAGAGAAGTCCCTGAACCTTTTAGTTCTTTAAAGAGAAGTCCCTGAACCTTTTAGTTCTGAGATGAGAAGTCCATGAACCTTTTTGTTCCTGAAGAGAAGTCCCTGAACCTTTTAGTTCTTTGAAGAGAAGTCCCTGAACCTTTTAGTTCTGAGATGAGAAGTCCATGAACCTTTTAGTTCTATGAAGAGAAGTCCCTGAACCTTTTTGTTCCTGAAGAGAAGTCTGTGAACCTTTTAGTTCCTGAAGAGAAGTCCCTGAACCTGTTAGGTCTATGAAGAGAAGTCCCTGAACCTTTTTGTTCTTGGAAGAGAAGTCCCTGAACCTTTTAGTTCCTGAAGAGACGTCCCTGAACCTTTCAGATCTTTAAAGAGAAGTCCCTGAACCTTTTAGTTCCTGAAGAGAAGTCCCTGAACCTTTTAGTTCCTGAAGAGAAGTCTGTGAACCTTTTAGTTCCTGAGGAGAAGTCCCTGAACCTTTTAGTTCTATGAAGAGAAGTCCATGAACCTTTTAGTTCTTTAAAGAGAAGTCCCTGAACATTTTAGTTCTATGAAGAGAAGTCCCTGAACCTTTTAGTTCTATGAAGAGAAGTCCCTGAACCTTTCAGATCTTTAAAGAGAAGTCCCTGAACCTTTTAGTTCCTGAAGAGAAGTCCCTGAACCTTTTAGTTCTTTAAAGAGAAGTCCCTGAACCATTTAGTTCTATTAAGAGATGTCCCTGAACCTTTTAGTTCTATGAAGAGAAGTCCCTGAACCTTTTAGTTCCTGAAGAGAAGTCCCTGAACCTTTTAGTTCTATGAAGAGAAGTCCCTGAACCTTTCAGATCTTTAAAGAGAAGTCCCTGAACCTTTTAGTTCCTGAAGAGAAGTCCCTGAACCTTTTAGTTCTTTAAAGAGAAGTCCCTGAACCATTTAGTTCTATTCAGATGTCCCTGAACCTTTTAGTTCAATGAATAGAAGTCCTTGAACCTTTTAGTTCTTGGAAGAGAAGTCCCTGAACCTTTTAGTTCTATGAAGAGAAGTCCCTGAACCTTTCAGATCTTTAAAGAGAAGTCCCTGAACCTTTTAGTTCTATGAAGAGAAGTCCATGAACCTTTTAGTTCTTTAAAGAGAAGTCCCTGAACATTTTAGTTCTATGAAGAGAAGTCCCTGAACCTTTTAGTTCTATGAAGAGAAGTCCCTGAACCTTTCAGATCTTTAAAGAGAAGTCCCTGAACCTTTTAGTTCCTGAAGAGAAGTCCCTGAACCTTTTAGTTTTTTAAAGAGAAGTCCCTGAACCATTTAGTTCTATTAAGAGATGTCCCTGAACCTTTTAGTTCTATGAAGAGAAGTCCCTGAACCTTTTAGTTCCTGAAGAGAAGTCCCTGAACCTTTTAGTTCTATGAAGAGAAGTCCCTGAACCTTTCAGATCTTTAAAGAGAAGTCCCTGAACCTTTTAGTTCCTGAAGAGAAGTCCCTGAACCTTTTAGTTCTTTAAAGAGAAGTCCCTGAACCATTTAGTTCTATTAAGATGTCCCTGAACCTTTTAGTTCTATGAAGAGAAGTCCCTGAACCTTTTAGTTCAATGAATAGAAGTCCTTGAACCTTTTAGTTCTATGATGAGAAGTCCCTGAATCTTTTAGTTCTATGATGAGAAGTCCCTGAACCTTTTAGTTCCTGAAGAGAAGTCCCTGAACCTTTTAGTTCTTCAAAGAGAAGTCCCTGAACCTTTTAGTTCTTTGAAGAGAAGTCCCTGAACCTTTTAGTTCCATAAAGAGAAGTCCCTGAACCTTTTAGTTCTTTGAAGAGAAGTCCCTGATCCTTTTAGTTCTGAGATGAGAAGTCCATGAACCTTTTAGTTCTATGAAGAGAAGTCCCTGAACCTTTTTGTTCCTGAAGAGAAGTTTCTGAACCTTTTAGATCTTCAAAGAGAAGTCCCTGAACCTTTTAGTTCCATAAAGAGAAGTCCCTGAACCTTTTAGTTCTTTGAAGAGAAGTCCCTGAATCTTTTAGTTCTATGAAGAGAAGTCCCTGAACCTTTTTGTTCCTGAATAGAAGTCTGTGAACCTTTTAGTTCCTGAAGAGAAGTCCCTGAACCTGTTAGGTCTATGAAGAGAAGTCCCTGAACCTTTTTGTTCTTGGAAGAGAAGTCCCTGAACCTTTTAGTTCCTGAAGAGACGTCCCTGAACCTTTCAGATCTTTAAAGAGAAGTCCCTGAACCTTTTAGTTCTATGAAGAGAAGTCCCTGAACCTTTTGAGTTGCTGAAGAGAAGTCCTTGAAACGTTTAGATCTATTAAGAGAAGTCCCTGAACCTTTTAATTCTATGTATAGAAGTCTCTGAACACTTTAGTTCTACGAAGAGACATCCCTGAACTTTTCAGTTCATGAAGAGAAGTTCCTGAACCTTTTAGTTCCAGAAGAGAAGTCCTTTAACCTTTAAGTTCTGTAAAGAGACGTCCCTGAACCTTTTAGTTCCTGAAGAGAAGTCCCTGAACCTTTTAGTTCTTTAAAGAGAAGTCCCTGAACCTTTTAGTTCTGAGATGAGAAGTCCATGAACCTTTTTGTTCCTGAAGAGAAGTCCCTGAACCTTTTAGTTCTTTGAAGAGAAGTCCCTGAACCTTTTAGTTCTGAGATGAGAAGTCCATGAACCTTTTAGTTCTATGAAGAGAAGTCCCTGAACCTTTTTGTTCCTGAAGAGAAGTCTGTGAACCTTTTAGTTCCTGAAGAGAAGTCCCTGAACCTGTTAGGTCTATGAAGAGAAGTCCCTGAACCTTTTTGTTCTTGGAAGAGAAGTCCCTGAACCTTTTAGTTCCTGAAGAGACGTCCCTGAACCTTTCAGATCTTTAAAGAGAAGTCCCTGAACCTTTTAGTTCCTGAAGAGAAGTCCCTGAACCTTTTAGTTCCTGAAGAGAAGTCTGTGAACCTTTTAGTTCCTGAGGAGAAGTCCCTGAACCTTTTAGTTCTATGAAGAGAAGTCCATGAACCTTTTAGTTCTTTAAAGAGAAGTCCCTGAACATTTTAGTTCTATGAAGAGAAGTCCCTGAACCTTTTAGTTCTATGAAGAGAAGTCCCTGAACCTTTCAGATCTTTAAAGAGAAGTCCCTGAACCTTTTAGTTCCTGAAGAGAAGTCCCTGAACCTTTTAGTTCTTTAAAGAGAAGTCCCTGAACCATTTAGTTCTATTAAGAGATGTCCCTGAACCTTTTAGTTCTATGAAGAGAAGTCCCTGAACCTTTTAGTTCCTGAAGAGAAGTCCCTGAACCTTTTAGTTCTATGAAGAGAAGTCCCTGAACCTTTCAGATCTTTAAAGAGAAGTCCCTGAACATTTTAGTTCCTGAAGAGAAGTCCCTGAACCTTTTAGTTCTTTAAAGAGAAGTCCCTGAACCATTTAGTTCTATTCAGATGTCCCTGAACCTTTTAGTTCAATGAATAGAAGTCCTTGAACCTTTTAGTTCTTGGAAGAGAAGTCCCTGAACCTTTTAGTTCTATGAAGAGAAGTCCCTGAACCTTTCAGATCTTTAAAGAGAAGTCCCTGAACCTTTTAGTTCTTCAAAGAGAAGTCCCTGAACCTTTTAGTTCTTTGAAGAGAAGTCCCTGAACCTTTTAGTTCCATAAAGAGAAGTCCCTGATCCTTTTAGTTCTGAGATGAGAAGTCCATGAACCTTTTAGTTCTATGAAGAGAAGTCCCTGAACCTTTTTGTTCCTGAAGAGAAGTTTCTGAACCTTTTAGATCTTCAAAGAGAAGTCCCTGAACCTTTTAGTTCCATAAAGAGAAGTCCCTGAACCTTTTAGTTCTTTGAAGAGAAGTCCCTGAACCTTTTAGTTCTGAGATGAGAAGTCCATGAACCTTTTTGTTCCTGAAGAGAAGTCCCTGAACCTTTTAGTTCTTTGAAGAGAAGTCCCTGAACCTTTTAGTTCTGAGATGAGAAGTCCATGAACCTTTTAGTTCATGAAGAGAAGTCCCTGAACCTTTTTGTTCCTGAATAGAAGTCTGTGAACCTTTTAGTTCCTGAAGAGAAGTCCCTGAACCTGTTAGGTCTATGAAGAGAAGTCCCTGAACCTTTTTGTTCTTGGAAGAGAAGTCCCTGAACCTTTTAGTTCCTGAAGAGACGTCCCTGAACCTTTCAGATCTTTAAAGAGAAGTCCCTGAACCTTTTAGTTCTATGAAGAGAAGTCCCTGAACCTTTTGAGTTGCTGAAGAGAAGTCCTTGAAACTTTTAGATCTATTAAGAGAAGTCCCTGAACCTTTAAGTTCCTGAAGAGAAGTCCCTGAACCTTTTAGTTCTATGAAGAGAAGTCCCTGAACCTTTCAGATCTTTAAAGAGAAGTCCCTGAACCTTTTAGTTCCTGAAGAGAAGTCCCTGAACCTTTTAGTTCTTTAAAGAGAAGTCCCTGAACCATTTAGTTCTATTAAGATGTCCCTGAACCTTTTAGTTCTATGAAGAGAAGTCCCTGAACCTTTTAGTTCAATGAATAGAAGTCCTTGAACCTTTTAGTTCAATGATGAGAAGACCCTGAACCTTTTAGTTCTATGATGAGAAGTCCCTGAACCTTTTAGTTCCTGAAGAGAAGTCCCTGAACCTTTTAGTTCTTTAAAGAGAAGTCCCTGAACCATTTAGTTCTATTAAGATGTCCCTGAACCTTTTAGTTCTATGAAGAGAAGTCCCTGAACCTTTTAGTTCAATGAATAGAAGTCCTTGAACCTTTTAGTTCTATGATGATTAGTCCCTGAATCTTTTTGTTCTATGATGAGAAGTCCCTGAACCTTTTAGTTCCTGAAGAGAAGTCCCTGAACCTTTTAGTTCTTCAAAGAGAAGTCCCTGAACCTTTTAGTTCTTTGAAGAGAAGTCCCTGAACCTTTTAGTTCCATAAAGAGAAGTCCCTGAACCTTTTAGTTCTTTGAAGAGAAGTCCCTGATCCTTTTAGTTCTGAGATGAGAAGTCCATGAACCTTTTAGTTCTATGAAGAGAAGTCCCTGAACCTTTTTGTTCCTGAAGAGAAGTTTCTGAACCTTTTAGTTCTTTAAAGAGAAGTCCCTGAACCTTTTAGTTCTGAGATGAGAAGTCCCTGAACCTTTTAGTTCTTTGAAGAGAAGTCCCTGAACCTTTTAGTTCTGAGATGAGAAGTCCATGAACCTTTTAGTTCTATGAAGAGAAGTCCCTGAACCTTTTAGTTCCTGAAGAGAAGTCTGTGAACCTTTTAGTTCCTGAAGAGAAGTCCCTGAACCTTTTAGTTCTTTAAAGAGAAGTCCCTGAACCATTTAGTTCTATTAAGATGTCCCTGAACCTTTTAGTCCTATGAAGAGAAGTCCCTGAACCTTTTAGTTCAATGAATAGAAGTCCTTGAACCTTTTAGTTCTGTGATGAGAAGTCCCTGAACCTTTTAGTTCTATGATGAGAAGTCCCTGAACCTTTTAGTTCCTGAAGAGAAGTCCCTGAACCTTTTAGTTCTTCAAAGAGAAGTCCCTGAACCTTTTAGTTCTTTGAAGAGAAGTCCCTGAACTTTTTAGTTCCATAAAGAGAAGTCCCTGAACCTTTTAGTTCTTTGAAGAGAAGTCCCTGATCCTTTTAGTTCTGAGATGAGAAGTCCATGAACCTTTTAGTTCTATGAAGAGAAGTCCCTGAACCTTTTTGTTCCTGAAGAGAAGTTTCTGAACCTTTTAGTTCTTTAAAGAGAAGTCCCTGAACCTTTTAGTTCTGAGATGAGAAGTCCCTGAACCTTTTAGTTCTTTGAAGAGAAGTCCCTGAACCTTTTAGTTCTGAGATGAGAAGTCCATGAACCTTTTAGTTCTATGAAGAGAAGTCCCTGAACCTTTTAGTTCCTGAAGAGAAGTCTGTGAACCTTTTAGTTCCTGAAGAGAAGTCCCTGAACCTTTTAGTTCTTTAAAGAGAAGTCCCTGAACCATTTAGTTCTATTAAGATGTCCCTGAACCTTTTAGTCCTATGAAGAGAAGTCCCTGAACCTTTTAGTTCAATGAATAGAAGTCCTTGAACCTTTTAGTTCTGTGATGAGAAGTCCCTGAACCTTTTAGTTCTATGATGAGAAGTCCCTGAACCTTTTAGTTCCTGAAGAGAAGTCCCTGAACCTTTTAGTTCTTCAAAGAGAAGTCCCTGAACCTTTTAGTTCTTTGAAGAGAAGTCCCTGAACTTTTTAGTTCCATAAAGAGAAGTCCCTGAACCTTTTAGTTCTTTGAAGAGAAGTCCCTGATCCTTTTAGTTCTGAGATGAGAAGTCCATGAACCTTTTAGTTCTATGAAGAGAAGTCCCTGAACCTTTTTGTTCCTGAAGAGAAGTTTCTGAACCTTTTAGATCTTCAAAGAGAAGTCCCTGAACCTTTTAGTTCCATAAAGAGAAGTCCCTGAACCTTTTAGTTCTTTGAAGAGAAGTCCCTGAACCTTTTAGTTCTGAGATGAGAAGTCCATGAACCTTTTTGTTCCTGAAGAGAAGTCCCTGAACCTTTTAGTTCTTTGAAGAGAAGTCCCTGAACCTTTTAGTTCTGAGATGAGAAGTCCATGAACCTTTTAGTTCTATGAAGAGAAGTCCCTGAACCTTTTTGTTCCTGAATAGAAGTCTGTGAACCTTTTAGTTCCTGAAGAGACGTCCCTGAACCTGTTAGGTCGATGAAGAGAAGTCCCTGAACCTTTTTGTTCTTGGAAGAGAAGTCCCTGAACCTTTTAGTTCCTGAAGAGACGTCCCTGAACCTTTCAGATCTTTAAAGAGAAGTCCCTGAACCTTTTAGTTCTATGAAGAGAAGTCCCTGAACCTTTTGAGTTGCTGAAGAGAAGTCCTTGAAACTTTTAGATCTATTAAGAGAAGTCCCTGAACCTTTTAATTATATGAATAGAAGTCCCTGAACACTTTAGTTCTACGAAGAGACATCCCTGAACTTTTCAGTTCATGAAGAGAAGTTCCTGAACCTTTTAGTTCCAGAAGAGAAGTCCTTGAACCTTTAAGTTCTGTAAAGAGACGTCCCTGAACCTTTTTGTTCCTGAAGAGAAGTCTGTGAACCTTTTAGTTCCTGAAGAGAAGTCCCTGAACCTGTTAGGTCTATGAAGAGAAGTCCCTGAACCTTTTTGTTCTTGGAAGAGAAGTCCCTGAACCTTTTAGTTCCTGAAGAGACGTCCCTGAACCTTTCAGATCTTTAAAGAGAAGTCCCTGAACCTTTTAGTTCCTGAAGAGAAGTCCCTGAACCTTTTAGTTCCTGAAGAGAAGTCTGTGAACCTTTTAGTTCCTGAGGAGAAGTCCCTGAACCTTTTAGTTCTATGAAGAGAAGTCCATGAACCTTTTAGTTCTTTAAAGAGAAGTCCCTGAACATTTTAGTTCTATGAAGAGAAGTCCCTGAACCTTTTAGTTCTATGAAGAGAAGTCCCTGAACCTTTTAGTTCCTGAAGAGAAGTCCCTGAACCTTTTAGTTCTATGAAGAGAAGTCCCTGAACCTTTCAGATCTTTAAAGAGAAGTCCCTGAACCTTTTAGTTCCTGAAGAGAAGTCCCTGAACCTTTTAGTTCTTTAAAGAGAAGTCCCTGAACCATTTAGTTCTATTAAGATGTCCCTGAACCTTTTAGTTCTATGAAGAGAAGTCCCTGAACCTTTTAGTTCAATGAATAGAAGTCCCTGAACCTTTTAGTTCTTTGAAGAGAAGTCCCTGAACCTTTTAGTTCTGAGATCAGAAGTCCATGAACCTTTTAGTTCATGAAGAGAAGTCCCTGAACCTTTTTGTTCCTGAATAGAAGTCTGTGAACCTTTTAGTTCCTGAAGAGAAGTCCCTGAACCTGTTAGGTCTATGAAGAGAAGTCCCTGAACCTTTTTGTTCTTGGAAGAGAAGTCCCTGAACCTTTTAGTTCCTGAAGAGACGTCCCTGAACCTTTCAGATCTTTAAAGAGAAGTCCCTGAACCTTTTAGTTCTATGAAGAGAAGTCCCTGAACCTTTTGAGTTGCTGAAGAGAAGTCCTTGAAACTTTTAGATCTATTAAGAGAAGTCCCTGAACCTTTAAGTTCCTGAAGAGAAGTCCCTGAACCTTTTAGTTCTATGAAGAGAAGTCCCTGAACCTTTCAGATCTTTAAAGAGAAGTCCCTGAACCTTTTAGTTCCTGAAGAGAAGTCCCTGAACCTTTTAGTTCTTTAAAGAGAAGTCCCTGAACCATTTAGTTCTATTAAGATGTCCCTGAACCTTTTAGTTCTATGAAGAGAAGTCCCTGAACCTTTTAGTTCAATGAATAGAAGTCCTTGAACCTTTTAGTTCAATGATGAGAAGACCCTGAACCTTTTAGTTCTATGATGAGAAGTCCCTGAACCTTTTAGTTCCTGAAGAGAAGTCCCTGAACCTTTTAGTTCTTTAAAGAGAAGTCCCTGAACCATTTAGTTCTATTAAGATGTCCCTGAACCTTTTAGTTCTATGAAGAGAAGTCCCTGAACCTTTTAGTTCAATGAATAGAAGTCCTTGAACCTTTTAGTTCTATGATGATTAGTCCCTGAATCTTTTAGTTCTATGATGAGAAGTCCCTGAACCTTTTAGTTCCTGAAGAGAAGTCCCTGAACCTTTTAGTTCTTCAAAGAGAAGTCCCTGAACCTTTTAGTTCTTTGAAGAGAAGTCCCTGAACCTTTTAGTTCCATAAAGAGAAGTCCCTGAACCTTTTAGTTCTTTGAAGAGAAGTCCCTGATCCTTTTAGTTCTGAGATGAGAAGTCCATGAACCTTTTAGTTCTATGAAGAGAAGTCCCTGAACCTTTTTGTTCCTGAAGAGAAGTTTCTGAACCTTTTAGTTCTTTAAAGAGAAGTCCCTGAACCTTTTAGTTCTGAGATGAGAAGTCCCTGAACCTTTTAGTTCTTTGAAGAGAAGTCCCTGAACCTTTTAGTTCTGAGATGAGAAGTCCATGAACCTTTTAGTTCTATGAAGAGAAGTCCCTGAACCTTTTTGTTCCTGAAGAGAAGTCTGTGAACCTTTTAGTTCCTGAAGAGAAGTCCCTGAACCTGTTAGGTCTATGAAGAGAAGTCCCTGAACCTTTTTGTTCTTGGAAGAGAAGTCCCTGAACCTTTTAGTTCCTGAAGAGACGTCCCTGAACCTTTCAGATCTTTAAAGAGAAGTCCCTGAACCTTTTAGTTCCTGAAGAGAAGTCCCTGAACCTTTTAGTTCCTGAAGAGAAGTCTGTGAACCTTTTAGTTCCTGAGGAGAAGTCCCTGAACCTTTTAGTTCTATGAAGAGAAGTCCATGAACCTTTTAGTTCTTTAAAGAGAAGTCCCTGAACATTTTAGTTCTATGAAGAGAAGTCCCTGAACCTTTTAGTTCTATGAAGAGAAGTCCCTGAACCTTTCAGATCTTTAAAGAGAAGTCCCTGAACCTTTTAGTTCCTGAAGAGAAGTCCCTGAACCTTTTAGTTCTTTAAAGAGAAGTCCCTGAACCATTTAGTTCTATTAAGAGATGTCCCTGAACCTTTTAGTTCTATGAAGAGAAGTCCCTGAACATTTTAGTTCCTGAAGAGAAGTCCCTGAACCTTTTAGTTCTATGAAGAGAAGTCCCTGAACCTTTCAGATCTTTAAAGAGAAGTCCCTGAACCTTTTAGTTCCTGAAGAGAAGTCCCTGAACCTTTTAGTTCTTTAAAGAGAAGTCCCTGAACCATTTAGTTCTATTAAGATGTCCCTGAACCTTTTAGTTCTATGAAGAGAAGTCCCTGAACCTTTTAGTTCAATGAATAGAAGTCCTTGAACCTTTTAGTTCTATGATGAGAAGTCCCTGAACCTTTTAGTTCTATGATGAGAAGTCCCTGAACCTTTTAGTTCCTGAAGAGAAGTCCCTGAACCTTTTAGTTCTTCAAAGAGAAGTCCCTGAACCTTTTAGTTCTTTGAAGAGAAGTCCCTGAACCTTTTAGTTCCATAAAGAGAAGTCCCTGAACCTGTTAGTTCTTTGAAGAGAAGTCCCTGATCCTTTTAGTTCTGAGATGAGAAGTCCATGAACCTTTTAGTTCTATGAAGAGAAGTCCCTGAACCTTTTTGTTCCTGAAGAGAAGTTTCTGAACCTTTTAGATCTTCAAAGAGAAGTCCCTGAACCTTTTAGTTCCATAAAGAGAAGTCCCTGAACCTTTTAGTTCTTTGAAGAGAAGTCCCTGAACCTTTTAGTTCTGAGATGAGAAGTCCATGAACCTTTTTGTTCCTGAAGAGAAGTCCCTGAACCTTTTAGTTCTTTGAAGAGAAGTCCCTGAACCTTTTAGTTCTGAGATGAGAAGTCCATGAACCTTTTAGTTCTATGAAGAGAAGTCCCTGAACCTTTTTGTTCCTGAATAGAAGTCTGTGAACCTTTTAGTTCCTGAAGAGAAGTCCCTGAACCTGTTAGGTCTATGAAGAGAAGTCCCTGAACCTTTTTGTTCTTGGAAGAGAAGTCCCTGAACCTTTTAGTTCCTGAAGAGACATCCCTGAACCTTTCAGATCTTTAAAGAGAAGTCCCTGAACCTTTTAGTTCTATGAAGAGAAGTCCCTGAACCTTTTGAGTTGCTGAAGAGAAGTCCTTGAAACTTTTAGATCTATTAAGAGAAGTCCCTGAACCTTTTAATTCTATGAATAGAAGTCCCTGAACACTTTAGTTCTACGAAGAGACATCCCTGAACTTTTCAGTTCATGAAGAGAAGTTCCTGAACCTTTTAGTTCCAGAAGAGAAGTCCTTGAACCTTTAAGTTCTGTAAAGAGACGTCCCTGAACCTTTTAGTTCCTGAAGAGAAATCCCTGAACCTTTTAGTTCTTTAAAGAGAAGTCCCTGAACCTTTTAGTTCTGAGATGAGAAGTCCATGAACCTTTTTGTTCCTGAAGAGAAGTCCCTGAACCTTTTAGTTCTTTGAAGAGAAGTCCCTGAACCTTTTAGTTCTGAGATGAGAAGTCCATGAACCTTTTAGTTCCTGAAGAGAAGTCTGTGAACCTTTTAGTTCCTGAAGAGAAGTCCCTGAACCTGTTAGGTCTATGAAGAGAAGTCCCTGAACCTTTTTGTTCTTGGAAGAGAAGTCCCTGAACCTTTTAGTTCCTGAAGAGACGTCCCTGAACCTTTCAGATCTTTAAAGAGAAGTCCCTGAACCTTTTAGTTCCTGAAGAGAAGTCCCTGAACCTTTTAGTTCTTTACAGAGAAGTCCCTGAACCATTTAGTTCTATTAAGAGATGTCCCTGAACCTTTTAGTTCTATGAAGAGATGTCCCTGAACCTTTTAGTTCCTGAAGAGAAGTCCCTGAACCTTTTAGTTCTATGAAGAGAAGTCCCTGAACCTTTCAGATCTTTAAAGAGAAGTCCCTGAACCTTTTAGTTCCTGAAGAGAAGTCCCTGAACCTTTTTGTTCCTGAATAGAAGTCTGTGAACCTTTTAGTTCCTGAAGAGAAGTCCCTGAACCTGTTAGGTCTATGAAGAGAAGTCCCTGAACCTTTTTGTTCTTGGAAGAGAAGTCCCTGAACCTTTTAGTTCCTGAAGAGACGTCCCTGAACCTTTCAGATCTTTAAAGAGAAGTCCCTGAACCTTTTAGTTCTATGAAGAGAAGTCCCTGAACCTTTTGAGTTGCTGAAGAGAAGTCCTTGAAACTTTTAGATCTATTAAGAGAAGTCCCTGAACCTTTTAATTCTATGAATAGAAGTCCCTGAACACTTTAGTTCTACGAAGAGACATCCCTGAACTTTTCAGTTCATGAAGAGAAGTTCCTGAACCTTTTAGTTCCAGAAGAGAAGTCCTTGAACCTTTAAGTTCTGTAAAGAGACGTCCCTGAACCTTTTAGTTCCTGAAGAGAAGTCCCTGAACCTTTTAGTTCTTTAAAGAGAAGTCCCTGAACCTTTTAGTTCTGAGATGAGAAGTCCATGAACCTTTTTGTTCCTGAAGAGAAGTCCCTGAACCTTTTAGTTCTTTGAAGAGAAGTCCCTGAACCTTTTAGTTCTGAGATGAGAAGTCCATGAACCTTTTAGTTCTATGAAGAGAAGTCCCTGAACCTTTTTGTTCCTGAAGAGAAGTCTGTGAACCTTTTAGTTCCTGAAGAGAAGTCCCTGAACCTGTTAGGTCTATGAAGAGAAGTCCCTGAACCTTTTTGTTCTTGGAAGAGAAGTCCCTGAACCTTTTAGTTCCTGAAGAGACTTCCCTGAACCTTTCAGATCTTTAAAGAGAAGTCCCTGAACCTTTTAGTTCCTGAAGAGAAGTCCCTGAACCTTTTAGTTCCTGAAGAGAAGTCTGTGAACCTTTTAGTTCCTGAGGAGAAGTCCCTGAACCTTTTAGTTCTATGAAGAGAAGTCCATGAACCTTTTAGTTCTTTAAAGAGAAGTCCCTGAACATTTTAGTTCTATGAAGAGAAGTCCCTGAACCTTTTAGTTCTATGAAGAGAAGTCCCTGAACCTTTCAGATCTTTAAAGAGAAGTCCCTGAACCTTTTAGTTCCTGAAGAGAAGTCCCTGAACCTTTTAGTTTTTTAAAGAGAAGTCCCTGAACCATTTAGTTCTATTAAGAGATGTCCCTGAACCTTTTAGTTCTATGAAGAGAAGTCCCTGAACCTTTTAGTTCCTGAAGAGAAGTCCCTGAACCTTTTAGTTCTATGAAGAGAAGTCCCTGAACCTTTCAGATCTTTAAAGAGAAGTCCCTGAACCTTTTAGTTCCTGAAGAGATGTCCCTGAACCTTTTAGTTCTATGAAGAGAAGTCCCTGAACCTTTTAGTTCAATGAATAGAAGTCCTTGAACCTTTTAGTTCTATGATGAGAAGTCCCTGAATCTTTTAGTTCTATGATGAGAAGTCCCTGAACCTTTTAGTTCCTGAAGAGAAGTCCCTGAACCTTTTAGTTCTTCAAAGAGAAGTCCCTGAACCTTTTAGTTCTTTGAAGAGAAGTCCCTGAACCTTTTAGTTCCATAAAGAGAAGTCCCTGAACCTTTTAGTTCTTTGAAGAGAAGTCCCTGATCCTTTTAGTTCTGATATGAGAAGTCCATGAACCTTTTAGTTCTATGAAGAGAAGTCCCTGAACCTTTTTGTTCCTGAAGAGAAGTTTCTGAACCTTTTAGATCTTCAAAGAGAAGTCCCTGAACCTTTTAGTTCCATAAAGAGAAGTCCCTGAACCTTTTAGTTCTTTGAAGAGAAGTCCCTGAATCTTTTAGTTCTATGAAGAGAAGTCCCTGAACCTTTTTGTTCCTGAATAGAAGTCTGTGAACCTTTTAGTTCCTGAAGAGAAGTCCCTGAACCTGTTAGGTCTATGAAGAGAAGTCCCTGAACCTTTTTGTTCTTGGAAGAGAAGTCCCTGAACCTTTTAGTTCCTGAAGAGACGTCCCTGAACCTTTCAGATCTTTAAAGAGAAGTCCCTGAACCTTTTAGTTCTATGAAGAGAAGTCCCTGAACCTTTTGAGTTGCTGAAGAGAAGTCCTTGAAACGTTTAGATCTATTAAGAGAAGTCCCTGAACCTTTTAATTCTATGTATAGAAGTCTCTGAACACTTTAGTTCTACGAAGAGACATCCCTGAACTTTTCAGTTCATGAAGAGAAGTTCCTGAACCTTTTAGTTCCAGAAGAGAAGTCCTTGAACCTTTAAGTTCTGTAAAGAGACGTCCCTGAACCTTTTAGTTCCTGAAGAGAAGTCCCTGAACCTTTTAGTTCTTTAAAGAGAAGTCCCTGAACCTTTTAGTTCTGAGATGAGAAGTCCATGAACCTTTTTGTTCCTGAAGAGAAGTCCCTGAACCTTTTAGTTCTTTGAAGAGAAGTCCCTGAACCTTTTAGTTCTGAGATGAGAAGTCCATGAACCTTTTAGTTCTATGAAGAGAAGTCCCTGAACCTTTTTGTTCCTGAAGAGAAGTCTGTGAACCTTTTAGTTCCTGAAGAGAAGTCCCTGAACCTGTTAGGTCTATGAAGAGAAGTCCCTGAACCTTTTTGTTCTTGGAAGAGAAGTCCCTGAACCTTTTAGTTCCTGAAGAGACGTCCCTGAACCTTTCAGATCTTTAAAGAGAAGTCCCTGAACCTTTTAGTTCCTGAAGAGAAGTCCCTGAACCTTTTAGTTCCTGAAGAGAAGTCTGTGAACCTTTTAGTTCCTGAGGAGAAGTCCCTGAACCTTTTAGTTCTATGAAGAGAAGTCCATGAACCTTTTAGTTCTTTAAAGAGAAGTCCCTGAACATTTTAGTTCTATGAAGAGAAGTCCCTGAACCTTTTAGTTCTATGAAGAGAAGTCCCTGAACCTTTCAGATCTTTAAAGAGAAGTCCCTGAACCTTTTAGTTCCTGAAGAGAAGTCCCTGAACCTTTTAGTTCTTTAAAAAGAAGTCCCTGAACCATTTAGTTCTATTAAGAGATGTCCCTGAACCTTTTAGTTCTATGAAGAGAAGTCCCTGAACCTTTTAGTTCCTGAAGAGAAGTCCCTGAACCTTTTAGTTCTATGAAGAGAAGTCCCTGAACCTTTCAGATCTTTAAAGAGAAGTCCCTGAACCTTTTAGTTCCTGAAGAGAAGTCCCTGAACCTTTTAGTTCTTTAAAGAGAAGTCCCTGAACCATTTAGTTCTATTCAGATGTCCCTGAACCTTTTAGTTCAATGAATAGAAGTCCTTGAACCTTTTAGTTCTTGGAAGAGAAGTCCCTGAACCTTTTAGTTCTATGAAGAGAAGTCCCTGAACCTTTCAGATCTTTAAAGAGAAGTCCCTGAACCTTTTAGTTCTTCAAAGAGAAGTCCCTGAACCTTTTAGTTCTTTGAAGAGAAGTCCCTGAACCTTTTAGTTCCATAAAGAGAAGTCCCTGAACCTTTTAGTTCTTTGAAGAGAAGTCCCTGATCCTTTTAGTTCTGAGATGAGAAGTCCATGAACCTTTTAGTTCTATGAAGAGAAGTCCCTGAACCTTTTTGTTCCTGAAGAGAAGTTTCTGAACCTTTTAGATCTTCAAAGAGAAGTCCCTGAACCTTTTAGTTCCATAAAGAGAAGTCCCTGAACCTTTTAGTTCTTTGAAGAGAAGTCCCTGAACCTTTTAGTTCTGAGATGAGAAGTCCATGAACCTTTTTGTTCCTGAAGAGAAGTCCCTGAACCTTTTAGTTCTTTGAAGAGAAGTCCCTGAACCTTTTAGTTCTGAGATGAGAAGTCCATGAACCTTTTAGTTCATGAAGAGAAGTCCCTGAACCTTTTTGTTCCTGAATAGAAGTCTGTGAACCTTTTAGTTCCTGAAGAGAAGTCCCTGAACCTGTTAGGTCTATGAAGAGAAGTCCCTGAACCTTTTTGTTCTTGGAAGAGAAGTCCCTGAACCTTTTAGTTCCTGAAGAGACGTCCCTGAACCTTTCAGATCTTTAAAGAGAAGTCCCTGAACCTTTTAGTTCTATGAAGAGAAGTCCCTGAACCTTTTGAGTTGCTGAAGAGAAGTCCTTGAAACTTTTAGATCTATTAAGAGAAGTCCCTGAACCTTTAAGTTCCTGAAGAGAAGTCCCTGAACCTTTTAGTTCTATGAAGAGAAGTCCCTGAACCTTTCAGATCTTTAAAGAGAAGTCCCTGAACCTTTTAGTTCCTGAAGAGAAGTCCCTGAACCTTTTAGTTCTTTAAAGAGAAGTCCCTGAACCATTTAGTTCTATTAAGATGTCCCTGAACCTTTTAGTTCTATGAAGAGAAGTCCCTGAACCTTTTAGTTCAATGAATAGAAGTCCTTGAACCTTTTAGTTCTATGATGAGAAGACCCTGAACCTTTTAGTTCTATGATGAGAAGTCCCTGAACCTTTTAGTTCCTGAAGAGAAGTCCCTGAACCTTTTAGTTCTTTAAAGAGAAGTCCCTGAACCATTTAGTTCTATTAAGATGTCCCTGAACCTTTTAGTTCTATGAAGAGAAGTCCCTGAACCTTTTAGTTCAATGAATAGAAGTCCTTGAACCTTTTAGTTCTATGATGATTAGTCCCTGAATCTTTTAGTTCTATGATGAGAAGTCCCTGAACCTTTTAGTTCCTGAAGAGAAGTCCCTGAACCTTTTAGTTCTTCAAAGAGAAGTCCCTGAACCTTTTAGTTCTTTGAAGAGAAGTCCCTGAACCTTTTAGTTCCATAAAGAGAAGTCCCTGAACCTTTTAGTTCTTTGAAGAGAAGTCCCTGATCCTTTTAGTTCTGAGATGAGAAGTCCATGAACCTTTTAGTTCTATGAAGAGAAGTCCCTGAACCTTTTTGTTCCTGAAGAGAAGTTTCTGAACCTTTTAGTTCTTTAAAGAGAAGTCCCTGAACCTTTTAGTTCTGAGATGAGAAGTCCCTGAACCTTTTAGTTCTTTGAAGAGAAGTCCCTGAACCTTTTAGTTCTGAGATGAGAAGTCCATGAACCTTTTTGTTCCTGAAGAGAAGTCCCTGAACCTTTTAGTTCTTTGAAGAGAAGTCCCTGAACCTTTTAGTTCTGAGATGAGAAGTCCATGAACCTTTTAGTTCATGAAGAGAAGTCCCTGAACCTTTTTGTTCCTGAATAGAAGTCTGTGAACCTTTTAGTTCCTGAAGAGAAGTCCCTGAACCTGTTAGGTCTATGAAGAGAAGTCCCTGAACCTTTTTGTTCTTGGAAGAGAAGTCCCTGAACCTTTTAGTTCCTGAAGAGACGTCCCTGAACCTTTCAGATCTTTAAAGAGAAGTCCCTGAACCTTTTAGTTCTATGAAGAGAAGTCCCTGAACCTTTTGAGTTGCTGAAGAGAAGTCCTTGAAACTTTTAGATCTATTAAGAGAAGTCCCTGAACCTTTAAGTTCCTGAAGAGAAGTCCCTGAACCTTTTAGTTCTATGAAGAGAAGTCCCTGAACCTTTCAGATCTTTAAAGAGAAGTCCCTGAACCTTTTAGTTCCTGAAGAGAAGTCCCTGAACCTTTTAGTTCTTTAAAGAGAAGTCCCTGAACCATTTAGTTCTATTAAGATGTCCCTGAACCTTTTAGTTCTATGAAGAGAAGTCCCTGAACCTTTTAGTTCAATGAATAGAAGTCCTTGAACCTTTTAGTTCTATGATGAGAAGACCCTGAACCTTTTAGTTCTATGATGAGAAGTCCCTGAACCTTTTAGTTCCTGAAGAGAAGTCCCTGAACCTTTTAGTTCTTTAAAGAGAAGTCCCTGAACCATTTAGTTCTATTAAGATGTCCCTGAACCTTTTAGTTCTATGAAGAGAAGTCCCTGAACCTTTTAGTTCAATGAATAGAAGTCCTTGAACCTTTTAGTTCTATGATGATTAGTCCCTGAATCTTTTAGTTCTATGATGAGAAGTCCCTGAACCTTTTAGTTCCTGAAGAGAAGTCCCTGAACCTTTTAGTTCTTCAAAGAGAAGTCCCTGAACCTTTTAGTTCTTTGAAGAGAAGTCCCTGAACCTTTTAGTTCCATAAAGAGAAGTCCCTGAACCTTTTAGTTCTTTGAAGAGAAGTCCCTGATCCTTTTAGTTCTGAGATGAGAAGTCCATGAACCTTTTAGTTCTATGAAGAGAAGTCCCTGAACCTTTTTGTTCCTGAAGAGAAGTTTCTGAACCTTTTAGTTCTTTAAAGAGAAGTCCCTGAACCTTTTAGTTCTGAGATGAGAAGTCCCTGAACCTTTTAGTTCTTTGAAGAGAAGTCCCTGAACCTTTTAGTTCTGAGATGAGAAGTCCATGAACCTTTTAGTTCTATGAAGAGAAGTCCCTGAACCTTTTTGTTCCTGAAGAGAAGTCTGTGAACCTTTTAGTTCCTGAAGAGAAGTCCCTGAACCTGTTAGGTCTATGAAGAGAAGTCCCTGAACCTTTTTGTTCTTGGAAGAGAAGTCCCTGAACCTTTTAGTTCCTGAAGAGACGTCCCTGAACCTTTCAGATCTTTAAAGAGAAGTCCCTGAACCTTTTAGTTCCTGAAGAGAAGTCCCTGAACCTTTTAGTTCCTGAAGAGAAGTCTGTGAACCTTTTAGTTCCTGAGGAGAAGTCCCTGAACCTTTTAGTTCTATGAAGAGAAGTCCATGAACCTTTTAGTTCTTTAAAGAGAAGTCCCTGAACATTTTAGTTCTATGAAGAGAAGTCCCTGAACCTTTTAGTTCTATGAAGAGAAGTCCCTGAACCTTTCAGATCTTTAAAGAGAAGTCCCTGAACCTTTTAGTTCCTGAAGAGAAGTCCCTGAACCTTTTAGTTCTTTAAAGAGAAGTCCCTGAACCATTTAGTTCTATTAAGAGATGTCCCTGAACCTTTTAGTTCTATGAAGAGAAGTCCCTGAACATTTTAGTTCCTGAAGAGAAGTCCCTGAACCTTTTAGTTCTATGAAGAGAAGTCCCTGAACCTTTCAGATCTTTAAAGAGAAGTCCCTGAACCTTTTAGTTCCTGAAGAGAAGTCCCTGAACCTTTTAGTTCTTTAAAGAGAAGTCCCTGAACCATTTAGTTCTATTAAGATGTCCCTGAACCTTTTAGTTCTATGAAGAGAAGTCCCTGAACCTTTTAGTTCAATGAATAGAAGTCCTTGAACCTTTTAGTTCTATGATGAGAAGTCCCTGAACCTTTTAGTTCTATGATGAGAAGTCCCTGAACCTTTTAGTTCCTGAAGAGAAGTCCCTGAACCTTTTAGTTCTTCAAAGAGAAGTCCCTGAACCTTTTAGTTCTTTGAAGAGAAGTCCCTGAACCTTTTAGTTCCATAAAGAGAAGTCCCTGAACCTTTTAGTTCTTTGAAGAGAAGTCCCTGATCCTTTTAGTTCTGAGATGAGAAGTCCATGAACCTTTTAGTTCTATGAAGAGAAGTCCCTGAACCTTTTTGTTCCTGAAGAGAAGTTTCTGAACCTTTTAGATCTTCAAAGAGAAGTCCCTGAACCTTTTAGTTCCATAAAGAGAAGTCCCTGAACCTTTTAGTTTTTTGAAGAGAAGTCCCTGAACCTTTTAGTTCTGAGATGAGAAGTCCATGAACCTTTTTGTTCCTGAAGAGAAGTCCCTGAACCTTTTAGTTCTTTGAAGAGAAGTCCCTGAACCTTTTAGTTCTGAGATGAGAAGTCCATGAACCTTTTAGTTCTATGAAGAGAAGTCCCTGAACCTTTTTGTTCCTGAATAGAAGTCTGTGAACCTTTTAGTTCCTGAAGAGAAGTCCCTGAACCTGTTAGGTCTATGAAGAGAAGTCCCTGAACCTTTTTGTTCTTGGAAGAGAAGTCCCTGAACCTTTTAGTTCCTGAAGAGACGTCCCTGAACCTTTCAGATCTTTAAAGAGAAGTCCCTGAACCTTTTAGTTCTATGAAGAGAAGTCCCTGAACCTTTTGAGTTGCTGAAGAGAAGTCCTTGAAACTTTTAGATCTATTAAGAGAAGTCCCTGAACCTTTTAATTCTATGAATAGAAGTCCCTGAACACTTTAGTTCTACGAAGAGACATCCCTGAACTTTTCAGTTCATGAAGAGAAGTTCCTGAACCTTTTAGTTCCAGAAGAGAAGTCCTTGAACCTTTAAGTTCTGTAAAGAGACGTCCCTGAACCTTTTAGTTCCTGAAGAGAAGTCCCTGAACCTTTTAGTTCTTTAAAGAGAAGTCCCTGAACCTTTTAGTTCTGAGATGAGAAGTCCATGAACCTTTTTGTTCCTGAAGAGAAGTCCCTGAACCTTTTAGTTCTTTGAAGAGAAGTCCCTGAACCTTTTAGTTCTGAGATGAGAAGTCCATGAACCTTTTAGTTCTATGAAGAGAAGTCCCTGAACCTTTTTGTTCCTGAAGAGAAGTCTGTGAACCTTTTAGTTCCTGAAGAGAAGTCCCTGAACCTGTTAGGTCTATGAAGAGAAGTCCCTGAACCTTTTTGTTCTTGGAAGAGAAGTCCCTGAACCTTTTAGTTCCTGAAGAGACGTCCCTGAACCTTTCAGATCTTTAAAGAGAAGTCCCTGAACCTTTTAGTTCCTGAAGAGAAGTCCCTGAACCTTTTAGTTCCTGAAGAGAAGTCTGTGAACCTTAGTTCCTGAGGAGAAGTCCCTGAACCTTTTAGTTCTATGAAGAGAAGTCCATGAACCTTTTAGTTCTTTAAAGAGAAGTCCCTGAACATTTTAGTTCTATGAAGAGAAGTCCCTGAACCTTTTAGTTCTATGAAGAGAAGTCCCTGAACCTTTCAGATCTTTAAAGAGATGTCCCTGAACCTTTTAGTTCCTGAAGAGAAGTCCCTGAACCTTTTAGTTCTATGAAGAGAAGTCCCTGAACCTTTCAGATCTTTAAAGAGAAGTCCCTGAACCTTTTAGTTCCTGAAGAGAAGTCCCTGAACCTTTTAGTTCTTTAAAGAGAAGTCCCTGAACCATTTAGTTCTATTAAGATGTCCCTGAACCTTTTAGTTCTATGAAGAGAAGTCCCTGAACCTTTTAGTTCAATGAATAGAAGTCCTTGAACCTTTTAGTTCTATGATGAGAAGTCCCTGAACCTTTTAGTTCTATGATGAGAAGTCCCTGAACCTTTTAGTTCCTGAAGAGAAGTCCCTGAACCTTTTAGTTCTTCAAAGAGAAATCCCTGAACCTTTTAGTTCTTTGAAGAGAAGTCCCTGAACCTTTTAGTTCCATAAAGAGAAGTCCCTGAACCTTTTAGTTCTTTGAAGAGAAGTCCCTGAACCTTTTAGTTCTGAGATGAGAAGTCCATGAACCTTTTTGTTCCTGAAGAGAAGTCCCTGAACCTTTTAGTTCTTTGAAGAGAAGTCCCTGAACCTTTTAGTTCTGAGATGAGAAGTCCATGAACCTTTTAGTTCATGAAGAGAAGTCCCTGAACCTTTTTGTTCCTGAATAGAAGTCTGTGAACCTTTTAGTTCCTGAAGAGAAGTCCCTGAACCTGTTAGGTCTATGAAGAGAAGTCCCTGAACCTTTTTGTTCTTGGAAGAGAAGTCCCTGAACCTTTTAGTTCCTGAAGAGACGTCCCTGAACCTTTCAGATCTTTAAAGAGAAGTCCCTGAACCTTTTAGTTCTATGAAGAGAAGTCCCTGAACCTTTTGAGTTGCTGAAGAGAAGTCCTTGAAACTTTTAGATCTATTAAGAGAAGTCCCTGAACCTTTTAATTCTATGAATAGAAGTCCCTGAACACTTTAGTTCTACGAAGAGACATCCCTGAACTTTTCAGTTCATGAAGAGAAGTTCCTGAACCTTTTAGTTCCAGAAGAGAAGTCCTTGAACCTTTAAGTTCTGTAAAGAGACGTCCCTGAACCTTTTAGTTCCTGAAGAGAAGTCCCTGAACCTTTTAGTTCTTTAAAGAGAAGTCCCTGAACCTTTTAGTTCTGAGATGAGATGTCCATGAACCTTTTTGTTCCTGAAGAGAAGTCCCTGAACCTTTTAGTTCTTTGAAGAGAAGTCCCTGAATCTTTTAGTTCTGAGATGAGAAGTCCATGAACCTTTTAGTTCTATGAAGAGAAGTCCCTGAACCTTTTTGTTCCTGAAGAGAAGTCTGTGAACCTTTTAGTTCCTGAAGAGAAGTCCCTGAACCTGTTAGGTCTATGAAGAGAAGTCCCTGAACCTTTTTGTTCTTGGAAGAGAAGTCCCTGAACCTTTTAGTTCCTGAAGAGACGTCCCTGAACCTTTCAGATCTTTAAAGAGAAGTCCCTGAACCTTTTAGTTCCTGAGGAGAAGTCCCTGAACCTTTTAGTTCTATGAAGAGAAGTCCATGAACCTTTTAGTTCTTTAAAGAGAAGTCCCTGAACATTTTAGTTCTATGAAGAGAAGTCCCTGAACCTTTTAGTTCTATGAAGAGAAGTCCCTGAACCTTTAAGTTCCTGAAGAGAAGTCCCTGAACCTTTTAGTTCTATGAAGAGAAGTCCCTGAACCTTTCAGATCTTTAAAGAGAAGTCCCTGAACCTTTTAGTTCCTGAAGAGAAGTCCCTGAACCTTTTAGTTCTTTAAAGAGAAGTCCCTGAACCATTTAGTTCTATTAAGATGTCCCTGAACCTTTTAGTTCTATGAAGAGAAGTCCCTGAACCTTTTAGTTCAATGAATAGAAGTCCTTGAACCTTTTAGTTCTATGATGAGAAGACCCTGAACCTTTTAGTTCTATGATGAGAAGTCCCTGAACCTTTTAGTTCCTGAAGAGAAGTCCCTGAACCTTTTAGTTCTTTAAAGAGAAGTCCCTGAACCATTTAGTTCTATTAAGATGTCCCTGAACCTTTTAGTTCTATGAAGAGAAGTCCCTGAACCTTTTAGTTCAATGAATAGAAGTCCTTGAACCTTTTAGTTCTATGATGAGAAGTCCCTGAATCTTTTAGTTCTATGATGAGAAGTCCCTGAACCTTTTAGTTCCTGAAGAGAAGTCCCTGAACCTTTTAGTTCTTCAAAGAGAAGTCCCTGAACCTTTTAGTTCTTTGAAGAGAAGTCCCTGAACCTTTTAGTTCCATAAAGAGAAGTCCCTGAACCTTTTAGTTCTTTGAAGAGAAGTCCCTGATCCTTTTAGTTCTGAGATGAGAAGTCCATGAACCTTTTAGTTCTATGAAGAGAAGTCCCTGAACCTTTTTGTTCCTGAAGAGAAGTTTCTGAACCTTTTAGATCTTCAAAGAGAAGTCCCTGAACCTTTTAGTTCTGTAAAGAGACGTCCCTGAAACTTTTAGTTCCTGAAGAGAAGTCCCTGAACCTTTTAGTTCTTTAAAGAGAAGTCCCTGAACCTTTTAGTTCTGAGATGAGAAGTCCATGAACCTTTTTGTTCCTGAAGAGAAGTCCCTGAACCTTTTAGTTCTTTGAAGAGAAGTCCCAGAACCTTTTAGTTCTGAGATGAGAAGTCCATGAACCTTTTAGTTCTATGAAGAGAAGTCCCTGAACCTTTTTGTTCCTGAAGAGAAGTCTGTGAACCTTTTAGTTCCTGAAGAGAAGTCCCTGAACCTGTTAGGTCTATGAAGAGAAGTCCCTGAACCTTTTTGTTCTTGGAAGAGAAGTCCCTGAACCTTTTAGTTCCTGAAGAGACGTCCCTGAACCTTTCAGATCTTTAAAGAGAAGTCCCTGAACCTTTTAGTTCCTGAAGAGAAGTCCCTGAACCTTTTAGTTCCTGAAGAGAAGTCTGTGAACCTTTTAGTTCCTGAGGAGAAGTCCCTGAACCTTTTAGTTCTATGAAGAGAAGTCCATGAACCTTTTAGTTCTTTAAAGAGAAGTCCCTGAACATTTTAGTTCTATGAAGAGAAGTCCCTGAACCTTTTAGTTCTATGAAGAGAAGTCCCTGAACCTTTCAGATCTTTAAAGAGAAGTCCCTGAACCTTTTAGTTCCTGAAGAGAAGTCCCTGAAGCTTTTAGTTCTTTAAAGAGAAGTCCCTGAACCTTTTAGTTCTTTAAAGAGAAGTCCCTGAACCATTTAGTTCTATTAAGATGTCCCTGAACCTTTTAGTTCTATGAAGAGAAGTCCCTGAACCTTTTAGTTCAATGAATAGAAGTCCTTGAACCTTTTAGTTCTATGATGAGAAGTCCCTGAACCTTTTAGTTCTATGATGAGAAGTCCCTGAACCTTTTAGTTCCTGAAGAGAAGTCCCTGAACCTTTTAGTTCTTCAAAGAGAAGTCCCTGAACCTTTTAGTTCTTTGAAGAGAAGTCCCTGAACCTTTTAGTTCCATAAAGAGAAGTCCCTGAACCTTTTAGTTCTTTGAAGAGAAGTCCCTGATCCTTTTAGTTCTGAGATGAGAAGTCCATGAACCTTTTAGTTCTATGAAGAGAAGTCCCTGAACCTTTTTGTTCCTGAAGAGAAGTTTCTGAACCTTTTAGATCTTCAAAGAGAAGTCCCTGAACCTTTTAGTTCCATAAAGAGAAGTCCCTGAACCTTTTAGTTTTTTGAAGAGAAGTCCCTGAACCTTTTAGTTCTGAGATGAGAAGTCCATGAACCTTTTTGTTCCTGAAGAGAAGTCCCTGAACCTTTTAGTTCTTTGAAGAGAAGTCCCTGAACCTTTTAGTTCTGAGATGAGAAGTCCATGAACCTTTTAGTTCTATGAAGAGAAGTCCCTGAACCTTTTTGTTCCTGAATAGAAGTCTGTGAACCTTTTAGTTCCTGAAGAGAAGTCCCTGAACCTGTTAGGTCTATGAAGAGAAGTCCCTGAACCTTTTTGTTCTTGGAAGAGAAGTCCCTGAACCTTTTAGTTCCTGAAGAGACGTCCCTGAACCTTTCAGATCTTTAAAGAGAAGTCCCTGAACCTTTTAGTTCTATGAAGAGAAGTCCCTGAACCTTTTGAGTTGCTGAAGAGAAGTCCTTGAAACTTTTAGATCTATTAAGAGAAGTCCCTGAACCTTTTAATTCTATGAATAGAAGTCCCTGAACACTTTAGTTCTACGAAGAGACATCCCTGAACTTTTCAGTTCATGAAGAGAAGTTCCTGAACCTTTTAGTTCCAGAAGAGAAGTCCTTGAACCTTTAAGTTCTGTAAAGAGACGTCCCTGAACCTTTTAGTTCCTGAAGAGAAGTCCCTGAACCTTTTAGTTCTTTAAAGAGAAGTCCCTGAACCTTTCAGATCTTTAAAGAGAAGTCCCTGAACCTTTTAGTTCCTGAAGAGAAGTCCCTGAACCTTTTAGTTCTTTAAAGAGAAGTCCCTGAACCATTTAGTTCTATTAAGAGATGTCCCTGAACCTTTTAGTTCTATGAAGAGAAGTCCCTGAACCTTTTAGTTCCTGAAGAGAAGTCCCTGAACCTTTTAGTTCTATGAAGAGAAGTCCCTGAACCTTTCAGATCTTTAAAGAGAAGTCCCTGAACCTTTTAGTTCCTGAAGAGAAGTCCCTGAACCTTTTAGTTCTTTAAAGAGAAGTCTCTGAACCATTTAGTTCTATTAAGATGTCCCTGAACCTTTTAGTTCTATGAAGAGAAGTCCCTGAACCTTTTAGTTCAATGAATAGAAGTCCTTGAACCTTTTAGTTCTATGATGAGAAGTCCCTGAACCTTTTAGTTCTATGATGAGAAGTCCCTGAACCTTTTAGTTCCTGAAGAGAAGTCCGTGAACCTTTTAGTTCTTTAAAGAGAAGTCCCTGAACCATTTAGTTCTATTAAGATGTCCCTGAACCTTTTAGTTCTATGAAGAGAAGTCCCTGAACCTTTTAGTTCAATGAATAGAAGTCCTTGAACCTTTTAGTTCTATGATGAGAAGTCCCTGAATCTTTTAGTTCTATGATGAGAAGTCCCTGAACCTTTTAGTTCCTGAAGAGAAGTCCCTGAACCTTTTAGTTCTTCAAAGAGAAGTCCCTGAACCTTTTAGTTCTTTGAAGAGAAGTCCCTGAACCTTTTAGTTCTTTGAAGAGAAGTCCCTGATCCTTTTAGTTCTGAGATGAGAAGTCCATGAACCTTTTAGATCTATGAAGAGAAGTCCCTGAACCTTTTTGTTCCTGAAGAGAAGTTTCTGAACCTTTTAGATCTTCAAAGAGAAGTCCCTGAACCTTTTAGTTCCATAAAGAGAAGTCCCTGAACCTTTTAGTTCTTTGAAGAGAAGTCCCTGAACCTTTTAGTTCTGAGATGAGAAGACCATGAACCTTTTTGTACCTGAAGAGAAGTCCCTGAACCTTTTAGTTCTTTGAAGAGAAGTCCCTGAACCTTTTAGTTCTGAGATGAGAAGTCCATGAACCTTTTAGTTCTATGAAGAGAAGTCCCTGAACCTTTTTGTTCCTGAATAGAAGTCTGTGAACCTTTTAGTTCCTGAAGAGAAGTCCCTGAACCTGTTAGGTCTATGAAGAGAAGTCCCTGAACCTTTTTGTTCTTGGAAGAGAAGTCCCTGAACCTTTTAGTTCCTGAAGAGACGTCCGTGAACCTTTCAGATCTTTAAAGAGAAGTCCCTGAACCTTTTAGTTCTATGAAGAGAAGTCCCTGAACCTTTTGAGTTGCTGAAGAGAAGTCCTTGAAACTTTTAGATCTATTAAGAGAAGTCCCTGAACCTTTTAATTCTATGAATAGAAGTCCCTGAACACTTTAGTTCTACGAAGAGACATCCCTGAACTTTTCAGTTCATGAAGAGAAGTTCCTGAACCTTTTAGTTCCAGAAGAGAAGTCCTTGAACCTTTAAGTTCTGTAAAGAGACGTCCCTGAACCTTTTAGTTCCTGAAGAGAAGTCCCTGAACCTTTTAGTTCTTTAAAGAGAAGTCCCTGAACCTTTTAGTTCTGAGATGAGAAGTCCATGAACCTTTTTGTTCCTGAAGAGAAGTCCCTGAACCTTTTAGTTCTTTGAAGAGAAGTCCCTGAACCTTTTAGTTCTGAGATGAGAAGTCCATGAACCTTTTAGTTCTATGAAGAGAAGTCCCTTAACCTTTTTGTTCCTGAAGAGAAGTCTGTGAACCTTTTAGTTCCTGAAGAGAAGTCCCTGAACCTGTTAGGTCTATGAAGAGAAGTCCCTGAACCTTGTTGTTCTTGGAAGAGAAGTCCCTGAACCTTTTAGTTCCTGAAGAGACGTCCCTGAACCTTTCAGATCTTTAAAGAGAAGTCCCTGAACCTTTTAGTTCCTGAAGAGAAGTCCCTGAACCTTTTAGTTCCTGAAGAGAAGTCTGTGAACCTTTTAGTTCCTGAGGAGAAGTCCCTGAACCTTTTAGTTCTATGAAGAGAAGTCCATGAACCTTTTAGTTCTTTAAAGAGATGTCCCTGAACATTTTAGTTCTATGAAGAGAAGTCCCTGAACCTTTTAGTTCTATGAAGAGAAGTCCCTGAACCTTTCAGATCTTTAAAGAGAAGTCCCTGAACCTTTTAGTTCCTGAAGAGAAGTCCCTGAACCTTTTAGTTCTTTAAAGAGAAGTCCCTGAACCATTTAGTTCTATTAAGAGATGTCCCTGAACCTTTTAGTTCTATGAAGAGAAGTCCCTGAACCTTTTAGTTCCTGAAGAGAAGTCCCTGAACCTTTTAGTTCTATGAAGAGAAGTCCCTGAACCTTTCAGATCTTTAAAGAGAAGTCCCTGAACCTTTTAGTTCCTGAAGAGAAGTCCCTGAACCTTTTAGTTCATTAAAGAGAAGTCCCTGAACCATTTAGTTCTATTAAGATGTCCCTGAACCTTTTAGTTCTATGAAGAGAAGTCCCTGAACCTTTTAGTTCAATGAATAGAAGTCCTTGAACCTTTTAGTTCTTGGAAGAGAAGTCCCTGAACCTTTCAGATCTTTAAAGAGAAGTCCCTGAACCTTTTATTTCCTGAAGAGAAGTCCCTGAACCTTTTAGTTCTTCAAAGAGAAGTCCCTGAACCTTTTAGTTCTTTGAAGAGAAGTCCCTGAACCTTTTAGTTCCATAAAGAGAAGTCCCTGAACCTTTTAGTTCTTTGAAGAGAAGTCCCTGATCCTTTTAGTTCTGAGATGAGAAGTCCATGAACCTTTTAGTTCTATGAAGAGAAGTCCCTGAACCTTTTTGTTCCTGAAGAGAAGTTTCTGAACCTTTTAGATCTTCAAAGAGAAGTCCCTGAACCTTTTAGTTCCATAAAGAGAAGTCCCTGAACCTTTTAGTTCTTTGAAGAGAAGTCCCTGAACCTTTTAGTTCTGAGATGAGAAGTCCATGAACCTTTTTGTTCCTGAAGAGAAGTCCCTGAACCTTTTAGTTCTTTGAAGAGAAGTCCCTGAACCTTTTAGTTCTGAGATGAGAAGTCCATGAACCTTTTAGTTCTATGAAGAGAAGTCCCTGAACCTTTTTGTTCCTGAATAGAAGTCTGTGAACCTATTAGTTCCTGAAGAGAAGTCCCTGAACCTGTTAGGTCTATGAAGAGAAGTCCCTGAACCTTTTTGTTCTTGGAAGAGAAGTCCCTGAACCTTTTAGTTCCTGAAGAGACGTCCCTGAACCTTTCAGATCTTTAAAGAGAAGTCCCTGAACCTTTTAGTTCTATGAAGAGAAGTCCCTGAACCTTTTGAGTTGCTGAAGAGAAGTCCTTGAAACTTTTAGATCTATTAAGAGAAGTCCCTGAACCTTTTAATTCTATGAATAGAAGTCCCTGAACACTTTAGTTCTACGAAGAGACATCCCTGAACTTTTCAGTTCATGAAGAGAAGTTCCTGAACCTTTTAGTTCCAGAAGAGAAGTCCTTGAACCTTTAAGTTCTGTAAAGAGACGTCCCTGAACGTTTGAGTTCTATGAAGAGAAGTCCCTGAACCTTTTAGTTCTATGAAGAGAAGTCCTTGAACCTTTAAGTTCTGTAAAGAGACGTCCCTGAACCTTTTAGTTCCTGAAGAGAAGTCCCTGAACCTTTTAGTTCTTTAAAGAGAAGTCCCTGAACCTTTCAGATCTTTAAAGAGAAGTCCCTGAACCTTTTAGTTCCTGAAGAGAAGTCCCTGAACCTTTTAGTTCTTTAAAGAGAAGTCCCTGAACCATTTAGTTCTATTAAGAGATGTCCCTGAACCTTTTAGTTCTATGAAGAGAAGTCCCTGAACCTTTTAGTTCCTGAAGAGAAGTCCCTGAACCTTTTAGTTCTATGAAGAGAAGTCCCTGAACCTTTCAGATCTTTAAAGAGAAGTCCCTGAACCTTTTAGTTCCTGAAGAGAAGTCCCTGAACCTTTTAGTTCTTTAAAGAGAAGTCCCTGAACCATTTAGTTCTATTAAGATGTCCCTGAACCTTTTAGTTCTATGAAGAGAAGTCCCTGAACCTTTTAGTTCAATGAATAGAAGTCCTTGAGCCTTTTAGTTCTATGATGAGAAGTCCCTGAACCTTTTAGTTCTATGATGAGAAGTCCCTGAACCTTTTAGTTCCTGAAGAGAAGTCCCTGAACCTTTTAGTTCTTCAAAGAGAAGTCCCTGAACCTTTTAGTTCTTTGAAGAGAAGTCCCTGAACCTTTTAGTTCCATAAAGAGAAGTCCCTGAACCTTTTAGTTCTTTGAAGAGAAGTCCCTGATCCTTTTAGTTCTGAGATGAGAAGTCCATGAACCTTTTAGTTCTATGAAGAGAAGTCCCTGAACCTTTTTGTTCCTGAAGAGAAGTTTCTGAACCTTTTAGATCTTCAAAGAGAAGTCCCTGAACCTTTTAGTTCCATAAAGAGAAGTCCCTGAACCTTTTAGTTTTTTGAAGAGAAGTCCCTGAACCTTTTAGTTCTGAGATGAGAAGTCCATGAACCTTTTTGTTCCTGAAGAGAAGTCCCTGAACCTTTTAGTTCTTTGAAGAGAAGTCCCTGAACCTTTTAGTTCTGAGATGAGAAGTCCATGAACCTTTTAGTTCTATGAAGAGAAGTCCCTGAACCTTTTTGTTCCTGAATAGAAGTCTGTGAACCTTTTAGTTCCTGAAGAGAAGTCCCTGAACCTGTTAGGTCTATGAAGAGAAGTCCCTGAACCTTTTTGTTCTTGGAAGAGAAGTCCCTGAACCTTTTAGTTCCTGAAGAGACGTCCCTGAACCTTTCAGATCTTTAAAGAGAAGTCCCTGAACCTTTTAGTTCTATGAAGAGAAGTCCCTGAACCTTTTGAGTTGCTGAAGAGAAGTCCTTGAAACTTTTAGATCTATTAAGAGAAGTCCCTGAACCTTTTAATTCTATGAATAGAAGTCCCTGAACACTTTAGTTCTACGAAGAGACATCCCTGAACTTTTCAGTTCATGAAGAGAAGTTCCTGAACCTTTTAGTTCCAGAAGAGAAGTCCTTGAACCTTTAAGTTCTGTAAAGAGACGTCCCTGAACCTTTTAGTTCCTGAAGAGAAGTCCCTGAACCTTTTAGTTCTTTAAAGAGAAGTCCCTGAACCTTTTAGTTCTGAGATGAGAAGTCCATGAACCTTTTTGTTCCTGAAGAGAAGTCCCTGAACCTTTTAGTTCTTTGAAGAGAAGTCCCTGAACCTTTTAGTTCTGAGATGAGAAGTCCATGAACCTTTTAGTTCTATGAAGAGAAGTCCCTGAACCTTTTTGTTCCTGAAGAGAAGTCTGTGAACCTTTTAGTTCCTGAAGAGAAGTCCCTGAACCTGTTAGGTCTATGAAGAGAAGTCCCTGAACCTTTTTGTTCTTGGAAGAGAAGTCCCTGAACCTTTTAGTTCCTGAAGAGACGTCCCTGAACCTTTCAGATCTTTAAAGAGAAGTCCCTGAACCTTTTAGTTCCTGAGGAGAAGTCCCTGAACCTTTTAGTTCTATGAAGAGAAGTCCATGAACCTTTTAGTTCTTTAAAGAGAAGTCCCTGAACATTTTAGTTCTATGAAGAGAAGTCCCTGAACCTTTTAGTTCTATGAAGAGAAGTCCCTGAACCTTTAAGTTCCTGAAGAGAAGTCCCTGAACCTTTTAGTTCTATGAAGAGAAGTCCCTGAACCTTTCAGATCTTTAAAGAGAAGTCCCTGAACCTTTTAGTTCCTGAAGAGAAGTCCCTGAACCTTTTAGTTCTTTAAAGAGAAGTCCCTGAACCATTTAGTTCTATTAAGATGTCCCTGAACCTTTTAGTTCTATGAAGAGAAGTCCCTGAACCTTTTAGTTCAATGAATAGAAGTCCTTGAACCTTTTAGTTCTATGATGAGAAGTCCCTGAACCTTTTAGTTCTTTAAAGAGAAGTCCCTGAACCATTTAGTTCTATTAAGATGTCCCTGAACCTTTTAGTTCTATGAAGACAAGTCCCTGAACCTTTTAGTTCTTTAAAGAGAAGTCCCTGAACCATTTAGTTCTATTAAGATGTCCCTGAACCTTTTAGTTCTATGAAGAGAAGTCCCTGAACCTTTTAGTTCAATGAATAGAAGTCCTTGAACCTTTTAGTTCCTGAATAGAAGTCCCTGAACCTTTTAGTTCTTTAAAGAGAAGTCCCTGAACCATTTAGTTCTATTAAGATGTCCCTGAACCTTTTAGTTCTATGAAGAGAAGTCCCTGAACCTTTTAGTTCAATGAATAGAAGTCCTTGAACCTTTTAGTTCTATGATGAGAAGTCCCTGAATCTTTTAGTTCTATGATGAGAAGTCCCTGAACCTTTTAGTTCCTGAAGAGAAGTCCCTGAACCTTTTAGTTCTTCAAAGAGAAGTCCCTGAACCTTTTAGTTCTTTGAAGAGAAGTCCCTGAACCTTTTAGTTCCATAAAGAGAAGTCCCTGAACCTTTTAGTTCTTTGAAGAGAAGTCCCTGATCCTTTTAGTTCTGAGATGAGAAGTCCATGAACCTTTTAGTTCTATGAAGAGAAGTCCCTGAACCTTTTTGTTCCTGAAGAGAAGTTTCTGAACCTTTTAGATCTTCAAAGAGAAGTCCCTGAACCTTTTAGTTCCATAAAGAGAAGTCCCTGAACCATTTAGTTCTATTAAGATGTCCCTGAACCTTTTAGTTCTATGAAGAGAAGTCCCTGAACCTTTTAGTTCAATGAATAGAAGTCCTTGAACCTTTTAGTTCTATGATGAGAAGTCCCTGAACCTTTTAGTTCTTTAAAGAGAAGTCCCTGAACCATTTAGTTCTATTAAGATGTCCCTGAACCTTTTAGTTCTATGAAGACAAGTCCCTGAACCTTTTAGTTCTTTAAAGAGAAGTCCCTGAACCATTTAGTTCTATTAAGATGTCCCTGAACCTTTTAGTTCTATGAAGAGAAGTCCCTGAACCTTTTAGTTCAATGAATAGAAGTCCTTGAACCTTTTAGTTCCTGAATAGAAGTCCCTGAACCTTTTAGTTCTTTAAAGAGAAGTCCCTGAACCATTTAGTTCTATTAAGATGTCCCTGAACCTTTTAGTTCTATGAAGAGAAGTCCCTGAACCTTTTAGTTCAATGAATAGAAGTCCTTGAACCTTTTAGTTCTATGATGAGAAGTCCCTGAATCTTTTAGTTCTATGATGAGAAGTCCCTGAACCTTTTAGTTCCTGAAGAGAAGTCCCTGAACCTTTTAGTTCTTCAAAGAGAAGTCCCTGAACCTTTTAGTTCTTTGAAGAGAAGTCCCTGAACCTTTTAGTTCCATAAAGAGAAGTCCCTGAACCTTTTAGTTCTTTGAAGAGAAGTCCCTGATCCTTTTAGTTCTGAGATGAGAAGTCCATGAACCTTTTAGTTCTATGAAGAGAAGTCCCTGAACCTTTTTGTTCCTGAAGAGAAGTTTCTGAACCTTTTAGATCTTCAAAGAGAAGTCCCTGAACCTTTTAGTTCCATAAAGAGAAGTCCCTGAACCTTTTAGTTCTTTGAAGAGAAGTCCCTGAACCTTTTAGTTCTGAGATGAGAAGTCCATGAACCTTTTTGTACCTGAAGAGAAGTCCCTGAACCTTTTAGTTCTTTGAAGAGAAGTCCCTGAACCTTTTAGTTCTGAGATGAGAAGTCCATGAACCTTTTAGTTCTATGAAGAGAAGTCCCTGAACCTTTTTGTTCCTGAATAGAAGTCTGTGAACCTTTTAGTTCCTGAAGAGAAGTCCCTGAACCTGTTAGGTCTATGAAGAGAAGTCCCTGAACCTTTTTGTTCTTGGAAGAGAAGTCCCTGAACCTTTTAGTTCCTGAAGAGACGTCCCTGAACCTTTCAGATCTTTAAAGAGAAGTCCCTGAACCTTTTAGTTCTATGAAGAGAAGTCCCTGAACCTTTTGAGTTGCTGAAGAGAAGTCCTTGAAACTTTTAGATCTATTAAGAGAAGTCCCTGAACCTTTTAATTCTATGAATAGAAGTCCCTGAACACTTTAGTTCTACGAAGAGACATCCCTGAACTTTTCAGTTCATGAAGAGAAGTTCCTGAACCTTTTAGTTCCAGAAGAGAAGTCCTTGAACCTTTAAGTTCTGTAAAGAGACGTCCCTGAACCTTTTAGTTCCTGAAGAGAAGTCCCTGAACCTTTTAGTTCTTTAAAGAGAAGTCCCTGAACCTTTTAGTTCTGAGATTTAGAAGTCCATGAACCTTTTTGTTCCTGAAGAGAAGTCCCTGAACCTTTTAGTTCTTTGAAGAGAAGTCCCTGAACCTTTTAGTTCTGAGATGAGAAGTCCATGAACCTTTTAGTTCTATGAAGAGAAGTCCCTGAACCTTTTTGTTCCTGAAGAGAAGTCTGTGAACCTTTTAGTTCCTGAAGAGAAGTCCCTGAACCTGTTAGGTCTATGAAGAGAAGTCCCTGAACCTTGTTGTTCTTGGAAGAGAAGTCCCTGAACCTTTTAGTTCCTGAAGAGACGTCCCTGAACCTTTCAGATCTTTAAAGAGAAGTCCCTGAACCTTTTAGTTCCTGAAGAGAAGTCCCTGAACCTTTTAGTTCCTGAAGAGAAGTCTGTGAACCTTTTAGTTCCTGAGGAGAAGTCCCTGAACCTTTTAGTTCTATGAAGAGAAGTCCATGAACCTTTTAGTTCTTTAAAGAGAAGTCCCTGAACATTTTAGTTCTATGAAGAGAAGTCCCTGAACCTTTTAGTTCTATGAAGAGAAGTCCCTGAACCTTTCAGATCTTTAAAGAGAAGTCCCTGAACCTTTTAGTTCCTGAAGAGAAGTCCCTGAACCTTTTAGTTCTTTAAAGAGAAGTCCCTGAACCATTTAGTTCTATTAAGAGATGTCCCTGAACCTTTTAGTTCTATGAAGAGAAGTCCCTGAACCTTTTAGTTTCTGAAGAGAAGTCCCTGAACCTTTTAGTTCTATGAAGAGAAGTCCCTGAACCTTTCAGATCTTTAAAGAGAAGTCCCTGAACCTTTTAGTTCCTGAAGAGAAGTCCCTGAACCTTTTAGTTCATTAAAGAGAAGTCCCTGAACCATTTAGTTCTATTAAGATGTCCCTGAACCTTTTAGTTCTATGAAGAGAAGTCCCTGAACCTTTTAGTTCAATGAATAGAAGTCCTTGAACCTTTTAGTTCTTGGAAGAGAAGTCCCTGAACCTTTTAGTTCTATGAAGAGAAGTCCCTGAACCTTTCAGATCTTTAAAGAGAAGTCCCTGAACCTTTTATTTCCTGAAGAGAAGTCCCTGAACCTTTTAGTTCTTCAAAGAGAAGTCCCTGAACCTTTTAGTTCTTTGAAGAGAAGTCCCTGAACCTTTTAGTTCCATAAAGAGAAGTCCCTGAACCTTTTAGTTCTTTGAAGAGAAGTCCCTGATCCTTTTAGTTCTGAGATGAGAAGTCCATGAACCTTTTAGTTCTATGAAGAGAAGTCCCTGAACCTTTTTGTTCCTGAAGAGAAGTTTCTGAACCTTTTAGATCTTCAAAGAGAAGTCCCTGAACCTTTTAGTTCCATAAAGAGAAGTCCCTGAACCTTTTAGTTCTTTGAAGAGAAGTCCCTGAACCTTTTAGTTCTGAGATGAGAAGTCCATGAACCTTTTTGTTCCTGAAGAGAAGTCCCTGAACCTTTTAGTTCTTTGAAGAGAAGTCCCTGAACCTTTTAGTTCTGAGATGAGAAGTCCATGAACCTTTTAGTTCTATGAAGAGAAGTCCCTGAACCTTTTTGTTCCTGAATAGAAGTCTGTGAACCTTTTAGTTCCTGAAGAGAAGTCCCTGAACCTGTTAGGTCTATGAAGAGAAGTCCCTGAACCTTTTTGTTCTTGGAAGAGAAGTCCCTGAACCTTTTAGTTCCTGAAGAGACGTCCCTGAACCTTTCAGATCTTTAAAGAGAAGTCCCTGAACCTTTTAGTTCTATGAAGAGAAGTCCCTGAACCTTTTGAGTTGCTGAAGAGAAGTCCTTGAAACTTTTAGATCTATTAAGAGAAGTCCCTGAACCTTTTAATTCTATGAATAGAAGTCCCTGAACACTTTAGTTCTACGAAGAGACATCCCTGAACTTTTCAGTTCATGAAGAGAAGTTCCTGAACCTTTTAGTTCCAGAAGAGAAGTCCTTGAACCTTTAAGTTCTGTAAAGAGACGTCCCTGAACCTTTTAGTTCCTGAAGAGAAGTCCCTGAACCTTTTAGTTCTTTAAAGAGAAGTCCCTGAACCTTTTAGTTCTGAGATGAGAAGTCCATGAACCTTTTTGTTCCTGAAGAGAAGTCCCTGAACCTTTTAGTTCTTTGAAGAGAAGTCCCTGAACCTTTTAGTTCTGAGATGAGAAGTCCATGAACCTTTTAGTTCTATGAAGAGAAGTCCCTGAACCTTTTTGTTCCTGAAGAGAAGTCTGTGAACCTTTTAGTTCCTGAAGAGAAGTCCCTGAACCTGTTAGGTCTATGAAGAGAAGTCCCTGAACCTTTTTGTTCTTGGAAGAGAAGTCCCTGAACCTTTTAGTTCCTGAAGAGACGTCCCTGAACCTTTCAGATCTTTAAAGAGAAGTCCCTGAACCTTTTATTTCCTGAAGAGAAGTCCCTGAACCTTTTAGTTCCTGAAGAGAAGTCTGTGAACCTTTTAGTTCCTGAGGAGAAGTCCCTGAACCTTTTAGTTCTATGAAGAGAAGTCCATGAACCTTTTAGTTCTTTAAAGAGAAGTCCCTGAACATTTTAGTTCTATGAAGAGAAGTCCCTGAACCTTTTAGTTCTATGAAGAGAAGTCCCTGAACCTTTAAGTTCCTGAAGAGAAGTCTGTGAACCTTTTAGTTCCTGAAGAGAAGTCCCTGAACCTGTTAGGTCTATGAAGAGAAGTCCCTGAACCTTGTTGTTCTTGGAAGAGAAGTCCCTGAACCTTTTAGTTCCTGAAGAGACGTCCCTGAACCTTTCAGATCTTTAAAGAGAAGTCCCTGAACCTTTTAGTTCCTGAAGAGAAGTCCCTGAACCTTTTAGTTCCTGAAGAGAAGTCTGTGAACCTTTTAGTTCCTGAGGAGAAGTCCCTGAACCTTTTAGTTCTATGAAGAGAAGTCCATGAACCTTTTAGTTCTTTAAAGAGAAGTCCCTGAACATTTTAGTTCTATGAAGAGAAGTCCCTGAACCTTTTAGTTCTATGAAGAGAAGTCCCTGAACCTTTCAGATCTTTAAAGAGAAGTCCCTGAACCTTTTAGTTCCTGAAGAGAAGTCCCTGAACCTTTTAGTTCTTTAAAGAGAAGTCCCTGAACCATTTAGTTCTATTAAGAGATGTCCCTGAACCTTTTAGTTCTATGAAGAGAAGTCCCTGAACCTTTTAGTTTCTGAAGAGAAGTCCCTGAACCTTTTAGTTCTATGAAGAGAAGTCCCTGAACCTTTCAGATCTTTAAAGAGAAGTCCCTGAACCTTTTAGTTCCTGAAGAGAAGTCCCTGAACCTTTTAGTTCATTAAAGAGAAGTCCCTGAACCATTTAGTTCTATTAAGATGTCCCTGAACCTTTTAGTTCTATGAAGAGAAGTCCCTGAACCTTTTAGTTCAATGAATAGAAGTCCTTGAACCTTTTAGTTCTTGGAAGAGAAGTCCCTGAACCTTTTAGTTCTATGAAGAGAAGTCCCTGAACCTTTCAGATCTTTAAAGAGAAGTCCCTGAACCTTTTATTTCCTGAAGAGAAGTCCCTGAACCTTTTAGTTCTTCAAAGAGAAGTCCCTGAACCTTTTAGTTCTTTGAAGAGAAGTCCCTGAACCTTTTAGTTCCATAAAGAGAAGTCCCTGAACCTTTTAGTTCTTTGAAGAGAAGTCCCTGATCCTTTTAGTTCTGAGATGAGAAGTCCATGAACCTTTTAGTTCTATGAAGAGAAGTCCCTGAACCTTTTTGTTCCTGAAGAGAAGTTTCTGAACCTTTTAGATCTTCAAAGAGAAGTCCCTGAACCTTTTAGTTCCATAAAGAGAAGTCCCTGAACCTTTTAGTTCTTTGAAGAGAAGTCCCTGAACCTTTTAGTTCTGAGATGAGAAGTCCATGAACCTTTTTGTTCCTGAAGAGAAGTCCCTGAACCTTTTAGTTCTTTGAAGAGAAGTCCCTGAACCTTTTAGTTCTGAGATGAGAAGTCCATGAACCTTTTAGTTCTATGAAGAGAAGTCCCTGAACCTTTTTGTTCCTGAATAGAAGTCTGTGAACCTTTTAGTTCCTGAAGAGAAGTCCCTGAACCTGTTAGGTCTATGAAGAGAAGTCCCTGAACCTTTTTGTTCTTGGAAGAGAAGTCCCTGAACCTTTTAGTTCCTGAAGAGACGTCCCTGAACCTTTCAGATCTTTAAAGAGAAGTCCCTGAACCTTTTAGTTCTATGAAGAGAAGTCCCTGAACCTTTTGAGTTGCTGAAGAGAAGTCCTTGAAACTTTTAGATCTATTAAGAGAAGTCCCTGAACCTTTTAATTCTATGAATAGAAGTCCCTGAACACTTTAGTTCTACGAAGAGACATCCCTGAACTTTTCAGTTCATGAAGAGAAGTTCCTGAACCTTTTAGTTCCAGAAGAGAAGTCCTTGAACCTTTAAGTTCTGTAAAGAGACGTCCCTGAACCTTTTAGTTCCTGAAGAGAAGTCCCTGAACCTTTTAGTTCTTTAAAGAGAAGTCCCTGAACCTTTTAGTTCTGAGATGAGAAGTCCATGAACCTTTTTGTTCCTGAAGAGAAGTCCCTGAACCTTTTAGTTCTTTGAAGAGAAGTCCCTGAACCTTTTAGTTCTGAGATGAGAAGTCCATGAACCTTTTAGTTCTATGAAGAGAAGTCCCTGAACCTTTTTGTTCCTGAAGAGAAGTCTGTGAACCTTTTAGTTCCTGAAGAGAAGTCCCTGAACCTGTTAGGTCTATGAAGAGAAGTCCCTGAACCTTTTTGTTCTTGGAAGAGAAGTCCCTGAACCTTTTAGTTCCTGAAGAGACGTCCCTGAACCTTTCAGATCTTTAAAGAGAAGTCCCTGAACCTTTTATTTCCTGAAGAGAAGTCCCTGAACCTTTTAGTTCCTGAAGAGAAGTCTGTGAACCTTTTAGTTCCTGAGGAGAAGTCCCTGAACCTTTTAGTTCTATGAAGAGAAGTCCATGAACCTTTTAGTTCTTTAAAGAGAAGTCCCTGAACATTTTAGTTCTATGAAGAGAAGTCCCTGAACCTTTTAGTTCTATGAAGAGAAGTCCCTGAACCTTTAAGTTCCTGAAGAGAAGTCCCTGAACCTTTTAGTTCTATGAAGAGAAGTCCCTGAATCTTTCAGATCTTTAAAGAGAAGTCCCTGAACCTTTTAGTTCCTGAAGAGAAGTCCCTGAACCATTTAGTTCTATTAAGATGTCCCTGAACCTTTTAGTTCTATGAAGAGAAGTCCCTGAACCTTTTAGTTCAATGAATAGAAGACCTTGAACCTTTTAGTTCTATGATGAGAAGTCCCTGAACCTTTTAGTTCTATGATGAGAAGTCCCTGAACCTTTTAGTTCCTGAAGAGAAGTCCCTGAACCTTTTAGTTCTTTAAAGAGAAGTCCCTGAACCTTTTATTTCCTGAAGAGAAGTTTCTGAACCTTTTAGATCTTCAAAGAGAAGTCCCTGAACCTTTTAGTTCTTTGAAGAGAAGTCCCTGAACCTTTTAGTTCCATAAAGAGAAGTCCCTGAACCTTTTAGTTCTTTGAAGAGAAGTCCCTGAACCTTTTAGTTCTGAGATGAGAAGTCCATGAACCTTTTAGTTCTATGAAGAGAAGTCCCTGAACCTTTTTGTTCCTGAAGAGAAGTCTGTGAACCTTTTAGTTCCTGAAGAGAAGTCCCTGAACCTGTTAGGTCTATGAAGAGAAGTCCCTGAACCTTTTTGTTCTTGGAAGAGAAGTCCCTGAACCTTTTAGTTCCTGAAGAGACGTCCCTGAACCTTTCAGATCTTTAAAGAGAAGTCCCTGAACCTTTTAGTTCCTGAAGAGAAGTCCCTGAACCTTTTAGTTCCTGAAGAGAAGTCTGTGAACCTTAGTTCCTGAGGAGAAGTCCCTGAACCTTTTAGTTCTATGAAGAGAAGTCCATGAACCTTTTAGTTCTTTAAAGAGAAGTCCCTGAACATTTTAGTTCTATGAAGAGAAGTCCCTGAACCTTTTAGTTCTATGAAGAGAAGTCCCTGAACCTTTCAGATCTTTAAAGAGATGTCCCTGAACCTTTTAGTTCCTGAAGAGAAGTCCCTGAACCTTTTAGTTCTTTAAAGAGAAGTCCCTGAACCATTTAGTTCTATTAAGAGATGTCCCTGAACCTTTTAGTTCTATGAAGAGAAGTCCCTGAACCTTTTAGTTCCTGAAGAGAAGTCCCTGAACCTTTTAGTTCTATGAAGAGAAGTCCCTGAACCTTTCAGATCTTTAAAGAGAAGTCCCTGAACCTTTTAGTTCTTTAAAGAGAAGTCCCTGAACCATTTAGTTCTATTAAGATGTCCCTGAACCTTTTAGTTCTATGAAGAGAAGTCCCTGAACCTTTTAGTTCAATGAATAGAAGTCCTTGAACCTTTTAGTTCTATGATGAGAAGTCCCTGAACCTTTTAGTTCTATGATGAGAAGTCCCTGAACCTTTTAGTTCCTGAAGAGAAGTCCCTGAACCTTTTAGTTCTTCAAAGAGAAGTCCCTGAACCTTTTAGTTCTTTGAATAGAAGTCCCTGAACCTTTTAGTTCCATAAAGAGAAGTCCCTGAACCTTTTAGTTCTTTGAAGAGAAGTCCCTGATCCTTTTAGTTCTGAGATGAGAAGTCCATGAACCTTTTAGTTCTATGAAGAGAAGTCCCTGAACCTTTTTGTTCCTGAAGAGAAGTTTCTGAACCTTTTAGATCTTCAAAGAGAAGTCCCTGAACCTTTTAGTTCCATAAAGAGAAGTCCCTGAACCTTTTAGTTCTTTGAAGAGAAGTCCCTGAACCTTTTAGTTCTGAGATGAGAAGTCCATGAACCTTTTTGTTCCTGAAGAGAAGTCCCTGAACCTTTTAGTTCTTTGAAGAGAAGTCCCTGAACCTTTTAGTTCTGAGATGAGAAGTCCATGAACCTTTTAGTTCTATGAAGAGAAGTCCCTGAACCTTTTTGTTCCTGAATAGAAGTCTGTGAACCTTTTAGTTCCTGAAGAGAAGTCCCTGAACCTGTTAGGTCTATGAAGAGAAGTCCCTGAACCTTTTTGTTCTTGGAAGAGAAGTCCCTGAACCTTTTAGTTCCTGAAGAGACGTCCCTGAACCTTTCAGATCTTTAAAGAGAAGTCCCTGAACCTTTTAGTTCTATGAAGAGAAGTCCCTGAACCTTTTGAGTTGCTGAAGAGAAGTCCTTGAAACTTTTAGATCTATTAAGAGAAGTCCCTGAACCTTTTAATTCTATGAATAGAAGTCCCTGAACACTTTAGTTCTACGAAGAGACATCCCTGAACTTTTCAGTTCATGAAGAGAAGTTCCTGAACCTTTTAGTTCCAGAAGAGAAGTCCTTGAACCTTTAAGTTCTGTAAAGAGACGTCCCTGAACCTTTTAGTTCCTGAAGAGAAGTCCCTGAACCTTTTAGTTCTTTAAAGAGAAGTCCCTGAACCTTTTAGTTCTGAGATGAGAAGTCCATGAACCTTTTTGTTCCTGAAGAGAAGTCCCTGAACCTTTTAGTTCTTTGAAGAGAAGTCCCTGAACCTTTTAGTTCTGAGATGAGAAGTCCATGAACCTTTTAGTTCTATGAAGAGAAGTCCCTGAACCTTTTTGTTCCTGAAGAGAAGTCTGTGAACCTTTTAGTTCCTGAAGAGAAGTCCCTGAACCTGTTAGGTCTATGAAGAGAAGTCCCTGAACCTTTTTGTTCTTGGAAGAGAAGTCCCTGAACCTTTTAGTTCCTGAAGAGACGTCCCTGAACCTTTCAGATCTTTAAAGAGAAGTCCCTGAACCTTTTAGTTCCTGAAGAGAAGTCCCTGAACCTTTTAGTTCCTGAAGAGAAGTCTGTGAACCTTTTAGTTCCTGAGGAGAAGTCCCTGAACCTTTTAGTTCTATGAAGAGAAGTCCATGAACCTTTTAGTTCTTTAAAGAGAAGTCCCTGAACATTTTAGTTCTATGAAGAGAAGTCCCTGAACCTTTCAGATCTTTAAAGAGAAGTCCCTGAACCTTTTAGTTCCTGAAGAGAAGTCCCTGAACCTTTTAGTTCTTTAAAGAGAAGTCCCTGAACCATTTAGTTCTATTAAGAGATGTCCCTGAACCTTTTAGTTCTATGAAGAGAAGTCCCTGAACCTTTTAGTTCCTGAAGAGAAGTCCCTGAACCTTTTAGTTCTATGAAGAGAAGTCCCTGAACCTTTCAGATCTTTAAAGAGAAGTCCCTGAACCTTTTAGTTCCTGAAGAGAAGTCCCTGAACCTTTTAGTTCTTTAAAGAGAAGTCCCTGAACCTTTCAGATCTTTAAAGAGAAGTCCCTGAACCTTTTAGTTCCTGAAGAGAAGTCCCTGAACCTTTTAGTTCTTTAAAGAGAAGTCCCTGAACCATTTAGTTCTATTAAGAGATGTCCCTGAACCTTTTAGTTCTATGAAGAGAAGTCCCTGAACCTTTTAGTTCCTGAAGAGAAGTCCCTGAACCTTTTAGTTCTATGAAGAGAAGTCCCTGAACCTTTCAGATCTTTAAAGAGAAGTCCCTGAACCTTTTAGTTCCTGAAGAGAAGTCCCTGAACCTTTTAGTTCTTTAAAGAGAAGTCCCTGAACCATTTAGTTCTATTAAGATGTCCCTGAACCTTTTAGTTCTATGAAGAGAAGTCCCTGAACCTTTTAGTTCAATGAATAGAAGTCCTTGAACCTTTTAGTTCTATGATGAGAAGTCCCTGAACCTTTTAGTTCCTGAAGAGAAGTCCCTGAACCTTTTAGTTCTATGAAGAGAAGTCCCTGAACCTTTCAGATCTTTAAAGAGAAGTCCCTGAACCTTTTAGTTCCTGAAGAGAAGTCCCTGAACCTTTTAGTTCTTTAAAGAGAAGTCCCTGAACCTTTCAGATCTTTAAAGAGAAGTCCCTGAACCTTTTAGTTCCTGAAGAGAAGTCCCTGAACCTTTTAGTTCTTTAAAGAGAAGTCCCTGAACCATTTAGTTCTATTAAGAGATGTCCCTGAACCTTTTAGTTCTATGAAGAGAAGTCCCTGAACCTTTTAGTTCCTGAAGAGAAGTCCCTGAACCTTTTAGTTCTATGAAGAGAAGTCCCTGAACCTTTCAGATCTTTAAAGAGAAGTCCCTGAACCTTTTAGTTCCTGAAGAGAAGTCCCTGAACCTTTTAGTTCTTTAAAGAGAAGTCCCTGAACCATTTAGTTCTATTAAGATGTCCCTGAACCTTTTAGTTCTATGAAGAGAAGTCCCTGAACCTTTTAGTTCAATGAATAGAAGTCCTTGAACCTTTTAGTTCTATGATGAGAAGTCCCTGAACCTTTTAGTTCTATGATGAGAAGTCCCTGAACCTTTTAGTTCCTGAAGAGAAGTCCCTGAACCTTTTAGTTCTTCAAAGAGAAGTCCCTGAACCTTTTAGTTCCATAAAGAGAAGTCCCTGAACCTTTTAGTTCTTTGAAGAGAAGTCCCTGATCCTTTTAGTTCTGAGATGAGAAGTCCATGAACCTTTTAGTTCTATGAAGAGAAGTCCCTGAACCTTTTTGTTCCTGAAGAGAAGTTTCTGAACCTTTTAGATCTTCAAAGAGAAGTCCCTGAACCTTTTAGTTCCATAAAGAGAAGTCCCTGAACCTTTTAGGTCTTTGAAGAGAAGTCCCTGAACCTTTTAGTTCTGAGATGAGAAGTCCATGAACCTTTTTGTTCCTGAAGAGAAGTCCCTGAACCTTTTAGTTCTTTGAAGAGAAGTCCCTGAACCTTTTAGTTCTGAGATGAGAAGTCCATGAACCTTTTAGTTCTATGAAGAGAAGTCCCTGAACCTTTTTGTTCCTGAATAGAAGTCTGTGAACCTTTTAGTTCCTGAAGAGAAGTCCCTGAACCTGTTAGGTCTATGAAGAGAAGTCCCTGAACCTTTTTGTTCTTGGAAGAGAAGTCCCTGAACCTTTTAGTTCCTGAAGAGACGTCCCTGAACCTTTCAGATCTTTAAAGAGAAGTCCCTGAACCTTTTAGTTCTATGAAGACAAGTCCCTGAACCTTTTGAGTTGCTGAAGAGAAGTCCTTGAAACTTTTAGATCTATTAAGAGAAGTCCCTGAACCTTTTAATTCTATGAATAGAAGTCCCTGAACACTTTAGTTCTACGAAGAGACATCCCTGAACTTTTCAGTTCATGAAGAGAAGTTCCTGAACCTTTTAGTTCCAGAAGAGAAGTCCTTGAACCTTTAAGTTCTGTAAAGAGACGTCCCTGAACCTTTTAGTTCCTGAAGAGAAGTCCCTGAACCTTTTAGTTCTTTAAAGAGAAGTCCCTGAACCTTTTAGTTCTGAGATGAGAAGTCCATGAACCTTTTTGTTCCTGAAGAGAAGTCCCTGAACCTTTTAGTTCTTTGAAGAGAAGTCCCTGAACCTTTTAGTTCTGAGATGAGAAGTCCATGAACCTTTTAGTTCTATGAAGAGAAGTCCCTGAACCTTTTTGTTCCTGAAGAGAAGTCTGTGAACCTTTTAGTTCCTGAAGAGAAGTCCCTGAACCTGTTAGGTCTATGAAGAGAAGTCCCTGAACCTTTTTGTTCTTGGAAGAGAAGTCCCTGAACCTTTTAGTTCCTGAAGAGACGTCCCTGAACCTTTCAGATCTTTAAAGAGAAGTCCCTGAACCTTTTAGTTCCTGAAGAGAAGTCCCTGAACCTTTTAGTTCCTGAAGAGAAGTCTGTGAACCTTTTAGTTCCTGAGGAGAAGTCCCTGAACCTTTTAGTTCTATGAAGAGAAGTCCATGAACCTTTTAGTTCTTTAAAGAGAAGTCCCTGAACATTTTAGTTCTATGAAGAGAAGTCCCTGAACCTTTCAGATCTTTAAAGAGAAGTCCCTGAACCTTTTAGTTCCTGAAGAGAAGTCCCTGAACCTTTTAGTTCTTTAAAGAGAAGTCCCTGAACCATTTAGTTCTATTAAGAGATGTCCCTGAACCTTTTAGTTCTATGAAGAGAAGTCCCTGAACCTTTTAGTTCCTGAAGAGAAGTCCCTGAACCTTTTAGTTCTATGAAGAGAAGTCCCTGAACCTTTCAGATCTTTAAAGAGAAGTCCCTGAACCTTTTAGTTCCTGAAGAGAAGTCCCTGAACCTTTTAGTTCTTTAAAGAGAAGTCCCTGAACCTTTCAGATCTTTAAAGAGAAGTCCCTGAACCTTTTAGTTCCTGAAGAGAAGTCCCTGAACCTTTTAGTTCTTTAAAGAGAAGTCCCTGAACCATTTAGTTCTATTAAGAGATGTCCCTGAACCTTTTAGTTCTATGAAGAGAAGTCCCTGAACCTTTTAGTTCCTGAAGAGAAGTCCCTGAACCTTTTAGTTCTATGAAGAGAAGTCCCTGAACCTTTCAGATCTTTAAAGAGAAGTCCCTGAACCTTTTAGTTCCTGAAGAGAAGTCCCTGAACCTTTTAGTTCTTTAAAGAGAAGTCCCTGAACCATTTAGTTCTATTAAGATGTCCCTGAACCTTTTAGTTCTATGAAGAGAAGTCCCTGAACCTTTTAGTTCAATGAATAGAAGTCCTTGAACCTTTTAGTTCTATGATGAGAAGTCCCTGAACCTTTTAGTTCCTGAAGAGAAGTCCCTGAACCTTTTAGTTCTATGAAGAGAAGTCCCTGAACCTTTCAGATCTTTAAAGAGAAGTCCCTGAACCTTTTAGTTCCTGAAGAGAAGTCCCTGAACCTTTTAGTTCTTTAAAGAGAAGTCCCTGAACCTTTCAGATCTTTAAAGAGAAGTCCCTGAACCTTTTAGTTCCTGAAGAGAAGTCCCTGAACCTTTTAGTTCTTTAAAGAGAAGTCCCTGAACCATTTAGTTCTATTAAGAGATGTCCCTGAACCTTTTAGTTCTATGAAGAGAAGTCCCTGAACCTTTTAGTTCCTGAAGAGAAGTCCCTGAACCTTTTAGTTCTATGAAGAGAAGTCCCTGAACCTTTCAGATCTTTAAAGAGAAGTCCCTGAACCTTTTAGTTCCTGAAGAGAAGTCCCTGAACCTTTTAGTTCTTTAAAGAGAAGTCCCTGAACCATTTAGTTCTATTAAGATGTCCCTGAACCTTTTAGTTCTATGAAGAGAAGTCCCTGAACCTTTTAGTTCAATGAATAGAAGTCCTTGAACCTTTTAGTTCTATGATGAGAAGTCCCTGAACCTTTTAGTTCTATGATGAGAAGTCCCTGAACCTTTTAGTTCCTGAAGAGAAGTCCCTGAACCTTTTAGTTCTTCAAAGAGAAGTCCCTGAACCTTTTAGTTCCATAAAGAGAAGTCCCTGAACCTTTTAGTTCTTTGAAGAGAAGTCCCTGATCCTTTTAGTTCTGAGATGAGAAGTCCATGAACCTTTTAGTTCTATGAAGAGAAGTCCCTGAACCTTTTTGTTCCTGAAGAGAAGTTTCTGAACCTTTTAGATCTTCAAAGAGAAGTCCCTGAACCTTTTAGTTCCATAAAGAGAAGTCCCTGAACCTTTTAGGTCTTTGAAGAGAAGTCCCTGAACCTTTTAGTTCTGAGATGAGAAGTCCATGAACCTTTTTGTTCCTGAAGAGAAGTCCCTGAACCTTTTAGTTCTTTGAAGAGAAGTCCCTGAACCTTTCAGATCTTTAAAGAGAAGTCCCTGAACCTTTTAGTTCCTGAAGAGAAGTCCCTGAACCTTTTAGTTCCTGAAGAGAAGTCTGTGAACCTTTTAGTTCCTGAGGAGAAGTCCCTGAACCTTTTAGTTCTATGAAGAGAAGTCCATGAACCTTTTAGTTCTTTAAAGAGAAGTCCCTGAACATTTTAGTTCTATGAAGAGAAGTCCCTGAACCTTTCAGATCTTTAAAGAGAAGTCCCTGAACCTTTTAGTTCCTGAAGAGAAGTCCCTGAACCTTTTAGTTCTTTAAAGAGAAGTCCCTGAACCATTTAGTTCTATTAAGAGATGTCCCTGAACCTTTTAGTTCTATGAAGAGAAGTCCCTGAACCTTTTAGTTCCTGAAGAGAAGTCCCTGAACCTTTTAGTTCTATGAAGAGAAGTCCCTGAACCTTTCAGATCTTTAAAGAGAAGTCCCTGAACCTTTTAGTTCCTGAAGAGAAGTCCCTGAACCTTTTAGTTCTTTAAAGAGAAGTCCCTGAACCTTTCAGATCTTTAAAGAGAAGTCCCTGAACCTTTTAGTTCCTGAAGAGAAGTCCCTGAACCTTTTAGTTCTTTAAAGAGAAGTCCCTGAACCATTTAGTTCTATTAAGAGATGTCCCTGAACCTTTTAGTTCTATGAAGAGAAGTCCCTGAACCTTTTAGTTCCTGAAGAGAAGTCCCTGAACCTTTTAGTTCTATGAAGAGAAGTCCCTGAACCTTTCAGATCTTTAAAGAGAAGTCCCTGAACCTTTTAGTTCCTGAAGAGAAGTCCCTGAACCTTTTAGTTCTTTAAAGAGAAGTCCCTGAACCATTTAGTTCTATTAAGATGTCCCTGAACCTTTTAGTTCTATGAAGAGAAGTCCCTGAACCTTTTAGTTCAATGAATAGAAGTCCTTGAACCTTTTAGTTCTATGATGAGAAGTCCCTGAACCTTTTAGTTCCTGAAGAGAAGTCCCTGAACCTTTTAGTTCTATGAAGAGAAGTCCCTGAACCTTTCAGATCTTTAAAGAGAAGTCCCTGAACCTTTTAGTTCCTGAAGAGAAGTCCCTGAACCTTTTAGTTCTTTAAAGAGAAGTCCCTGAACCTTTCAGATCTTTAAAGAGAAGTCCCTGAACCTTTTAGTTCCTGAAGAGAAGTCCCTGAACCTTTTAGTTCTTTAAAGAGAAGTCCCTGAACCATTTAGTTCTATTAAGAGATGTCCCTGAACCTTTTAGTTCTATGAAGAGAAGTCCCTGAACCTTTTAGTTCCTGAAGAGAAGTCCCTGAACCTTTTAGTTCTATGAAGAGAAGTCCCTGAACCTTTCAGATCTTTAAAGAGAAGTCCCTGAACCTTTTAGTTCCTGAAGAGAAGTCCCTGAACCTTTTAGTTCTTTAAAGAGAAGTCCCTGAACCATTTAGTTCTATTAAGATGTCCCTGAACCTTTTAGTTCTATGAAGAGAAGTCCCTGAACCTTTTAGTTCAATGAATAGAAGTCCTTGAACCTTTTAGTTCTATGATGAGAAGTCCCTGAACCTTTTAGTTCTATGATGAGAAGTCCCTGAACCTTTTAGTTCCTGAAGAGAAGTCCCTGAACCTTTTAGTTCTTCAAAGAGAAGTCCCTGAACCTTTTAGTTCCATAAAGAGAAGTCCCTGAACCTTTTAGTTCTTTGAAGAGAAGTCCCTGATCCTTTTAGTTCTGAGATGAGAAGTCCATGAACCTTTTAGTTCTATGAAGAGAAGTCCCTGAACCTTTTTGTTCCTGAAGAGAAGTTTCTGAACCTTTTAGATCTTCAAAGAGAAGTCCCTGAACCTTTTAGTTCCATAAAGAGAAGTCCCTGAACCTTTTAGGTCTTTGAAGAGAAGTCCCTGAACCTTTTAGTTCTGAGATGAGAAGTCCATGAACCTTTTTGTTCCTGAAGAGAAGTCCCTGAACCTTTTAGTTCTTTGAAGAGAAGTCCCTGAACCTTTTACTTCTGAGATGAGAAGTCCATGAACCTTTTAGTTCTATGAAGAGAAGTCCCTGAACCTTTTTGTTCCTGAATAGAAGTCTGTGAACCTTTTAGTTCCTGAAGAGAAGTCCCTGAACCTGTTAGGTCTATGAAGAGAAGTCCCTGAACCTTTTTGTTCTTGGAAGAGAAGTCCCTGAACCTTTTAGTTCCTGAAGAGACGTCCCTGAACCTTTCAGATCTTTAAAGAGAAGTCCCTGAACCTTTTAGTTCTATGAAGAGAAGTCCCTGAACCTTTTGAGTTGCTGAAGAGAAGTCCTTGAAACTTTTAGATCTATTAAGAGAAGTCCCTGAACCTTTTAATTCTATGAATAGAAGTCCCTGAACACTTTAGTTCTACGAAGAGACATCCCTGAACTTTTCAGTTCATGAAGAGAAGTTCCTGAACCTTTTAGTTCCAGAAGAGAAGTCCTTGAACCTTTAAGTTCTGTAAAGAGACGTCCCTGAACCTTTTAGTTCCTGAAGAGAAGTCCCTGAACCTTTTAGTTCTTTAAAGAGAAGTCCCTGAACCTTTTAGTTCTGAGATGAGAAGTCCATGAACCTTTTTGTTCCTGAAGAGAAGTCCCTGAACCTTTTAGTTCTTTGAAGAGAAGTCCCTGAACCTTTTAGTTCTGAGATGAGAAGTCCATGAACCTTTTAGTTCTATGAAGAGAAGTCCCTGAACCTTTTTGTTCCTGAAGAGAAGTCTGTGAACCTTTTAGTTCCTGAAGAGAAGTCCCTGAACCTGTTAGGTCTATGAAGAGAAGTCCCTGAACCTTTTTGTTCTTGGAAGAGAAGTCCCTGAACCTTTTAGTTCCTGAAGAGACGTCCCTGAACCTTTCAGATCTTTAAAGAGAAGTCCCTGAACCTTTTAGTTCCTGAAGAGAAGTCCCTGAACCTTTTAGTTCCTGAAGAGAAGTCTGTGAACCTTTTAGTTCCTGAGGAGAAGTCCCTGAACCTTTTAGTTCTATGAAGAGAAGTCCATGAACCTTTTAGTTCTTTAAAGAGAAGTCCCTGAACATTTTAGTTCTATGAAGAGAAGTCCCTGAACCTTTCAGATCTTTAAAGAGAAGTCCCTGAACCTTTTAGTTCCTGAAGAGAAGTCCCTGAACCTTTTAGTTCTTTAAAGAGAAGTCCCTGAACCATTTAGTTCTATTAAGAGATGTCCCTGAACCTTTTAGTTCTATGAAGAGAAGTCCCTGAACCTTTTAGTTCCTGAAGAGAAGTCCCTGAACCTTTTAGTTCTATGAAGAGAAGTCCCTGAACCTTTCAGATCTTTAAAGAGAAGTCCCTGAACCTTTTAGTTCCTGAAGAGAAGTCCCTGAACCTTTTAGTTCTTTAAAGAGAAGTCCCTGAACCTTTCAGATCTTTAAAGAGAAGTCCCTGAACCTTTTAGTTCCTGAAGAGAAGTCCCTGAACCTTTTAGTTCTTTAAAGAGAAGTCCCTGAACCATTTAGTTCTATTAAGAGATGTCCCTGAACCTTTTAGTTCTATGAAGAGAAGTCCCTGAACCTTTTAGTTCCTGAAGAGAAGTCCCTGAACCTTTTAGTTCTATGAAGAGAAGTCCCTGAACCTTTCAGATCTTTAAAGAGAAGTCCCTGAACCTTTTAGTTCCTGAAGAGAAGTCCCTGAACCTTTTAGTTCTTTAAAGAGAAGTCCCTGAACCATTTAGTTCTATTAAGATGTCCCTGAACCTTTTAGTTCTATGAAGAGAAGTCCCTGAACCTTTTAGTTCAATGAATAGAAGTCCTTGAACCTTTTAGTTCTATGATGAGAAGTCCCTGAACCTTTTAGTTCCTGAAGAGAAGTCCCTGAACCTTTTAGTTCTATGAAGAGAAGTCCCTGAACCTTTCAGATCTTTAAAGAGAAGTCCCTGAACCTTTTAGTTCCTGAAGAGAAGTCCCTGAACCTTTTAGTTCTTTAAAGAGAAGTCCCTGAACCTTTCAGATCTTTAAAGAGAAGTCCCTGAACCTTTTAGTTCCTGAAGAGAAGTCCCTGAACCTTTTAGTTCTTTAAAGAGAAGTCCCTGAACCATTTAGTTCTATTAAGAGATGTCCCTGAACCTTTTAGTTCTATGAAGAGAAGTCCCTGAACCTTTTAGTTCCTGAAGAGAAGTCCCTGAACCTTTTAGTTCTATGAAGAGAAGTCCCTGAACCTTTCAGATCTTTAAAGAGAAGTCCCTGAACCTTTTAGTTCCTGAAGAGAAGTCCCTGAACCTTTTAGTTCTTTAAAGAGAAGTCCCTGAACCATTTAGTTCTATTAAGATGTCCCTGAACCTTTTAGTTCTATGAAGAGAAGTCCCTGAACCTTTTAGTTCAATGAATAGAAGTCCTTGAACCTTTTAGTTCTATGATGAGAAGTCCCTGAACCTTTTAGTTCTATGATGAGAAGTCCCTGAACCTTTTAGTTCCTGAAGAGAAGTCCCTGAACCTTTTAGTTCTTCAAAGAGAAGTCCCTGAACCTTTTAGTTCCATAAAGAGAAGTCCCTGAACCTTTTAGTTCTTTGAAGAGAAGTCCCTGATCCTTTTAGTTCTGAGATGAGAAGTCCATGAACCTTTTAGTTCTATGAAGAGAAGTCCCTGAACCTTTTTGTTCCTGAAGAGAAGTTTCTGAACCTTTTAGATCTTCAAAGAGAAGTCCCTGAACCTTTTAGTTCCATAAAGAGAAGTCCCTGAACCTTTTAGGTCTTTGAAGAGAAGTCCCTGAACCTTTTAGTTCTGAGATGAGAAGTCCATGAACCTTTTTGTTCCTGAAGAGAAGTCCCTGAACCTTTTAGTTCTTTGAAGAGAAGTCCCTGAACCTTTTAGTTCTGAGATGAGAAGTCCATGAACCTTTTAGTTCTATGAAGAGAAGTCCCTGAACCTTTTTGTTCCTGAATAGAAGTCTGTGAACCTTTTAGTTCCTGAAGGGAAGTCCCTGAACCTGTTAGGTCTATGAAGAGAAGTCCCTGAACCTTTTTGTTCTTGGAAGAGAAGTCCCTGAACCTTTTAGTTCCTGAAGAGACGTCCCTGAACCTTTCAGATCTTTAAAGAGAAGTCCCTGAACCTTTTAGTTCTATGAAGAGAAGTCCCTGAACCTTTTTGTTCTTGGAAGAGAAGTCCCTGAACCTTTTAGTTCCTGAAGAGACGTCCCTGAACCTTTCAGATCTTTAAAGAGAAGTCCCTGAACCTTTTAGTTCTATGAAGAGAAGTCCCTGAACCTTTTGAGTTGCTGAAGAGAAGTCCTTGAAACTTTTAGATCCATTAAGAGAAGTCTCTGAACCTTTTAATTCTATGAATAGAAGTCCCTGAACACTTTAGTTCTACGAAGAGACATCCCTGAACTTTTCAGTTCATGAAGAGAAGTTCCTGAACCTTTTAGTTCCAGAAGAGAAGTCCTTGAACCTTTAAGTTCTGTAAAGAGACGTCCCTGAACCTTTTAGTTCCTGAAGAGAAGTCCCTGAACCTTTTAGTTCTTTGAAGAGAAGTCCCTGAACGTTTTAGTTCTGAGATGAGAAGTCCATGAACCTTTTAGTTCTATGAAGAGAAGTCCCTGAACCTTTTTGTTCCTGAAGAGAAGTCTGTGAACCTTTTAGTTCCTGAAGAGAAGTCCCTGAACCTGTTAGGTCTATGAAGAGAAGTCCCTGAACCTTTTTGTTCTTGGAAGAGAAGTCCCTGAACCTTTTAGTTCCTGAAGAGACGTCCCTGAACCTTTCAGATCTTTAAAGAGAAGTCCCTGAACCTTTTAGTTCCTGAAGAGAAGTCTGTGAACCTTTTAGTTCCTGAGGAGAAGTCCCTGAAACTTTTAGTTCTATGAAGAGAAGTCCCTGAACATTTTAGTTCCTGAAGAGACGTCCCTGAACCTTTCAGATCTTTAAAGAGAAGTCCCTGAACCTTTTAGTTCCTGAAGAGAAGTCTGTGAACCTTTTAGTTCCTGAGGAGAAGTCCCTGAACCTTTTAGTTCTATGAAGAGAAGTCCATGAACCTTTTAGTTCTTTAAAGAGAAGTCCCTGAACATTTTAGTTCTATGAAGAGAAGTCCCTGAACCTTTTAGTTCTATGAAGAGAAGTCCCTGAACCTTTCAGATCTTTAAAGAGAAGTCCCTGAACCTTTTTGTTCCTGAAGAGAAGTTTCTGAACCTTTTAGATCTTCAAAGAGAAGTCCCTGAACCTTTTAGTTCCATAAAGAGAAGTCCCTGAACCTTTTAGTTCTTTGAAGAGAAGTCCCTGAACCTTTTAGTTCTGAGATGAGAAGTCCATGAACCTTTTAGTTCCCGAAGAGAAGTCTGTGAACCTTTTAGTTCCTGAGGAGAAGTCCCTGAACCTTTTAGTTGTATGAAGAGAAGTCCATGAACTTTTTAGTTCTTTAAAGAGAAGTCCCTGAACATTTTAGTTCTATGAAGAGAAGTCCCTGAACCTTTTAGTTCTATGAAGAGAAGTCCCTGAACCTTTCAGATCTTTAAAGAGAAGTCCCTGAACCTTTTAGTTCCTGAAGAGAAGTCCCTGAACCTTTTAGTTCTTTAAAGAGAAGTCCCTGAACCATTTAGTTCTATTAAGAGATGTCCCTGAACCTTTTATTTCTATGAAGAGAAGTCCCTGAACCTTTTAGTTCCTGAAGAGAAGTCCCTGAACCTTTTAGTTCTATGAAGAGAAGTCCCTGAACCTTTCAGATCTTTAAAGAGTAGTCCCTGAACCTTTTAGTTCCTGAAGAGAAGTCCCTGAACCTTTTAGTTCTTTAAAGAGAAGTCCCTGAACCATTTAGTTCTATTAAGATGACCCTGAACCTTTTAGTTCTATGAAGAGAAGTCCCTGAACCTTTTAGTTCAATGAATAGAAGTTCTTGAACCTTTTAGTTCTATGATGAGAAGTCCCTGAACCTTTTAGTTCTATGATGAGAAGTCCCTGAACCTTTTAGTTCCTGAAGAGAAGTCCCTGAACCTTTTAGTTCTTTAAAGAGAAGTCCCTGAACCTTTTATTTCCTGAAGAGAAGTTTCTGAACCTTTTAGATCTTCAAAGAGAAGTCCCTGAACCTTTTAGTTCTTTGAAGAGAAGTCCCTGAACCTTTTAGTTCCATAAAGAGAAGTCCCTGAACCTTTTAGTTCTTTGAAGAGAAGTCCCTGATCCTTTTAGTTCTGAGATGAGAAGTCCATGAACCTTTTAGTTCTATGAAGAGAAGTCCCTGAACCTTTTTGTTCCTGAAGAGAAGTTTCTGAACCTTTTAGATCTTCAAAGAGAAGTCCTTGAACCTTTTAGTTCCATAAAGAGAAGTCCCTGAACCTTTTAGTTCTTTGAAGAGAAGTCCCTGAACCTTTTAGTTCTGAGATGAGAAGTCCATGAACCTTTTTGTTCCTGAAGAGAAGTCCCTGAACCTTTTAGTTCTTTGAAGAGAAGTCCCTGAACCTTTTAGTTCTGAGATGAGAAGTCCATGAACCTTTTAGTTCTATGAAGAGAAGTCCCTGAACCTTTTTGTTCCTGAATAGAAGTCTGTGAACCTTTTAGTTCCTGAAGAGAAGTCCCTGAACCTGTTAGGTCTATGAAGAGAAGTCCCTGAACCTTTTTGTTCTTGGAAGAGAAGTCCCTGAACCTTTTAGTTCCTGAAGAGACGTCCCTGAACCTTTCAGATCTTTAAAGAGAAGTCCCTGAACCTTTTAGTTCTATGAAGAGAAGTCCCTGAACCTTTTGAGTTGCTGAAGAGAAGTCCTTGAAACTTTTAGATCTATTAAGAGAAGTCCCTGAACCTTTTAATTCTATGAATAGAAGTCCCTGAACACTTTAGTTCTACGAAGAGACATCCCTGAACTTTTCAGTTCATGAAGAGAAGTTCCTGAACCTTTTAGTTCCAGAAGAGAAGTCCTTGAACCTTTAAGTTCTGTAAAGAGACGTCCCTGAACCTTTTAGTTCCTGAAGAGAAGTCCCTGAACCTTTTAGTTCTTTAAAGAGAAGTCCCTGAACCTTTTAGTTCTGAGATGAGAAGTCCATGAACCTTTTTGTTCCTGAAGAGAAGTCCCTGAACCTTTTAGTTCTTTGAAGAGAAGTCCCTGAACCTTTTAGTTCTGAGATGAGAAGTCCATGAACCTTTTAGTTCTATGAAGAGAAGTCCCTGAACCTTTTTGTTCCTGAAGAGAAGTCTGTGAACCTTTTAGTTCCTGAAGAGAAGTCCCTGAACCTGTTAGGTCTATGAAGAGAAGTCCCTGAACCTTTTTGTTCTTGGAAGAGAAGTCCCTGAACCTTTTAGTTCCTGAAGAGATGTCCCTGAACCTTTCAGATCTTTAAAGAGAAGTCCCTGAACCTTTTAGTTCCTGAAGAGAAGTCTTTGAACCTTTTAGTTCCTGAGGAGAAGTCCCTGAACCTTTTAGTTCTATGAAGAGAAGTCCCTGAACATTTTAGTTCCTGAAGAGACGTCCCTGAACCTTTCAGATCTTTAAAGAGAAGTCCCTGAACCTTTTAGTTCCTGAAGAGAAGTCTGTGAACCTTTTAGTTCCTGAGGAGAAGTCCATGAACCTTTTAGTTCTTTAAAGAGAAGTCCCTGAACATTTTAGTTCTATGAAGAGAAGTCCCTGAACCTTTTAGTTCTATGAAGAGAAGTCCCTGAACCTTTCAGATCTTTAAAGAGAAGTCCCTGAACCTTTTTGTTCCTGAAGAGAAGTTTCTGAACCTTTTAGATCTTCAAAGAGAAGTCCCTGAACCTTTTAGTTCTATGAAGAGAAGTCCATGAACCTTTTAGTTCTTTAAAGAGAAGTCCCTGAACATTTTAGTTCTATGAAGAGAAGTCCCTGAACCTTTTAGTTCTATGAAGAGAAGTCCCTGAACCTTTCAGATCTTTAAAGAGAAGTCCCTGAACCTTTTAGTTCCTGAAGAGAAGTCCCTGAACCTTTTAGTTCTTTAAAGAGAAGTCCCTGAACCATTTAGTTCTATTAAGAGATGTCCCTGAACCTTTTAGTTCTATGAAGAGAAGTCCCTGAACCTTTTAGTTCCTGAAGAGAAGTCCCTGAACCTTTTAGTTCTATGAAGAGAAGTCCCTGAACCTTTCAGATCTTTAAAGAGAAGTCCCTGAACCTTTTAGTTCCTGAAGAGAAGTCCCTGAACCTTTTAGTTCTTTAAAGAGAAGTCCCTGAACCATTTAGTTCTATTAAGATGTCCCTGAACCTTTTAGTTCTATGAAGAGAAGTCCCTGAACCTTTTAGTTCAATGAATAGAAGTCCTTGAACCTTTTAGTTCTATGATGAGAAGTCCCTGAACCTTTTAGTTCTATGATGAGAAGTCCCTGAACCTTTTAGTTCCTGAAGAGAAGTCCCTGAACCTTTTAGTTCTTTAAAGAGAAGTCCCTGAACCTTTTATTTCCTGAAGAGAAGTTTCCGAACCTTTTAGATCTTCAAAGAGAAGTCCCTGAACCTTTTAGTTCTTTGAAGAGAAGTCCCTGAACCTTATAGTTCCATAAAGAGAAGTCCCTGAACCTTTTAGTTCTTTGAAGAGAAGTCCCTGATCCTTTTAGTTCTGAGATGAGAAGTCCATGAACCTTTTAGTTCTATGAAGAGAAGTCCCTGAACCTTTTAGTTCCTGAAGAGAAGTCCCTGAACCTTTTAGTTCTATGAAGAGAAGTCCCTGAACCTTTCAGATCTTTAAAGAGTAGTCCCTGAACCTTTTAGTTCCTGAAGAGAAGTCCCTGAACCTTTTAGTTCTTTAAAGAGAAGTCCCTGAACCATTTAGTTCTATTAAGATGACCCTGAACCTTTTAGTTCTATGAAGAGAAGTCCCTGAACCTTTTAGTTCAATGAATAGAAGTCCTTGAACCTTTTAGTTCTATGATGAGAAGTCCCTGAACCTTTTAGTTCTATGATGAGAAGTCCCTGAACCTTTTAGTTCCTGAAGAGAAGTCCCTGAACCTTTTAGTTCTTTAAAGAGAAGTCCCTGAACCTTTTATTTCCTGAAGAGAAGTTTCTGAACCTTTTAGATCTTCAAAGAGAAGTCCCTGAACCTTTTAGTTCTTTGAAGAGAAGTCCCTGAACCTTTTAGTTCCATAAAGAGAAGTCCCTGAACCTTTTAGTTCTTTGAAGAGAAGTCCCTGATCCTTTTAGTTCTGAGATGAGAAGTCCATGAACCTTTTAGTTCTATGAAGAGAAGTCCCTGAACCTTTTTGTTCCTGAAGAGAAGTTTCTGAACCTTTTAGATCTTCAAAGAGAAGTCCCTGAACCTTTTAGTTCCATAAAGAGAAGTCCCTGAACCTTTTAGTTCTTTAAAGAGAAGTCCCTGAACCTTTTAGTTCTGAGATGAGAAGTCCATGAACCTTTTTGTTCCTGAAGAGAAGTCCCTGAACCTTTTAGTTCTTTGAAGAGAAGTCCCTGAACCTTTTAGTTCTGAGATGAGAAGTCCATGAACCTTTTAGTTCTATGAAGAGAAGTCCCTGAACCTTTTTGTTCCTGAATAGAAGTCTGTGAACCTTTTAGTTCCTGAAGAGAAGTCCCTGAACCTGTTAGGTCTATGAAGAGAAGTCCCTGAACCTTTTTGTTCTTGGAAGAGAAGTCCCTGAACCTTTTAGTTCCTGAAGAGACGTCCCTGAACCTTTCAGATCTTTAAAGAGAAGTCCCTGAACCTTTTAGTTCTATGAAGAGAAGTCCCTGAACCTTTTGAGTTGCTGAAGAGAAGTCCTTGAAACTTTTAGATCTATTAAGAGAAGTCCCTGAACCTTTTAATTCTATGAATAGAAGTCCCTGAACACTTTAGTTCTACGAAGAGACATCCCTGAACTTTTCAGTTCATGAAGAGAAGTTCCTGAACCTTTTAGTTCCAGAAGAGAAGTCCTTGAACCTTTAAGTTCTGTAAAGAGACGTCCCTGAACCTTTTAGTTCCTGAAGAGAAGTCCCTGAACCTTTTAGTTCTTTAAAGAGAAGTCCCTGAACCTTTTAGTTCTGAGATGAGAAGTCCATGAACCTTTTTGTTCCTGAAGAGAAGTCCCTGAACCTTTTAGTTCTTTGAAGAGAAGTCCCTGAACCTTTTAGTTCTGAGATGAGAAGTCCATGAACCTTTTAGTTCTATGAAGAGAAGTCCCTGAACCTTTTTGTTCCTGAATAGAAGTCTGTGAACCTTTTAGTTCCTGAAGAGAAGTCCCTGAACCTGTTAGGTCTATGAAGAGAAGTCCCTGAACCTTTTTGTTCTTGGAAGAGAAGTCCCTGAACCTTTTAGTTCCTGAAGAGACGTCCCTGAAACTTTCAGATCTTTAAAGAGAAGTCCCTGAACCTTTTAGTTCTATGAAGAGAAGTCCCTGAACCTTTTGAGTTGCTGAAGAGAAGTCCTTGAAACTTTTAGATCTATTAAGAGAAGTCCCTGAACCTTTTAATTCTATGAATAGAAGTCCCTGAACACTTTAGTTCTACGAAGAGACATCCCTGAACTTTTCAGTTCATGAAGAGAAGTTCCTGAACCTTTTAGTTCCAGAAGAGAAGTCCTTGAACCTTTAAGTTCTGTAAAGAGACGTCCCTGAACCTTTTAGTTCCTGAAGAGAAGTCCCTGAACCTTTTAGTTCTTTAAAGAGAAGTCCCTGAACCTTTTAGTTCTGAGATGAGAAGTCCATGAACCTTTTTGTTCCTGAAGAGAAGTCCCTGAACCTTTTAGTTCTTTGAAGAGAAGTCCCTGAACCTTTTAGTTCTGAGATGAGAAGTCCATGAACCTTTTAGTTCTATGAAGAGAAGTCCCTGAACATTTTTGTTCCTGAAGAGAAGTCTGTGAACCTTTTAGTTCCTGAAGAGAAGTCCCTGAACCTGTTAGGTCTATGAAGAGAAGTCCCTGAACCTTTTTGTTCTTGGAAGAGAAGTCCCTGAACCTTTTAGTTCCTGAAGAGACGTCCTGAACCTTTCAGATCTTTAAAGAGAAGTCCCTGAACCTTTTAGTTCCTGAAGAGAAGTCTGTGAACCTTTTAGTTCCTGAGGAGAAGTCCCTGAACCTTTTAGTTCTATGAAGAGAAGTCCCTGAACATTTTAGTTCCTGAAGAGACGTCCCTGAACCTTTCAGATCTTTAAAGAGAAGTCCCTGAACCTTTTAGTTCCTGAAGAGAAGTCTGTGAACCTTTTAGTTCCTGAGGAGAAGTCCCTGAACCTTTTAGTTCTATGAAGAGAAGTCCATGAACCTTTTAGTTCTTTAAAGAGAAGTCCCTGAACATTTTAGTTCTATGAAGAGAAGTCCCTGAACCTTTTAGTTCTATGAAGAGAAGTCCCTGAACCTTTCAGATCTTTAAAGAGAAGTCCCTGAACCTTTTTGTTCCTGAAGAGAAGTTTCTGAACCTTTTAGATCTTCAAAGAGAAGTCCCTGAACCTTTAAGTTCCATAAAGAGAAGTCCCTGAACCTTTTAGTTCTTTGAAGAGAAGTCCCTGAACCTTTTAGTTCTGAGATGAGAAGTCCATGAACCTTTTAGTTCCTGAAGAGAAGTCTGTGAACCTTTTAGTTCCTGAGGAGAAGTCCCTGAACCTTTTAGTTCTATGAAGAGAAGTCCATGAACCTTTTAGTTCTTTAAAGAGAAGTCCCTGAACATTTTAGTTCTATGAAGAGAAGTCCCTGAACCTTTTAGTTCTATGAAGAGAAGTCCCTGAACCTTTCAGATCTTTAAAGAGAAGTCCCTGAACCTTTTAGTTCCTGAAGAGAAGTCCCTGAACCTTTTAGTTCTTTAAAGAGAAGTCCCTGAACCATTTAGTTCTATTAAGAGATGTCCCTGAACCTTTTAGTTCTATGAAGAGAAGTCCCTGAACCTTTTAGTTCCTGAAGAGAAGTCCCTGAACCTTTTAGTTCTATGAAGAGAAGTCCCTGAACCTTTCAGATCTTTAAAGAGAAGTCCCTGAACCTTTTAGTTCCTGAAGAGAAGTCCCTGAACCTTTTAGTTCTTTAAAGAGAAGTCCCTGAACCATTTAGTTCTATTAAGATGTCCCTGAACCTTTTAGTTCTATGAAGAGAAGTCCCTGAACCTTTTAGTTCAATGAATAGAAGTCCTTGAACCTTTTAGTTCTATGATGAGAAGTCCCTGAACCTTTTAGTTCTATGATGAGAAGTCCCTGAACCTTTTAGTTCCTGAAGAGAAGTCCCTGAACCTTTTAGTTCTTTAAAGAGAAGTCCCTGAACCTTTTATTTCCTGAAGAGAAGTTTCCGAACCTTTTAGATCTTCAAAGAGAAGTCCCTGAACCTTTTAGTTCTTTGAAGAGAAGTCCCTGAACCTTATAGTTCCATAAAGAGAAGTCCCTGAACCTTTTAGTTCTTTGAAGAGAAGTCCCTGATCCTTTTAGTTCTGAGATGAGAAGTCCATGAACCTTTTAGTTCTATGAAGAGAAGTCCCTGAACCTTTTAGTTCCTGAAGAGAAGTCCCTGAACCTTTTAGTTCTATGAAGAGAAGTCCCTGAACCTTTCAGATCTTTAAAGAGTAGTCCCTGAACCTTTTAGTTCCTGAAGAGAAGTCCCTGAACCTTTTAGTTCTTTAAAGAGAAGTCCCTGAACCATTTAGTTCTATTAAGATGACCCTGAACCTTTTAGTTCTATGAAGAGAAGTCCCTGAACCTTTTAGTTCAATGAATAGAAGTCCTTGAACCTTTTAGTTCTATGATGAGAAGTCCCTGAACCTTTTAGTTCTATGATGAGAAGTCCCTGAACCTTTTAGTTCCTGAAGAGAAGTCCCTGAACCTTTTAGTTCTTTAAAGAGAAGTCCCTGAACCTTTTATTTCCTGAAGAGAAGTTTCTGAACCTTTTAGATCTTCAAAGAGAAGTCCCTGAACCTTTTAGTTCTTTGAAGAGAAGTCCCTGAACCTTTTAGTTCCATAAAGAGAAGTCCCTGAACCTTTTAGTTCTTTGAAGAGAAGTCCCTGATCCTTTTAGTTCTGAGATGAGAAGTCCATGAACCTTTTAGTTCTATGAAGAGAAGTCCCTGAACCTTTTTGTTCCTGAAGAGAAGTTTCTGAACCTTTTAGATCTTCAAAGAGAAGTCCCTGAACCTTTTAGTTCCATAAAGAGAAGTCCCTGAACCTTTTAGTTCTTTGAAGAGAAGTCCCTGAACCTTTTAGTTCTGAGATGAGAAGTCCATGAACCTTTTTGTTCCTGAAGAGAAGTCCCTGAACCTTTTAGTTCTTTGAAGAGAAGTCCCTGAACCTTTTAGTTCTGAGATGAGAAGTCCATGAACCTTTTAGTTCTATGAAGAGAAGTCCCTGAACCTTTTTGTTCCTGAATAGAAGTCTGTGAACCTTTTAGTTCCTGAAGAGAAGTCCCTGAACCTGTTAGGTCTATGAAGAGAAGTCCCTGAACCTTTTTGTTCTTGGAAGAGAAGTCCCTGAACCTTTTAGTTCCTGAAGAGACGTCCCTGAACCTTTCAGATCTTTAAAGAGAAGTCCCTGAACCTTTTAGTTCTATGAAGAGAAGTCCCTGAACCTTTTGAGTTGCTGAAGAGAAGTCCTTGAAACTTTTAGATCTATTAAGAGAAGTCCCTGAACCTTTTAATTCTATGAATAGAAGTCCCTGAACACTTTAGTTCTACGAAGAGACATCCCTGAACTTTTCAGTTCATGAAGAGAAGTTCCTGAACCTTTTAGTTCCAGAAGAGAAGTCCTTGAACCTTTAAGTTCTGTAAAGAGACGTCCCTGAACCTTTTAGTTCCTGAAGAGAAGTCCCTGAACCTTTTAGTTCTTTAAAGAGAAGTCCCTGAACCTTTTAGTTCTGAGATGAGAAGTCCATGAACCTTTTTGTTCCTGAAGAGAAGTCCCTGAACCTTTTAGTTCTTTGAAGAGAAGTCCTTGAACCTTTTAGTTCTGAGATGAGAAGTCCATAAACCTTTTAGTTCTATGAAGAGAAGTCCCTGAACCTTTTTGTTCCTGAAGAGAAGTCTGTGAACCTTTTAGTTCCTGAAGAGAAGTACCTGAACCTGTTAGGTCTATGAAGAGAAGTCCCTGAACCTTTTTGTTCTTGGAAGAGAAGTCCCTGAACCTTTTAGTTCCTGAAGAGACGTCCCTGAACCTTTCAGATCTTTAAAGAGAAGTCCCTGAACCTTTTAGTTCCTGAAGAGAAGTCCCTGAACCTTTTAGTTCCTGAAGAGAAGTCTGTGAACCTTTTAGTTCCTGAGGAGAAGTCCCTGAACCTTTTAGTTCTATGAAGAGAAGTCCATGAACCTTTTAGTTCTATGAAGAGAAGTCCCTGAACCTTTCAGATCTTTAAAGAGAAGTCCCTGAACCTTTTAGTTCCTGAAGAGAAGTCCCTGAACCTTTTAGTTCTTTAAAGAGAAGTCCCTGAACCATTTAGTTCTATTAAGAGATGTCCCTGAACCTTTTAGTTCTATGAAGAGAAGTCCCTGAACCTTTTAGTTCCTGAAGAGAAGTCCCTCAACCTTTTAGTTCTATGAAGAGAAGTCCCTGAACCTTTCAGATCTTTAAAGAGAAGTCCCTGAACCTTTTAGTTCCTGAAGAGAAGTCCCTGAACCTTTTAGTTCTTTAAAGAGAAGTCCCTGAACCATTTAGTTCTATTAAGATGTCCCTGAACCTTTTAGTTCTATGAAGAGAAGTCCCTGAACCTTTTAGTTCAATGAATAGAAGTCCTTGAACCTTTTAGTTCTATGATGAGAAGTCCCTGAACCTTTTAGTTCTATGATGAGAAGTCCCTGAACCTTTTAGTTCCTGAAGAGAAGTCCCTGAACCTTTTAGTTCTTTAAAGAGAAGTCCCTGAACCTTTTATTTCCTGAAGAGAAGTTTCTGAACCTTTTAGATCTTCAAAGAGAAGTCCCTGAACCTTTTAGTTCTTTGAAGAGAAGTCCCTGAACCTTTTAGTTCCATAAAGAGAAGTCCCTGAACCTTTTAGTTCTTTGAAGAGAAGTCCCTGATCCTTTTAGTTCTGAGATGAGAAGTCCATGAACCTTTTAGTTCTATGAAGAGAAGTCCCTGAACCTTTTTGTTCCTGAAGAGAAGTTTCTGAACCTTTTAGATCTTCAAAGAGAAGTCCCTGAACCTTTTAGTTCCATAAAGAGAAGTCCCTGAACCTTTTAGTTCTTTGAAGAGAAGTCCCTGAACCTTTTAGTTCTGAGATGAGAAGTCCATGAACCTTTTTGTTCCTGAAGAGAAGTCCATGAACCTTTTAGTTCTATGAAGAGAAGTCCCTGAACCTTTTTGTTCCTGAATAGAAGTCTGTGAACCTTTTAGTTCCTGAAGAGAAGTCCCTGAACCTGTTAGGTCTATGAAGAGAAGTCCCTGAACCTTTTTGTTCTTGGAAGAGAAGTCCCTGAACCTTTTAGTTCCTGAAGAGACGTCCCTGAACCTTTCAGATCTTTAAAGAGAAGTCCCTGAACCTTTTAGTTCTATGAAGAGAAGTCCCTGAACCTTTTGAGTTGCTGAAGAGAAGTCCTTGAAAGTTTTAGATCTATTAAGAGAAGTCCCTGAACCTTTTAATTCTATGAATAGAAGTCCCTGAACACTTTAGTTCTACGAAGAGACATCCCTGAACTTTTCAGTTCATGAAGAGAAGTTCCTGAACCTTTTAGTTCCAGAAGAGAAGTCCTTGAACCTTTAAGTTCTGTAAAGAGAAGTCCCTGAACCTTTTAGTTCTTGGAAAAGAAGTCCCTGAACCTTTTAGTTCTTGGAAGAGAAGTTCCTGAACCTTTTAATTCTGAGAAGAGACGTCCCCGAACCTTTTAGTTCCTGAAGAGAAGTCCCTGAACCTTTTAGTTCTATGAAGAGAAGTCCCTGAACCTTTTAGTTCTTTAAAGAGAAGTCCCTGAACCTTTTAGTTCTATGAAGAGAAGTCCCTGAACCTTTTAGTTCTATGAAGAGAAGTCCTTGAACCTTTTAGTTCCTGAAGAGAAGTCCCTGAACCTTTTAGTTCCTGAAGAGAAGTCTGTGAACCTTTTAGTTAATGAGGAGAAGTCCCTGCAAGTTTTAGATCTTTAAAGAGAAGTCCCTGAACCTTTTAGTTCCTGAAGAGAAGTCCCTGCACCTTTTAGTTCTATGAAGAGATGTCCCTGAACCTTTTAGTTCTATGAAGAGATGTCCCTGAACCTTTTAGTTCGATGAAGAGATGTCCCTGAACCTTTTAGTTCCTGAAGAGAAGTCCCTGAACCTTTTAGATCTTTAAAGAGACGTCCCTGAACCTTTTAGTTCTATGACGAGAAGTCCCTGAACCTTTTAGTTCCTGAAGAGAAGTTTGTGAACCTTTTAGTTCCTGAGGAGAAGTCCCTGAACCTGTTAGGTCTATAAAGAGAGGTCCCTGAACCTTTTAGTTCTTGGAAGAGAAGTCCCTGAACCTTTTAGTTCTATGAAGAGATGTCGCTGAACCTTTTAGTTCCTGAAGAGAAGTTCCTGAACCTTTTAGATCTTTAAAGAGAAGTCCCTGAACCTTTTAGTTCTATGACAAGAAGTCCCTGAACCTTTTAGTTCCTGAAGAGAAGTCCATGAACCTTTTAGTTCTTGGAAGAGAAGTCCCTGAACCTTTAAGATCTTTGAAGAGAAGTTCCTGAAACTTTTAGTTTCTGAAGAGAAGTTCCTGAACCTTTCAGATCTTTAAAGAGAAGTCCCTGAACCTTTTATTTCTATGAAGAGATGTCCCTGAACCTTTTAGTTCTATGACAAGAAGTCCCTGAACCTTTTAGTTCCTGAAGAGAAGTCCCTGAACCTTTTAGTTCTTGGAAGACAAGTCCCTGAACCTTTAAGTTCTTTGAAGAGAAGTTCCTGAAACTTTTAGTTTCTGAAGAGAAGTTCCTGAACCTTTCAGATCTTTAAAGAGAAGTCCCTGAACCTTTTATTTCTATGAAGAGATGTCCCTGAACCTTTTAGTTCTATGAAGAGATGTCCCTGAACCTTTTATTTCGATGAAGAGATGTCCCTGAACCTTTTAGTTCCTGAAGAGAAGTCCCTGAACCTTATAGATCTTTAAAGAGACGTCCCTGAACCTTTAAGTTCTATGACGAGAAGTCCCTGAACCTTTAAGTTCTTTGAAGAGAAGTTCCTGAACATTTTAGTTTCTGAAGAGAAGTTCCTGAACCTTTCAGATCTTTAAAGAGAAGTCCCTGAACCTTTTAGTTCTATGAAGAGATGTCCCTGAACCTTTTAGTTCTATGAAGAGATGTCCCTGAACCTTTTAGTTCGATGAAGAGATGTCCCTGAACCTTTTAGTTCCTGAAGAGAAGTCCATGAACCTTATAGATCTTTAAAGAGACGTCCCTGAACCTTTAAGTTCTATGACGAGAAGTCCCTGAACCTTTTAGTTCCTGAAGAGAAGTCTTTGAACCTTTTCGTTCCTGAGGAGAAGTTCCTGAACCTTTTAGATCTTTAAAGAGAAGTTCCTGAACCTTTTAGTTCTATGACGAGAAGTCCCTGAACCTTTTAGTTCCTGAAGAGAAGTCCATGAACCTTTTAAGTCTATGAAGAGAAGTCCCTGAACCTTTTAGTTCTTGGAAGAGAAGTCCCTGAACCTTTTAGTTCTTGGAAGAGAAGTTCCTGAACCTTTTAATTCTGAGAAGAGAAGTCCCTGAACCTTTTAGTTCCTGAAGAGAAGTCCCTGAACCTTTTAGTTCTTTAAAGAGAAGTCCCTGAACCTTTTAGTTCTATGAAGAGAAGTCCTTGAACCTTTTAGTTCTTGAAAGAGAAGTCCCTGAACCTTTTAGTTCCTGAAGAGAAGTTTCTGAACCTTTTAGATCCTGAAGAGAAATCTGTGAACCTTTTAGTTCCTGAGGAGAAGTCCCTGAACCTGTTAGGTCTATGAAGAGAAGTCCCTGAACCTTTTAGTTCTTGGAAGAGAAGTCCCTGAACCTTTTAGTTCTATGAAGAGATGTCCCTGAACCTTTTAGTTACTGAAGAGAAGTTCCTGAACCTTTTAGATCTTTAAAGAGAAGTCCCTGAACCTTTTAGTTCTATGACAAGATGTCCCTGAACCTTTTAGTTCCTGAAGAGAAGTCCCTGAACCTTTTAGTTCTTGGAAGAGAAGTTCCTGAACCTTTTATTTCTGAGAAGAGAAGTCCCTGAACCTTTTAGTTCCTGAAGAGAAGTCCCTGAACCTTTTAGTTTTTTAAAGTGAAGTCCCTGAACCATTTAGTTCTATTAAGAGATGTCCCTGAACCTTTTAGTTCTATGAAGAGAAGTCCCTGAACCTTTTAGTTCCTGAAGAGAAGTCCCTGAACCTTTTAGTTCTATGAAGAGAAGTCCCTGAACCTTTTAGTTCAATGAAGAGAAGTCCTTGAACCTTTTAGTTCTATGATGAGAAGTCCCTGAACCTTTTAGTTCCTGAAGAGAAGTCCCTGAACCTTTTAGTTCTTTAAAGAGAAGTCCCTGAACCTTTTAGTTCCTAAAGAGAAGTTTCTGAACCTTTTAGATCTTCAAAGAGAAGTCCCTGAACCTTTTAGTTCTTTGAAGATAAGTCTGTGAACCTTTTAGTTCCATAAAGGGAAGTCCCTGAACCTTCTAGTTCCTGAAGAGAAGTCCCTGAACCTTTTTGTTTCTGAAGAGAAGTCTGTGAACCTTTTAGTTCCTGAAGAGAAGTCCCTGAACCTGTTAGGTCTATGAAGAGAAACCCCTGAACCTTTTAGTTCTATGAAGAGAAGTCCCTGAACCTTTTGAGTTGCTGAAGAGAAGTCCTTGAAACTTTTAGATCTATTAAGAGAAGTCCCTGAACCTTTTAATTCTAAGAATAGAAGTCCCTGAACACTTTAGTTATACGATGAGACATCCCTGAACTTTTCAGTTCATGAAGAGAAGTTCCTGAACCTTTTAGTTCCAGAAGAGAAGTCCTTGAACCTTTAAATTCTGTAAAGAGACGTCCCTGAACGTTTGAGTTCTATGAAGAGAAGTCCCTGAACCTTTTAGTTCTATGAAGAGAAGTCCCTGAACCTTTTAGTTCTATGAAGAGAAGTCCCTGAACCTTTTAGTTCTTGGAAAAGAAGTCCCTGAACCTTTTAGTTCTTGGAAGAGAAGTTCCTGAACCTTTTAATTCTGAGAAGAGAAGTCCCTGAACCTTTTAGTTCCTGAAGAGAAGTCCCTGAACCTTTTAGTTCTTTAAAGAGAAGTCCCTGAACCTTTTAGTTCTATGAAGAGAAGTCCCTGAGCCTTTTAGTTCTATGAAGAGAAGTCCCTGAACCTTTTAGTTCTTTAAAGAGAAGTCCCTGAACCTTTTAGTTCTATGAAGAGAAGTCCCTGAACCTTTTAGTTCTATGAAGAGAAGTCCCTGAACCTTTTAGTTCTATGAAGAGAAGTCCCTGAACCTTTTAGTTCCTGAAGAGAAGTCCCTGAACCTTTTAGTTCTTTAAAGAGAAGTCCCTGAACCGTTTAGTTCTATTAAGAGATGTCCCTGAACCTTTTAGTTCTATGAAGAGAAGTCCCTGAACCTTTTAGTTCCTGAAGAGAAGTCCCTGAACCTTTTAGATCTTTAAAGAGAAGTCCCTGAACCTTTTAGTTCCTGAAGAGAAGTCCCTGCACCTTTTAGTTCTATGAAGAGATGTCCCTGAACCTTTTAGTTCTATGAAGAGATGTCCCTGAACCTTTTAGTTCGATGAAGAGATGTCCCTGAACCTTTTAGTTCCTGAAGAGAAGTCCCTGAACCTTTTAGATCTTTAAAGAGACGTCCCTGAACCTTTTAGTTCTATGACGAGAAGTCCCTGAACCTTTTAGTTCCTGAAGAGAAGTTTGTGAACCTTTTAGTTCCTGAGGAGAAGTCCCTGAACCTGTTAGGTCTATAAAGAGAGGTCCCTGAACCTTTTAGTTCTTGGAAGAGAAGTCCCTGAACCTTTTAGTTCTATGAAGAGATGTCGCTGAACCTTTTAGTTCCTGAAGAGAAGTTCCTGAACCTTTTAGATCTTTAAAGAGAAGTCCCTGAACCTTTTAGTTCTATGACAAGAAGTCCCTGAACCTTTTAGTTCCTGAAGAGAAGTCCATGAACCTTTTAAGTCTATGAAGAGAAGTCCCTGAACCTTTTAGTTCTTGGAAGAGAAGTCCCTGAACCTTTAAGTTCTTTGAAGAGAAGTTCCTGAACCTTTCAGATCTTTAAAGAGAAGTCCCTGAACCTTTTATTTCTATGAAGAGATGTCCCTGAACCTTTTAGTTCTATGAAGAGATGTCCCTGAACCTTTTATTTCGATGAAGAGATGTCCCTGAACCTTTTAGTTCCTGAAGAGAAGTCCCTGAACCTTTTATTTCGATGAAGAGATGTCCCTGAACCTTTTAGTTCCTGAAGAGAAGTCCCTGAACCTTATAGATCTTTAAAGAGACGTCCCTGAACCTTTAAGTTCTATGACGAGAAGTCCCTTAACCTTTAAGTTCTTTGAAGAGAAGTTCCTGAACATTTTAGTTTCTGAAGAGAAGTTCCTGAACCTTTCAGATCTTTAAAGAGAAGTCCCTGAACCTTTTAGTTCTATGAAGAGATGTCCCTGAACCTTTTAGTTCTATGAAGAGATGTCCCTGAACCTTTTAGTTCGATGAAGAGATGTCCCTGAACCTTTTAGTTCCTGAAGAGAAGTCCATGAACCTTATAGATCTTTAAAGAGACGTCCCTGAACCTTTAAGTTCTATGACGAGAAGTCCCTGAACCTTTTAGTTCCTGAAGAGAAGTCTTTGAACCTTTTAGTTCCTGAGGAGAAGTCCCTGAACCTGTTAGGTCTATGAAGAGAAGTCCCTGAACCTTTTAGTTCTATGAAGAGATGTCAGTGAACCTTTTAGTTCCTGAAGAGAAGTTCCTGAACCTTTTAGATCTTTAAAGAGAAGTTCCTGAACCTTTTAGTTCTATGACGAGAAGTCCCTGAACCTTTTAGTTCCTGAAGAGAAGTCCATGAACCTTTTAAGTCTATGAAGAGAAGTCCCTGAACCTTTTAGTTCTTGGAAGAGAAGTCCCTGAACCTTTTAGTTCTTGGAAGAGAAGTTCCTGAACCTTTTAATTCTGAGAAGAGAAGTCCCTGAACCTTTTAGTTCCTGAAGAGAAGTCCCTGAACCTTTTAGTTCTTTAAAGAGAAGTCCCTGAACCTTTTAGTTCTATGAAGAGAAGTCCCTGAACCTTTTAGTTCTTGAAAGAGAAGTCCCTGAACCTTTTAGTTCCTGAAGAGAAGTTTCTGAACCTTTTAGATCCTGAAGAGAAATCTGTGAACCTTTTAGTTCCTGAGGAGAAGTCCCTGAACCTGTTAGGTCTATGAAGAGAAGTCCCTGAACCTTTTAGTTCTTGGAAGAGAAGTCCCTGAACCTTTTAGTTCTATGAAGAGATGTCCCTGAACCTTTTAGTTACTGAAGAGAAGTTCCTGAACCTTTTAGATCTTTAAAGAGAAGTCCCTGAACCTTTTAGTTCTATGACAAGATGTCCCTGAACCTTTTAGTTCCTGAAGAGAAGTCCCTGAACCTTTTAGTTCTTGGAAGAGAAGTTCCTGAACCTTTTATTTCTGAGAAGAGAAGTCCCTGAACCTTTTAGTTCCTGAAGAGAAGTCTTTGAACCTTTTAGTTCCTGAGGAGAAGTCCCTGAACCTTTTAGTTCTATGAAGAGAAGTCCCTGAACATTTTAGTTCCTGAAGAGACGTCCCTGAACCTTTCAGATCTTTAAAGAGAAGTCCCTGAACCTTTTAGTTCCTGAAGAGAAGTCTGTGAACCTTTTAGTTCCTGAGGAGAAGTCCATGAACCTTTTAGTTCTTTAAAGAGAAGTCCCTGAACATTTTAGTTCTATGAAGAGAAGTCCCTGAACCTTTTAGTTCTATGAAGAGAAGTCCCTGAACCTTTCAGATCTTTAAAGAGAAGTCCCTGAACCTTTTTGTTCCTGAAGAGAAGTTTCTGAACCTTTTAGATCTTCAAAGAGAAGTCCCTGAACCTTTAAGTTCCATAAAGAGAAGTCCCTGAACCTTTTAGTTCTTTGAAGAGAAGTCCCTGAACCTTTTAGTTCTGAGATGAGAAGTCCATGAACCTTTTAGTTCCTGAAGAGAAGTCTGTGAACCTTTTAGTTCCTGAGGAGAAGTCCCTGAACCTTTTAGTTCTATGAAGAGAAGTCCATGAACCTTTTAGTTCTTTAAAGAGAAGTCCCTGAACATTTTAGTTCTATGAAGAGAAGTCCCTGAACCTTTTAGTTCTATGAAGAGAAGTCCCTGAACCTTTCAGATCTTTAAAGAGAAGTCCCTGAACCTTTTAGTTCCTGAAGAGAAGTCCCTGAACCTTTTAGTTCTTTAAAGAGAAGTCCCTGAACCATTTAGTTCTATTAAGAGATGTCCCTGAACCTTTTAGTTCTATGAAGAGAAGTCCCTGAACCTTTTAGTTCCTGAAGAGAAGTCCCTGAACCTTTTAGTTCTATGAAGAGAAGTCCCTGAACCTTTCAGATCTTTAAAGAGAAGTCCCTGAACCTTTTAGTTCCTGAAGAGAAGTCCCTGAACCTTTTAGTTCTTTAAAGAGAAGTCCCTGAACCATTTAGTTCTATTAAGATGTCCCTGAACCTTTTAGTTCTATGAAGAGAAGTCCCTGAACCTTTTAGTTCAATGAATAGAAGTCCTTGAACCTTTTAGTTCTATGATGAGAAGTCCCTGAACCTTTTAGTTCTATGATGAGAAGTCCCTGAACCTTTTAGTTCCTGAAGAGAAGTCCCTGAACCTTTTAGTTCTTTAAAGAGAAGTCCCTGAACCTTTTATTTCCTGAAGAGAAGTTTCCGAACCTTTTAGATCTTCAAAGAGAAGTCCCTGAACCTTTTAGTTCTTTGAAGAGAAGTCCCTGAACCTTATAGTTCCATAAAGAGAAGTCCCTGAACCTTTTAGTTCTTTGAAGAGAAGTCCCTGATCCTTTTAGTTCTGAGATGAGAAGTCCATGAACCTTTTAGTTCTATGAAGAGAAGTCCCTGAACCTTTTAGTTCCTGAAGAGAAGTCCCTGAACCTTTTAGTTCTATGAAGAGAAGTCCCTGAACCTTTCAGATCTTTAAAGAGTAGTCCCTGAACCTTTTAGTTCCTGAAGAGAAGTCCCTGAACCTTTTAGTTCTTTAAAGAGAAGTCCCTGAACCATTTAGTTCTATTAAGATGACCCTGAACCTTTTAGTTCTATGAAGAGAAGTCCCTGAACCTTTTAGTTCAATGAATAGAAGTCCTTGAACCTTTTAGTTCTATGATGAGAAGTCCCTGAACCTTTTAGTTCTATGATGAGAAGTCCCTGAACCTTTTAGTTCCTGAAGAGAAGTCCCTGAACCTTTTAGTTCTTTAAAGAGAAGTCCCTGAACCTTTTATTTCCTGAAGAGAAGTTTCTGAACCTTTTAGATCTTCAAAGAGAAGTCCCTGAACCTTTTAGTTCTTTGAAGAGAAGTCCCTGAACCTTTTAGTTCCATAAAGAGAAGTCCCTGAACCTTTTAGTTCTTTGAAGAGAAGTCCCTGATCCTTTTAGTTCTGAGATGAGAAGTCCATGAACCTTTTAGTTCTATGAAGAGAAGTCCCTGAACCTTTTTGTTCCTGAAGAGAAGTTTCTGAACCTTTTAGATCTTCAAAGAGAAGTCCCTGAACCTTTTAGTTCCATAAAGAGAAGTCCCTGAACCTTTTAGTTCTTTGAAGAGAAGTCCCTGAACCTTTTAGTTCTGAGATGAGAAGTCCATGAACCTTTTTGTTCCTGAAGAGAAGTCCCTGAACCTTTTAGTTCTTTGAAGAGAAGTCCCTGAACCTTTTAGTTCTGAGATGAGAAGTCCATGAACCTTTTAGTTCTATGAAGAGAAGTCCCTGAACCTTTTTGTTCCTGAATAGAAGTCTGTGAACCTTTTAGTTCCTGAAGAGAAGTCCCTGAACCTGTTAGGTCTATGAAGAGAAGTCCCTGAACCTTTTTGTTCTTGGAAGAGAAGTCCCTGAACCTTTTAGTTCCTGAAGAGACGTCCCTGAACCTTTCAGATCTTTAAAGAGAAGTCCCTGAACCTTTTAGTTCTATGAAGAGAAGTCCCTGAACCTTTTGAGTTGCTGAAGAGAAGTCCTTGAAACTTTTAGATCTATTAAGAGAAGTCCCTGAACCTTTTAATTCTATGAATAGAAGTCCCTGAACACTTTAGTTCTACGAAGAGACATCCCTGAACTTTTCAGTTCATGAAGAGAAGTTCCTGAACCTTTTAGTTCCAGAAGAGAAGTCCTTGAACCTTTAAGTTCTGTAAAGAGACGTCCCTGAACCTTTTAGTTCCTGAAGAGAAGTCCCTGAACCTTTTAGTTCTTTAAAGAGAAGTCCCTGAACCTTTTAGTTCTGAGATGAGAAGTCCATGAACCTTTTTGTTCCTGAAGAGAAGTCCCTGAACCTTTTAGTTCTTTGAAGAGAAGTCCCTGAACCTTTTAGTTCTGAGATGAGAAGTCCATGAACCTTTTAGTTCTATGAAGAGAAGTCCCTGAACCTTTTTGTTCCTGAATAGAAGTCTGTGAACCTTTTAGTTCCTGAAGAGAAGTCCCTGAACCTGTTAGGTCTATGAAGAGAAGTCCCTGAACCTTTTTGTTCTTGGAAGAGAAGTCCCTGAACCTTTTAGTTCCTGAAGAGACGTCCCTGAAACTTTCAGATCTTTAAAGAGAAGTCCCTGAACCTTTTAGTTCTATGAAGAGAAGTCCCTGAACCTTTTGAGTTGCTGAAGAGAAGTCCTTGAAACTTTTAGATCTATTAAGAGAAGTCCCTGAACCTTTTAATTCTATGAATAGAAGTCCCTGAACACTTTAGTTCTACGAAGAGACATCCCTGAACTTTTCAGTTCATGAAGAGAAGTTCCTGAACCTTTTAGTTCCAGAAGAGAAGTCCTTGAACCTTTAAGTTCTGTAAAGAGACGTCCCTGAACCTTTTAGTTCCTGAAGAGAAGTCCCTGAACCTTTTAGTTCTTTAAAGAGAAGTCCCTGAACCTTTTAGTTCTGAGATGAGAAGTCCATGAACCTTTTTGTTCCTGAAGAGAAGTCCCTGAACCTTTTAGTTCTTTGAAGAGAAGTCCCTGAACCTTTTAGTTCTGAGATGAGAAGTCCATGAACCTTTTAGTTCTATGAAGAGAAGTCCCTGAACCTTTTTGTTCCTGAAGAGAAGTCTGTGAACCTTTTAGTTCCTGAAGAGAAGTCCCTGAACCTGTTAGGTCTATGAAGAGAAGTCCCTGAACCTTTTTGTTCTTGGAAGAGAAGTCCCTGAACCTTTTAGTTCCTGAAGAGACGTCCCTGAACCTTTCAGATCTTTAAAGAGAAGTCCCTGAACCTTTTAGTTCCTGAAGAGAAGTCTGTGAACCTTTTAGTTCCTGAGGAGAAGTCCCTGAACCTTTTAGTTCTATGAAGAGAAGTCCCTGAACATTTTAGTTCCTGAAGAGACGTCCCTGAACCTTTCAGATCTTTAAAGAGAAGTCCCTGAACCTTTTAGTTCCTGAAGAGAAGTCTGTGAACCTTTTAGTTCCTGAGGAGAAGTCCCTGAACCTTTTAGTTCTATGAAGAGAAGTCCATGAACCTTTTAGTTCTTTAAAGAGAAGTCCCTGAACATTTTAGTTCTATGAAGAGAAGTCCCTGAACCTTTTAGTTCTATGAAGAGAAGTCCCTGAACCTTTCAGATCTTTAAAGAGAAGTCCCTGAACCTTTTTGTTCCTGAAGAGAAGTTTCTGAACCTTTTAGATCTTCAAAGAGAAGTCCCTGAACCTTTTAGTTCTGAGATGAGAAGTCCATGAACCTTTTAGTTCCTGAAGAGAAGTCTGTGAACCTTTTAGTTCCTGAGGAGAAGTCCCTGAACCTTTTAGTTCTATGAAGAGAAGTCCATGAACCTTTTAGTTCTTTAAAGAGAAGTCCCTGAACATTTTAGTTCTATGAAGAGAAGTCCCTGAACCTTTTAGTTCTATGAAGAGAAGTCCCTGAACCTTTCAGATCTTTAAAGAGAAGTCCCTGAACCTTTTAGTTCCTGAAGAGAAGTCCCTGAACCTTTTAGTTCTTTAAAGAGAAGTCCCTGAACCATTTAGTTCTATTAAGAGATGTCCCTGAACCTTTTAGTTCTATGAAGAGAAGTCCCTGAAGCTTTTAGTTCCTGAAGAGAAGTCCCTGAACCTTTTAGTTCTATGAAGAGAAGTCCCTGAACCTTTCAGATCTTTAAAGAGAAGTCCCTGAACCTTTTAGTTCCTGAAGAGAAGTCCCTGAACCTTTTAGTTCTTTAAAGAGAAGTCCCTGAACCATTTAGTTCTATTAAGATGTCCCTGAACCTTTTAGTTCTATGAAGAGAAGTCCCTGAACCTTTTAGTTCAATGAATAGAAGTCCTTGAACCTTTTAGTTCTATGATGAGAAGTCCCTGAACCTTTTAGTTCCTGAAGAGAAGTCCCTGAACCTTTTAGTTCTTTAAAGAGAAGTCCCTGAACCTTTTATTTCCTGAAGAGAAGTTTCCGAACCTTTTAGATCTTCAAAGAGAAGTCCCTGAACCTTTTAGTTCTTTGAAGAGAAGTCCCTGAACCTTATAGTTCCATAAAGAGAAGTCCCTGAACCTTTTAGTTCTTTGAAGAGAAGTCCCTGATCCTTTTAGTTCTGAGATGAGAAGTCCATGAACCTTTTAGTTCTATGAAGAGAAGTCCCTGAACCTTTTAGTTCCTGAAGAGAAGTCCCTGAACCTTTTAGTTCTATGAAGAGAAGTCCCTGAACCTTTCAGATCTTTAAAGAGTAGTCCCTGAACCTTTTAGTTCCTGAAGAGAAGTCCCTGAACCTTTTAGTTCTTTAAAGAGAAGTCCCTGAACCATTTAGTTCTATTAAGATGACCCTGAACCTTTTAGTTCTATGAAGAGAAGTCCCTGAACCTTTTAGTTCAATGAATAGAAGTCCTTGAACCTTTTAGTTCTATGATGAGAAGTCCCTGAACCTTTTAGTTCTATGATGAGAAGTCCCTGAACCTTTTAGTTCCTGAAGAGAAGTCCCTGAACCTTTTAGTTCTTTAAAGAGAAGTCCCTGAACCTTTTATTTCCTGAAGAGAAGTTTCTGAACCTTTTAGATCTTCAAAGAGAAGTCCCTGAACCTTTTAGTTCTTTGAAGAGAAGTCCCTGAACCTTTTAGTTCCATAAAGAGAAGTCCCTGAACCTTTTAGTTCTTTGAAGAGAAGTCCCTGATCCTTTTAGTTCTGAGATGAGAAGTCCATGAACCTTTTAGTTCTATGAAGAGAAGTCCCTGAACCTTTTTGTTCCTGAAGAGAAGTTTCTGAACCTTTTAGATCTTCAAAGAGAAGTCCCTGAACCTTTTAGTTCCATAAAGAGAAGTCCCTGAACCTTTTAGTTCTTTGAAGAGAAGTCCCTGAACCTTTTAGTTCTGAGATGAGAAGTCCATGAACCTTTTTGTTCCTGAAGAGAAGTCCCTGAACCTTTTAGTTCTTTGAAGAGAAGTCCCTGAACCTTTTAGTTCTGAGATGAGAAGTCCATGAACCTTTTAGTTCTATGAAGAGAAGTCCCTGAACCTTTTTGTTCCTGAATAGAAGTCTGTGAACCTTTTAGTTCCTGAAGAGAAGTCCCTGAACCTGTTAGGTCTATGAAGAGAAGTCCCTGAACCTTTTTGTTCTTGGAAGAGAAGTCCCTGAACCTTTTAGTTCCTGAAGAGACGTCCCTGAACCTTTCAGATCTTTAAAGAGAAGTCCCTGAACCTTTTAGTTCTATGAAGAGAAGTCCCTGAACCTTTTGAGTTGCTGAAGAGAAGTCCTTGAAACTTTTAGATCTATTAAGAGAAGTCCCTGAACCTTTTAATTCTATGAATAGAAGTCCCTGAACACTTTAGTTCTACGAAGAGACATCCCTGAACTTTTCAGTTCATGAAGAGAAGTTCCTGAACCTTTAAGTTCTGTAAAGAGACGTCCCTGAACCTTTTAGTTCCTGAAGAGAAGTCCCTGAACCTTTTAGTTCTTTAAAGAGAAGTCCCTGAACCTTTTAGTTCTGAGATGAGAAGTCCATGAACCTTTTTGTTCCTGAAGAGAAGTCCCTGAACCTTTTAGTTCTTTGAAGAGAAGTCCCTGAACCTTTTAGTTCTGAGATGAGAAGTCCATGAACCTTTTAGTTCTATGAAGAGAAGTCCCTGAACCTTTTTGTTCCTGAAGAGAAGTCTGTGAACCTTTTAGTTCCTGAAGAGAAGTACCTGAACCTGTTAGGTCTATGAAGAGAAGTCCCTGAACCTTTTTGTTCTTGGAAGAGAAGTCCCTGAACCTTTTAGTTCCTGAAGAGACGTCCCTGAACCTTTCAGATCTTTAAAGAGAAGTCCCTGAACCTTTTAGTTCCTGAAGAGAAGTCCCTGAACCTTTTAGTTCCTGAAGAGAAGTCTGTGAACCTTTTAGTTCCTGAGGAGAAGTCCCTGAACCTTTTAGTTCTATGAAGAGAAGTCCATGAACCTTTTAGTTCTATGAAGAGAAGTCCCTGAACCTTTCAGATCTTTAAAGAGAAGTCCCTGAACCTTTTAGTTCCTGAAGAGAAGTCCCTGAACCTTTTAGTTCTTTAAAGAGAAGTCCCTGAACCATTTAGTTCTATTAAGAGATGTCCCTGAACCTTTTAGTTCTATGAAGAGAAGTCCCTGAACCTTTTAGTTCCTGAAGAGAAGTCCCTCAACCTTTTAGTTCTATGAAGAGAAGTCCCTGAACCTTTCAGATCTTTAAAGAGAAGTCCCTGAACCTTTTAGTTCCTGAAGAGAAGTCCCTGAACCTTTTAGTTCTTTAAAGAGAAGTCCCTGAACCATTTAGTTCTATTAAGATGTCCCTGAACCTTTTAGTTCTATGAAGAGAAGTCCCTGAACCTTTTAGTTCAATGAATAGAAGTCCTTGAACCTTTTAGTTCTATGATGAGAAGTCCCTGAACCTTTTAGTTCTATGATGAGAAGTCCCTGAACCTTTTAGTTCCTGAAGAGAAGTCCCTGAACCTTTTAGTTCTTTAAAGAGAAGTCCCTGAACCTTTTATTTCCTGAAGAGAAGTTTCTGAACCTTTTAGATCTTCAAAGAGAAGTCCCTGAACCTTTTAGTTCTTTGAAGAGAAGTCCCTGAACCTTTTAGTTCCATAAAGAGAAGTCCCTGAACCTTTTAGTTCTTTGAAGAGAAGTCCCTGATCCTTTTAGTTCTGAGATGAGAAGTCCATGAACCTTTTAGTTCTATGAAGAGAAGTCCCTGAACCTTTTTGTTCCTGAAGAGAAGTTTCTGAACCTTTTAGATCTTCAAAGAGAAGTCCCTGAACCTTTTAGTTCCATAAAGAGAAGTCCCTGAACCTTTTAGTTCTTTGAAGAGAAGTCCCTGAACCTTTTAGTTCTGAGATGAGAAGTCCATGAACCTTTTTGTTCCTGAAGAGAAGTCCATGAACCTTTTAGTTCTATGAAGAGAAGTCCCTGAACCTTTTTGTTCCTGAATAGAAGTCTGTGAACCTTTTAGTTCCTGAAGAGAAGTCCCTGAACCTGTTAGGTCTATGAAGAGAAGTCCCTGAACCTTTTTGTTCTTGGAAGAGAAGTCCCTGAACCTTTTAGTTCCTGAAGAGACGTCCCTGAACCTTTCAGATCTTTAAAGAGAAGTCCCTGAACCTTTTAGTTCTATGAAGAGAAGTCCCTGAACCTTTTGAGTTGCTGAAGAGAAGTCCTTGAAAGTTTTAGATCTATTAAGAGAAGTCCCTGAACCTTTTAATTCTATGAATAGAAGTCCCTGAACACTTTAGTTCTACGAAGAGACATCCCTGAACTTTTCAGTTCATGAAGAGAAGTTCCTGAACCTTTTAGTTCCAGAAGAGAAGTCCTTGAACCTTTAAGTTCTGTAAAGAGAAGTCCCTGAACCTTTTAGTTCTTGGAAAAGAAGTCCCTGAACCTTTTAGTTCTTGGAAGAGAAGTTCCTGAACCTTTTAATTCTGAGAAGAGACGTCCCCGAACCTTTTAGTTCCTGAAGAGAAGTCCCTGAACCTTTTAGTTCTATGAAGAGAAGTCCCTGAACCTTTTAGTTCTTTAAAGAGAAGTCCCTGAACCTTTTAGTTCTATGAAGAGAAGTCCCTGAACCTTTTAGTTCTATGAAGAGAAGTCCTTGAACCTTTTAGTTCCTGAAGAGAAGTCCCTGAACCTTTTAGTTCCTGAAGAGAAGTCTGTGAACCTTTTAGTTAATGAGGAGAAGTCCCTGCAAGTTTTAGATCTTTAAAGAGAAGTCCCTGAACCTTTTAGTTCCTGAAGAGAAGTCCCTGCACCTTTTAGTTCTATGAAGAGATGTCCCTGAACCTTTTAGTTCTATGAAGAGATGTCCCTGAACCTTTTAGTTCGATGAAGAGATGTCCCTGAACCTTTTAGTTCCTGAAGAGAAGTCCCTGAACCTTTTAGATCTTTAAAGAGACGTCCCTGAACCTTTTAGTTCTATGACGAGAAGTCCCTGAACCTTTTAGTTCCTGAAGAGAAGTTTGTGAACCTTTTAGTTCCTGAGGAGAAGTCCCTGAACCTGTTAGGTCTATAAAGAGAGGTCCCTGAACCTTTTAGTTCTTGGAAGAGAAGTCCCTGAACCTTTTAGTTCCTGAAGAGAAGTTCCTGAACCTTTTAGATCTTTAAAGAGAAGTCCCTGAACCTTTTAGTTCTATGACAAGAAGTCCCTGAACCTTTTAGTTCCTGAAGAGAAGTCCATGAACCTTTTAGTTCTTGGAAGAGAAGTCCCTGAACCTTTAAGATCTTTGAAGAGAAGTTCCTGAAACTTTTAGTTTCTGAAGAGAAGTTCCTGAACCTTTCAGATCTTTAAAGAGAAGTCCCTGAACCTTTTATTTCTATGAAGAGATGTCCCTGAACCTTTTAGTTCTATGACAAGAAGTCCCTGAACCTTTTAGTTCCTGAAGAGAAGTCCCTGAACCTTTTAGTTCTTGGAAGAGAAGTCCCTGAACCTTTAAGTTCTTTGAAGAGAAGTTCCTGAAACTTTTAGTTTCTGAAGAGAAGTTCCTGAACCTTTCAGATCTTTAAAGAGAAGTCCCTGAACCTTTTATTTCTATGAAGAGATGTCCCTGAACCTTTTAGTTCTATGAAGAGATGTCCCTGAACCTTTTATTTCGATGAAGAGATGTCCCTGAACCTTTTAGTTCCTGAAGAGAAGTCCCTGAACCTTATAGATCTTTAAAGAGACGTCCCTGAACCTTTAAGTTCTATGACGAGAAGTCCCTTAACCTTTAAGTTCTTTGAAGAGAAGTTCCTGAACATTTTAGTTTCTGAAGAGAAGTTCCTGAACCTTTCAGATCTTTAAAGAGAAGTCCCTGAACCTTTTAGTTCTATGAAGAGATGTCCCTGAACCTTTTAGTTCTATGAAGAGATGTCCCTGAACCTTTTAGTTCGATGAAGAGATGTCCCTGAACCTTTTAGTTCCTGAAGAGAAGTCCATGAACCTTATAGATCTTTAAAGAGACGTCCCTGAACCTTTAAGTTCTATGACGAGAAGTCCCTGAACCTTTTAGTTCCTGAAGAGAAGTCTTTGAACCTTTTAGTTCCTGAGGAGAAGTTCCTGAACCTTTTAGATCTTTAAAGAGAAGTTCCTGAACCTTTTAGTTCTATGACGAGAAGTCCCTGAACCTTTTAGTTCCTGAAGAGAAGTCCATGAACCTTTTAAGTCTATGAAGAGAAGTCCCTGAACCTTTTAGTTCTTGGAAGAGAAGTCCCTGAACCTTTTAGTTCTTGGAAGAGAAGTTCCTGAACCTTTTAATTCTGAGAAGAGAAGTCCCTGAACCTTTTAGTTCCTGAAGAGAAGTCCCTGAACCTTTTAGTTCTTTAAAGAGAAGTCCCTGAACCTTTTAGTTCTATGAAGAGAAGTCCTTGAACCTTTTAGTTCTTGAAAGAGAAGTCCCTGAACCTTTTAGTTCCTGAAGAGAAGTTTCTGAACCTTTTAGATCCTGAAGAGAAATCTGTGAACCTTTTAGTTCCTGAGGAGAAGTCCCTGAACCTGTTAGGTCTATGAAGAGAAGTCCCTGAACCTTTTAGTTCTTGGAAGAGAAGTCCCTGAACCTTTTAGTTCTATGAAGAGATGTCCCTGAACCTTTTAGTTACTGAAGAGAAGTTCCTGAACCTTTCAGATCTTTAAAGAGAAGTCCCTGAACCTTTTAGTTCTATGACAAGATGTCCCTGAACCTTTTAGTTCCTGAAGAGAAGTCCCTGAACCTTTTAGTTCTTGGAAGAGAAGTTCCTGAACCTTTTATTTCTGAGAAGAGAAGTCCCTGAACCTTTAAGTTCCTGAAGAGAAGTCCCTGAACCTTTTAGTTTTTTAAAGTGAAGTCCCTGAACCATTTAGTTCTATTAAGAGATGTCCCTGAACCTTTTAGTTCTATGAAGAGAAGTCCCTGAACCTTTTAGTTCCTGAAGAGAAGTCCCTGAACCTTTTAGTTCTATGAAGAGAAGTCCCTGAACCTTTTAGTTCAATGAAGAGAAGTCCTTGAACCTTTTAGTTCTATGATGAGAAGTCCCTGAACCTTTTAGTTCCTGAAGAGAAGTCCCTGAACCTTTTAGTTCTTTAAAGAGAAGTCCCTGAACCTTTTAGTTCCTAAAGAGAAGTTTCTGAACCTTTTAGATCTTCAAAGAGAAGTCCCTGAACCTTTTAGTTCTTTGAAGATAAGTCTGTGAACCTTTTAGTTCCATAAAGGGAAGTCCCTGAACCTTCTAGTTCCTGAAGAGAAGTCCCTGAACCTTTTAGTTCTTTGAAGAGATGTCCCTGAACCTTTTAGTTCTGAGATGAGAAGTCCATGAACCTTTTAGTTCTATGAAGAGAAGTCCCTGAACCTTTTTGTTTCTGAAGAGAAGTCTGTGAACCTTTTAGTTCCTGAAGAGAAGTCCCTGAACCTGTTAGGTCTATGAAGAGAAACCCCTGAACCTTTTAGTTCTATGAAGAGAAGTCCCTGAACCTTTTGAGTTGCTGAAGAGAAGTCCTTGAAACTTTTAGATCTATTAAGAGAAGTCCCTGAACCTTTTAATTCTAAGAATAGAAGTCCCTGAACACTTTAGTTATACGATGAGACATCCCTGAACTTCTCAGTTCATGAAGAGAAGTTCCTGAACCTTTTAGTTCCAGAAGAGAAGTCCTTGAACCTTTAAATTCTGTAAAGAGACGTCCCTGAACGTTTGAGTTCTATGAAGAGAAGTCCCTGAACCTTTTAGTTCTATGAAGAGAAGTCCCTGAACCTTTTAGTTCTATGAAGAGAAGTCCCTGAACCTTTTAGTTCTTGGAAAAGAAGTCCCTGAACCTTTTAGTTCTTGGAAGAGAAGTTCCTGAACCTTTTAATTCTGAGAAGAGAAGTCCCTGAACCTTTTAGTTCCTGAAGAGAAGTCCCTGAACCTTTTAGTTCTTTAAAGAGAAGTCCCTGAACCTTTTAGTTCTATGAAGAGAAGTCCCTGAGCCTTTTAGTTCTATGAAGAGAAGTCCCTGAACCTTTTAGTTCTTTAAAGAGAAGTCCCTGAACCTTTTAGTTCTATGAAGAGAAGTCCCTGAACCTTTTAGTTCTATGAAGAGAAGTCCCTGAACCTTTTAGTTCTATGAAGAGAAGTCCCTGAACCTTTTAGTTCCTGAAGAGAAGTCCCTGAACCTTTTAGTTCTTTAAAGAGAAGTCCCTGAACCGTTTAGTTCTATTAAGAGATGTCCCTGAACCTTTTAGTTCTATGAAGAGAAGTCCCTGAACCTTTTAGTTCCTGAAGAGAAGTCCCTGAACCTTTTAGATCTTTAAAGAGAAGTCCCTGAACCTTTTAGTTCCTGAAGAGAAGTCCCTGCACCTTTTAGTTCTATGAAGAGATGTCCCTGAACCTTTTAGTTCTATGAAGAGATGTCCCTGAACCTTTTAGTTCGATGAAGAGATGTCCCTGAACCTTTTAGTTCCTGAAGAGAAGTCCCTGAACCTTTTAGATCTTTAAAGAGACGTCCCTGAACCTTTTAGTTCTATGACGAGAAGTCCCTGAACCTTTTAGTTCCTGAAGAGAAGTTTGTGAACCTTTTAGTTCCTGAGGAGAAGTCCCTGAACCTGTTAGGTCTATAAAGAGAGGTCCCTGAACCTTTTAGTTCTTGGAAGAGAAGTCCCTGAACCTTTTAGTTCTATGAAGAGATGTCGCTGAACCTTTTAGTTCCTGAAGAGAAGTTCCTGAACCTTTTAGATCTTTAAAGAGAAGTCCCTGAACCTTTTAGTTCTATGACAAGAAGTCCCTGAACCTTTTAGTTCCTGAAGAGAAGTCCATGAACCTTTTAAGTCTATGAAGAGAAGTCCCTGAACCTTTTAGTTCTTGGAAGAGAAGTCCCTGAACCTTTAAGTTCTTTGAAGAGAAGTTCCTGAAACTTTTAGTTTCTGAAGAGAAGTTCCTGAACCTTTCAGATCTTTAAAGAGAAGTCCCTGAACCTTTTATTTCTATGAAGAGATGTCCCTGAACCTTTTAGTTCTATGAAGAGATGTCCCTGAACCTTTTATTTCGATGAAGAGATGTCCCTGAACCTTTTAGTTCCTGAAGAGAAGTCCCTGAACCTTATAGATCTTTAAAGAGACGTCCCTGAACCTTTAAGTTCTATGACGAGAAGTCCCTTAACCTTTAAGTTCTTTGAAGAGAAGTTCCTGAACATTTTAGTTTGTGAAGAGAAGTTCCTGAACCTTTCAGATCTTTAAAGAGAAGTCCCTGAACCTTTTAGTTCTATGAAGAGATGTCCCTGAACCTTTTAGTTCTATGAAGAGATGTCCCTGAACCTTTTAGTTCGATGAAGAGATGTCCCTGAACCTTTTAGTTCCTGAAGAGAAGTCCCTGAACCTTATAGATCTTTAAAGAGACGTCCCTGAACCTTTAAGTTCTATGACGAGAAGTCCCTGAACCTTTTAGTTCCTGAAGAGAAGTCTTTGAACCTTTTAGTTCCTGAGGAGAAGTCCCTGAACCTGTTAGGTCTATGAAGAGAAGTCCCTGAACCTTTTAGTTCTATGAAGAGATGTCAGTGAACCTTGTAGTTCCTGAAGAGAAGTTCCTGAACCTTTTAGATCTTTAAAGAGAAGTTCCTGAACCTTTTAGTTCTATGACGAGAAGTCCCTGAACCTTTTAGTTCCTGAAGAGAAGTCCATGAACCTTTTAAGTCTATGAAGAGAAGTCCCTGAACCTTTTAGTTCTTGGAAGAGAAGTCCCTGAACCTTTTAGTTCTTGGAAGAGAAGTTCCTGAACCTTTTAATTCTGAGAAGAGAAGTCCCTGAACCTTTTAGTTCCTGAAGAGAAGTCCCTGAACCTTTTAGTTCTTTAAAGAGAAGTCCCTGAACCTTTTAGTTCTATGAAGAGAAGTCCCTGAACCTTTTAGTTCTTGAAAGAGAAGTCCCTGAACCTTTTAGTTCTTGGAAGAGAAGTTCCTGAACCTTTTATTTCTGAGAAGAGAAGTCCCTGAACCTTTTAGTTCCTGAAGAGAAGTCCCTGAACCTTTTAGTTTTTTAAAGTGAAGTCCCTGAACCATTTAGTTCTATTAAGAGATGTCCCTGAACCTTTTAGTTCTATGAAGAGAAGTCCCTGAACCTTTTAGTTCCTGAAGAGAAGTCCCTGAACTTTTTAGTTCTATGAAGAGAAGTCCCTGAACCTTTTAGTTCAATGAAGAGAAGTCCTTGAACCTTTTAGTTCTATGATGAGAAGTCCCTGAACCTTTTAGTTCCTGAAGAGAAGTCCCTGAACCTTTTAGTTCTTTAAAGAGAAGTCCCTGAACCTTTTAGTTCCTAAAGAGAAGTTTCTGAACCTTTTAGATCTTCAAAGAGAAGTCCCTGAACCTTTTAGTTCTTTGAAGATAAGTCTGTGAACCTTTTAGTTCCATAAAGGGAAGTCCCTGAACCTTCTAGTTCCTGAAGAGAAGTCCCTGAACCTTTTAGTTCTTTGAAGAGATGTCCCTGAACCTTTTAGTTCTGAGATGAAAAGTCCATGAACCTTTTAGTTCTATGAAGAGAAGTCCCTGAACCTTTTTGTTTCTGAAGAGAAGTCTGTGAACCTTTTAGTTCCTGAAGAGAAGTCCCTGAACCTGTTAGGTCTATGAAGAGAAACCCCTGAACCTTTTAGTTCTATGAAGAGAAGTCCCTGAACCTTTTGAGTTGCTGAAGAGAAGTCCTTGAAACTTTTAGATCTATTAAGAGAAGTCCCTGAACCTTTTAATTCTAAGAATAGAAGTCCCTGAACACTTTAGTTATACGAAGAGACATCCCTGAACTTTTCAGTTCATGAAGAGAAGTTCCTGAACCTTTTAGTTCCAGAAGAGAAGTCCTTGAACCTTTAAATTCTGTAAAGAGACGTCCCTGAACGTTTGAGTTCTATGAAGAGAAGTCCCTGAACCTTTTAGTTCTATGAAGAGAAGTCCCTGAACCATTTAGTTCTATGAAGAGAAGTCCCTGAACCTTTTAGTTCTTGGAAAAGAAGTCCCTGAACCTTTTAGTTCTTGGAAGAGAAGTTCCTGAACCTTTTAATTCTGAGAAGAGAAGTCCCTGAACCTTTTAGTTCCTGAAGAGAAGTCCCTGAACCTTTTAGTTCTTTAAAGAGAAGTCCCTGAACCTTTTAGTTCTATGAAGAGAAGTCCCTGAACCTTTTAGTTCTATGAAGAGAAGTCCCTGAGCCTTTTAGTTCTATGAAGAGAAGTCCCTGAACCTTTTAGTTCTTTAAAGAGAAGTCCCTGAACCTTTTAGTTCTATGAAGAGAAGTCCCTGAACCTTTTAGTTCTATGAAGAGAAGTCCCTGAACCTTTTAGTTCTATGAAGAGAAGTCCCTGAACCTTTTAGTTCCTGAAGAGAAGTCCCTGAACCTTTTAGTTCTTTAAAGAGAAGTCCCTGAACCGTTTAGTTCTATTAAGAGATGTCCCTGAACCTTTTAGTTCTATGAAGAGAAGTCCCTGAACCTTTTAGTTCCTGAAGAGAAGTCCCTGAACCTTTTAGATCTTTAAAGAGAAGTCCCTGAACCTTTTAGTTCCTGAAGAGAAGTCCCTGCACCTTTTAGTTCTATGAAGAGATGTCCCTGAACCTTTTAGTTCTATGAAGAGATGTCCCTGAACCTTTTAGTTCGATGAAGAGATGTCCCTGAACCTTTTAGTTCCTGAAGAGAAGTCCCTGAACCTTTTAGATCTTTAAAGAGACGTCCCTGAACCTTTTAGTTCTATGACGAGAAGTCCCTGAACCTTTTAGTTCCTGAAGAGAAGTTTGTGAACCTTTTAGTTCCTGAGGAGAAGTCCCTGAACCTGTTAGGTCTATAAAGAGAGGTCCCTGAACCTTTTAGTTCTTGGAAGAGAAGTCCCTGAACCTTTTAGTTCTATGAAGAGATGTCGCTGAACCTTTTAGTTCCTGAAGAGAAGTTCCTGAACCTTTTAGATCTTTAAAGAGAAGTCCCTGAACCTTTTAGTTCTATGACAAGAAGTCCCTGAACCTTTTAGTTCCTGAAGAGAAGTCCATGAACCTTTTAAGTCTATGAAGAGAAGTCCCTGAACCTTTTAGTTCTTGGAAGAGAAGTCCCTGAACCTTTAAGTTCTTTGAAGAGAAGTTCCTGAACCTTTCAGATCTTTAAAGAGAAGTCCCTGAACCTTTTATTTCTATGAAGAGATGTCCCTGAACCTTTTAGTTCTATGAAGAGATGTCCCTGAACCTTTTATTTCGATGAAGAGATGTCCCTGAACCTTTTACTTCCTGAAGAGAAGTCCCTGAACCTTTTATTTCGATGAAGAGATGTCCCTGAACCTTTTAGTTCCTGAAGAGAAGTCCCTGAACCTTATAGATCTTTAAAGAGACGTCCCTGAACCTTTAAGTTCTATGACGAGAAGTCCCTTAACCTTTAAGTTCTTTGAAGAGAAGTTCCTGAACATTTTAGTTTCTGAAGAGAAGTTCCTGAACCTTTCAGATCTTTAAAGAGAAGTCCCTGAACCTTTTAGTTCTATGAAGAGATGTCCCTGAACCTTTTAGTTCTATGAAGAGATGTCCCTGAACCTTTTAGTTCGATGAAGAGATGTCCCTGAACCTTTTAGTTCCTGAAGAGAAGTCCATGAACCTTATAGATCTTTAAAGAGACGTCCCTGAACCTTTAAGTTCTATGACGAGAAGTCCCTGAACCTTTTAGTTCCTGAAGAGAAGTCTTTGAACCTTTTAGTTCCTGAGGAGAAGTCCCTGAACCTGTTAGGTCTATGAAGAGAAGTCCCTGAACCTTTTAGTTCTATGAAGAGATGTCAGTGAACCTTTTAGTTCCTGAAGAGAAGTTCCTGAACCTTTTAGATCTTTAAAGAGAAGTTCCTGAACCTTTTAGTTCTATGACGAGAAGTCCCTGAACCTTTTAGTTCCTGAAGAGAAGTCCATGAACCTTTTAAGTCTATGAAGAGAAGTCCCTGAACCTTTTAGTTCTTGGAAGAGAAGTCCCTGAACCTTTTAGTTCTTGGAAGAGAAGTTCCTGAACCTTTTAATTCTGAGAAGAGAAGTCCCTGAACCTTTTAGTTCCTTAAGAGAAGTCCCTGAACCTTTTAGTTCTTTAAAGAGAAGTCCCTGAACCTTTTAGTTCTATGAAGAGAAGTCCCTGAACCTTTTAGTTCTTGAAAGAGAAGTCCCTGAACCTTTTAGTTCCTGAAGAGAAGTTTCTGAACCTTTTAGATCCTGAAGAGAAATCTGTGAACCTTTTAGTTCCTGAGGAGAAGTCCCTGAACCTGTTAGGTCTATGAAGAGAAGTCCCTGAACCTTTTAGTTCTTGGAAGAGAAGTCCCTGAACCTTTTAGTTCTATGAAGAGATGTCCCTGAACCTTTTAGTTACTGAAGAGAAGTTCCTGAACCTTTTAGATCTTTAAAGAGAAGTCCCTGAACCTTTTAGTTCTATGACAAGATGTCCCTGAACCTTTTAGTTCCTGAAGAGAAGTCCCTGAACCTTTTAGTTCTTGGAAGAGAAGTTCCTGAACCTTTTATTTCTGAGAAGAGAAGTCCCTGAACCTTTTAGTTCCTGAAGAGAAGTCCCTGAACCTTTTAGTTTTTTAAAGTGAAGTCCCTGAACCATTTAGTTCTATTAAGAGATGTCCCTGAACCTTTTAGTTCTATGAAGAGAAGTCCCTGAACCTTTTAGTTCCTGAAGAGAAGTCCCTGAACCTTTTAGTTCTATGAAGAGAAGTCCCTGAACCTTTTAGTTCAATGAAGAGAAGTCCTTGAACCTTTTAGTTCTATGATGAGAAGTCCCTGAACCTTTTAGTTCCTGAAGAGAAGTCCCTGAACCTTTTAGTTCTTTAAAGAGAAGTCCCTGAACCTTTTAGTTCCTAAAGAGAAGTTTCTGAACCTTTTAGATCTTCAAAGAGAAGTCCCTGAACCTTTTAGTTCTTTGAAGATAAGTCTGTGAACCTTTTAGTTCCATAAAGGGAAGTCCCTGAACCTTCTAGTTCCTGAAGAGAAGTCCCTGAACCTTTTAGTTCTTTGAAGAGATGTCCCTGAACCTTTTAGTTCTGAGATGAGAAGTCCATGAACCTTTTAGTTCTATGAAGAGAAGTCCCTGAACCTTTTTGTTTCTGAAGAGAAGTCTGTGAACCTTTTAGTTCCTGAAGAGAAGTCCCTGAACCTGTTAGGTCTATGAAGAGAAACCCCTGAACCTTTTAGTTCTATGAAGAGAAGTCCCTGAACCTTTTGAGTTGCTGAAGAGAAGTCCTTGAAACTTTTAGATCTATTAAGAGAAGTCCCTGAACCTTTTAATTCTAAGAATAGAAGT